>NC_133662.1:150883382-151228664 GCF_037893015.1 Macrotis lagotis | reverse complement strand
AACACATTTCCTTATGTGTCTCTCTCCTTAATTTTTTTCCTTTAGACTAAATACTGCCAGTGGTTACAATGTAGGCTTTTAGTCCATAGCCCCTCCATAATACAACCTTAGTCATATTTCTCAAGCATTATATTAATTTTTTATAGCAGAGCTTCATTACTGATTAATTCAGCTTCTGGTTCAATATGGCCCTCGGTGCTGTACTTATGTATAGATAATCAGTTATTCTTTAGCTTGCATGTATATAGAGCTTTTTATTCCTCTTTAAATAGGCTATTCTGCATTTATTCCTATTAAGCCTCATTCCATTTATTACTGACCATTTTTCCAAGTCCATTTTAAGTTGTAATCTTATCCTCCTAGGCAAAAACTATTACTCCCAACTTGATTTCTTCTACAAATTTAATAAGCAGTCCTTCTTCCATCATCCAAATCAATGTTGTAAATAAAAGTAAAATCAGACTAGAGATAAGTCCATGTGTAGCAATCACCCTGAGGTCAATATAGATAAATACTCTATATACAACCAAATAAACAGTTATTAATATAAAAATCCAAATTATATTTTCTATATTAAATCATGCCAAAAGAGATAAAAATCTATGGTGAGATAAAATCAGCACATGCCATTATTCTCTTTCCTCTGTGGGTCACTCACTCTGTCCTAAAAAGGAAATCGATTGGTTTTATATGATGTATTCTTCCAAGCATATGCTGATGGTTGATGTGCTTATAACGTATATTTCTTATAAAATCTACTTATTAATCTACTAGTATAGCAGAGATCATCACTGAGATTTTAGTGTTTTAGGGATAATGATGCACTTAAATTTTCAAACCCCTTACAGTTAAGATTTTTTAAATAAACCAAGTGTCTCCCCAAGCCTCCATTTAAAATGATGCCCAGGTCAGCTTTCTCTTTATTTTCCACCTAGTAAGCCCCTTTCTATTTCTTCCTGGGGTTTCTCAAACTTTTTCAGTTTTCTTTTATGTGTTGTTTTTCTGTATTAGATTGTGATCTTCTTGAGGGCAGGAGGAATCTTTCATTTTTATATTTTTATCCCCAGAACTCAGCTCAATACCTGAAATTTTTTTGTTGTTGCTGCTTAAGTTGTTTCAGTTGTGTCTCACTCATCCTGACCCATTTGAAGTTTTCTCATCTAAGATGTACTGCTTTTCTATGTCTTTCTCCAGGTCTTAGTTCTAAAAGATGAGAAACTGAGAAAAGCAGGATTAAGTAACTTGCCCAGTATCACACAGCTAATGTGTGTCTGAGAAAAGATTTGAACTCAGAAAGATGAGGTTTCCTGACTTAAGGCCCAGCACACTATCTATTGCTTCCCTAATGTGGAATATAGGAGATATTTAATAAATATTAAAGACTAAATGTCATCACTACTGTAAACATGTGATGATATTTCTGTACTTTTCTGATAATTTTCTTAGTCTTAACACTGATATTATAAGAGGTAGCACTTGAAACATGTTTGGTAAGGATATTTCTAGAAAAGAGGCAGCTATGTGGCACAATGAATAGAGTGGCAGTCCTGTAGTCAGGAAGACTCAAATTTGACCTCAGACGTTTTCTAGCTGTGTGACCTTGGGCACATTTGTAAAACAAGCTGAAGAAGAAAATGGCAAACCACTCCAGTATCTTTCCTAATAAAACCCCAAATGAAGAGTCAGACACAACTAAAACCACTGAATAACAAGAAGAAAGTGTGTGTGTCACAAAATGAAAACTCACCTGCAAACGTAGAATAGATGAGTTCAAGGCCTTGACTTGACTCACACTAACTATGAACTCTCAGTAAGTCACAACAGCTGAGTGCCCCAGTTAACCCTATGAATTATAGAACAGTTGATGCTATTCCTTATTACATGAAGTTTCTTAAAGAGTGCTGATGACATTGATAAAAAATCACAAAACTAATATAAAAAACTATATATGATTAATTATAAATAATGACATATAGATATTCACATGTATAGTATACAAACATTTCTGTAATATGTATAAAGCATCTACAAACATAGATGAGGGGTTCTCTGACCGCTGTCACTGAGTACATATTCTAAGTCAAAGATTGTTAACCTTTTCTGCATCATGGACTCCATTGGTATTCTAAAGAAACCTGTGAACCACTTCTCAATATATAAATGTAATTTTTGTTACAAGTAAATCAAAAATCTCCTCAAATCTATTTTTGAATGCCTGGATTCTAGAATAATATCCTTAGGAAATATTTCCAATTTAGTAGGACAAGCAATTATTTGCAATGAGATTATAAAGCCTTTAAGAACCCATGGTCATTTCAATATAGGAATGAATTAGAGCCAGTTCAGGTGATTGTTAAATATTTCAGTGTAAATATTTACACCTTTGAAATTAACAAACATAGCTATGTTGGTTATCTTGAATTAAGGAAATAATGAAGAAAAATGCTAATGCAGATTAAACTTAAAAATTGTATCACAGGAACATTTTTTTTATTGATGTTCGCTAAAAATTTCCTAGCATACTTCTTCTTCTATATTAGAATAAAACATCTTTGAAGTTTGTCCACAAATTAATCAACTTAAACAACAAAAAGGAGGGCTAGGAGGACACTGCCTATATAGTGCATAATGTAAAATAGGATTCATGGGTTTTTTTAAACACTTCTTTTTTTTTTAAATACTTCCAAATATTACTCTCCAAACTTTCTTGCTTATTTGTACTTATTTATAAACTTTCTTGTTTTCTATTCTATTCAGTAAAAATATATTTTAATGATTCTTTTTTTTGGCATTACTGTTACTAAAAACACCTCTCCTTCCCCCCTTCTTCCAATAAGAAGAGGAAAAAGAAAACATGCAAGTAAAGGTATTCAGATAAAATGAATCCAAAAATAGCCAGATCAAAAAAAAAATAATTCTATCTTCCTACACCTTAAGTTCCTCTTCAAAATAGGGATAGCATGCTACATCTTAGCTACTCTGGTCATATGGATGGTCATTGAATTGATCAGAATTCAAAGGTATTATACTATAAAATGATGTTTCCTTATCTAAATTGTTCTCCTGAATTTTTTCTTTCTCTTCAAGTCACATAAGGATTTTCTCTACCATATCATAGCTATTCATCCTGGAGTTTCAACCTCAGCTCTGGAATTCACATTTTGAAAACATCCTATCCTGTTCTTTTCCACTGATTAGATGACTTCCTCATCAACAACAAGAACAAAACCTTTTTATTTAAGGAGGAGGGTGCTCAGACCATCCATTTCCCCTTCCTATAGCAGGGGTGGGGAATCTTTTTTTTCTGCCAAGGGCTATTGGAATATTTATAGCATCCTTTGTAGGCGATATATGGTCAAACATTTAATTAATTCAACCCTATCAAGCTACTAGATTTATTGAATTTTGAGTTCCCACTTGAGATTGCCGTGGCAATACCAATCGATACAGCCATACACCAGAGTTTCCTCACCCCTTTTACAGCTTGAAATCAAACAATTTTTTCCATGTCTCTGCCAAACTTTTGTGCCAAAATATCCTTTAATATTTCTCTTAACATAGATTTGCATTCCTAGAGTCTAGCAAAGTACTTGACATGTAGAAGGCACTTAAAAAATATTAGTTGATCAGTTGACTGGATCTTTTCACCTCACTTTGTCTTACTTAGTATTTTTTCCCATTGTTTCAGGTATGATTAAATTTATTTATTTATTTATTTTCAGCAATATGTACATGTATATTTTTTAAGTTACAAAATTTCCTTCCACCCTCCCTTCCCACCCTGCTCCCTTCAGCAGGGAACAGTCAGGTTAGCATTGTACATAGATATTTTGATAAACATGTCTACAGATTAGTCAGTTTTGGTATGAAGAATTAAGATTAAGGGAAAGAGATACATAAGAGATAAGCATCAGATTCTGAAGGGTTGTTTTTTTGTGAGTTTTGTTTTGTTTTTCTTCCTCTGGATGGGAATAATATAGTCCATAGCCAGTCTAATTGTTCTAGCTCAATGGACTGCTGAGAATTGTCTTAGTTCATATTAACTGAGTATGAAGGTGTGGTACTCTCTTATGGATCAGAAATTATATTTGCATTTTTTAAAATTGTAATCTCTTCCCTGATAGATACTTTTAGTATTTTTCAATTATTTTTTTCTTTTTAGACCTATTTGTAAGAACTGAAAATTTATTGTGCTTGCAAAAATTCCCTCCTTTTTAACCCCCTCACTATCCCCATTCTTGCACTCCTGAGTTCAATCTATTTCTACACCAAACTTCTTTGTGTTGTGTGTGTGTGTGTGTTTGTCAAATATTCTTTTATTCATTACATGTAATTGTGGGTTCATCTGATGCCTGCTCTCACTTTCTCCATTTTTGTATACTCTTCTCATTTTTTCTGTCTCCAGTACAGGGTCAAATTTAGGAAAGAATATTACAACAGGAAGAGAAGCAACAGTAGAATCATATGTTCATAGTTTTATGTCAAGCCTAGTGAGAAGAATAGACCACTCATGCTAGCTATCTTTCATACTGAGAAGCTACAGTGACCTTGCTTACTATCTCAGATGTAGGCAGGAAAAAAAAAGAGAGAAGGGCTTATTTTATCAGTTAGTCAACTAACATTTATTAAATAGCTATTATGATCTAGGTGCTGTGGCAAATACTATGCTGGTAGCGTTTGAGTGCACTCTCAGTTACAGATCAGTAGTCCATCAAAAGTCCATTGCTCTTCAAAAGCCTAAAAAGACTTACTTGAATTGGTGTTGAGTGAAGTGAACAGAACTAGAACATTATACATGTTAAAACAACATTGTATGATGAGCAACTGTGATAGCCTTAGCTCTCCTCTGCAGTACATTAATCAAAAACAATTTTAAAGGACTTGTTTTGGAAAAAAATGTAGAATCTGAATGCAGTTCAAAACCCTTTTTTTTTTAATTTTAAAAATGTGTTTTATACTTCATATTTTTCCCTCTCATGTCTTTCTCCCTTTGGTTCTGATTATTCTTTCACTATATGAAGAATATGAAAATAGATTCAGCATAGTTATACATGTTTAATCTATATCAGATTACTCACTGTCAGGGGGAAGCAAAGGGAAGAAAGTGTGGAATGCAAAATCGTATAAAAATGAATGTTGTAAACTATCTTTGCATGTAGTTGAAAAAATACACAAATTCTTATTAAATAAAAAAATAGGGGCAGCTAGGTGGTGGGGCAGCTAGGTGGCACAGTGGATACAGCACCAGCCCCGGAGTCAGGAGTACCTGAGTTCAAATGTGTCTTCAAACACTTAATAATTACCTAGTTGTATGGCCTTGGGCAAGCCACTTAACCCCATTGCCTTGCAAAAACTAAAAAATTAAAAAACAAAAAATAAATTAAAAAATAAATAAATAAATAAATGAAAAATAACATTAAATCTGATAAGAAATACTTAGCAGGTATATTGCAGAAAAGAAAACTAGAAAGACTTAAATGAACTGATGCTGAGTGAAATGAGCAAAACCAGGAGAATATTGTACATTTTAACAACAATTTTGTGCAATAATCAACTATAATGAACAAAACAGTGATCAAAGACAATTCTAAAATAATTGAAAATGTCATCCAAATCCAGAGAGAAAACTGGAATCTGAATGCAGATCAAAGCATATTATTTTCACTTTTTAAAATTTCTTTTGTTTTTTTTTTAAAGTCCATTCCTTTGCTATAGTGAATGGATTGAAAATCCTGTACATGCTCTCAATTGAAAAGCATAGTCTATCTATTCTAAGCCATCAGTCATCTAAATCAATAGCCTTCATTGACTAGTCCCCCCATTACATCTATCTCAGTGAAGTAGAGAGAATTAGCATGTTGATGAAATTTCAGATACTTGAAATAATAAGGCAAAGGTATATGCCTCTATCTATGCTTACATACCTTAAGGATCTAGAACTTTGCCAATGTGTTCCTCTACCAATATGAATTTCAATGCTTCTATAACTCATTAATACATAAACTTGGAAAGTTATTATGGCTACAAAAGAAGACACCCTATTGTTTCATTTAATTTATACTGGTCTTGCACAAGAGTTTAGAACTGAAACTATATTAAAAATATTCCAGTAATAGTTGCCAAAATTTGTATCCAATTGACAAAGCCTTTAAGAAAGTAGGATTAGTTCCAGATCTAAATGATTCATGAAAAGGGACCTTATAGGAGGATTTTTTTTTTAGTTGTGTAATTTCATCTATATAAAGACTTCCTGGTAAGGAAACTTCAATCATTGATGTAGGTTGGCAGCTCTTTTGCAATTTATAATCTTTGGGGGCTGATGTCCAAATCATTAAATGAATTATACTTTGATTAAAAGATTTGCTTATGATCACATTCTAACTTCTATGTATCAGGACCAGGACTTGAACTCAAGTTGTACTGACTCCATAAAGGCTACGCTCTATCTGCTGTGCCATATTATGTCTCTAGTCTACTGTTGTCTATTCATACTGTATTCTATTTGGGGCAGGTTGAGGAGAGGTATTACTGAAGCTCTAATTTCATAGGTATAGGAACATGTAAAACTAAACTCTCATGATTCATGTAGGTAGATCCTTATAAAATTGCCTGGGAGATGGAAAGTAACTCTCCCACCGGCATTCAAACAGGATATTTCAGAGGAAATACCAGAGTATCATTCTTCTAACACTTAGGCCAGCACCTTAGCAAATCTTTTAATCAAAGTATAATTCATTTAATGACTTAGATCTACAATCTCACATTATTGCTGCTACATAGTATTATATGAATATCCATATATTCACATATATTCATGTTAAATATAAATCTGCTTATCCAGTGTATATTATACACATACAAGTATATGTAGTCCCACATATCTTTTTTTTATAATTTTTTTTTATTTATTTGAAGCAATGGGTTTAAAAGTGACTTGTCCAAGGTCACACACCTAAGCAACTATCAAGTATCTGAATGCAGATTTGAACTCAGGTCCTCCTGACTCCAGGGCTGGTGCTTTATCCACTGTACCACCTAGCTCCCCCATTCTCACATAAATCCTGACCAAATTCATCAGGCAATTCTAATGTCATGTTCATATCAAAGGTATCCTTCTTTAGCTGAGATGAGTGGCTTGAAAGGGGATTTTTGAGAAAGCTAGGGCCAGACATAAGAGAACAAAGTTAGACTGCTTCTTTTTGATTCTTGGGAAAAGCATCTTCATTTAAAATTATTCTAATCCAGAGCAAAATGAAAATAATAATATATTACATAGAACCACAAGTATCCAATGTGCAATGGTATAACTGAGAACGTTATGTGAACTCATCACTAGACCTAGATCCTTCATGTGTATGAAATACAATGAGGGTATGTGAACATGAGAACTACTCAGTATGATTTGGGGTGACCTAGATGTTATAATCCAGATGTTATAAATCCTTTGAAAGAAAGGGGACTCAGTAGCTCTGCCTAATTAAAGACAATGTCATCATTCAAGATGTTCCCATGAACAATCAGAAGAATGTCAAGTAATGCATTAACCCTTATTAATGATCTAAAAATAAGCATAGGAAATTAATACTCTAAAGAGGATGCAAAGGTCATAGGAGATGACAGTCCCCCCCAAAAAATATGAATTTTTAAAAAACTACTTTCACAATATTCATTTTTTTCAGCATCTTCACCAGATGTAACAAACACAGTTTCTCAAGTTGATAAATATACTTTGGGGGATGGGGGTGGGGGAATTAAGGTCTTATTTTGCATAAAGGAGTAATTTTATACCATTTTGAAATTGAGTGAATTAAGGAGTTATAGACAATTGTTAAACCACGAAAATAATCATAAAAAAAAAGAATGGATGGAAGAAGAGATCCTTGCAACAGACCCATGTTAATTACCCTTGCAGCTGGGAGATCAATTTGCATATAGAGTCTTTGAAGCCTGTCAGGTATGAATTGAACCACTGAACTGCTACGTTTGATAATCCAGCTTTCTAAAGCTTTTCCCCCCTCTGAAGATGTTATGTTTCACTGTATCAGTCTTTTTCTATGTGAAAGTACTGACTCCTAAATAATTTGCTCCTGTGTATTTTATGTTTATGACTTGCAAAAGAATAGATAGCAAAACAATCTCATAAAAGCATGAATGTCATTGATTAATTTTAAAAAATATATCCAAATAACAAGAGATTTAGGTTTAGTGACAGTAAAGCATAGAATTTAAAATGCAAGTCTCCTAAAGAGATGGATGGTTTACAGATTTCTAGTAGGATAACATGTTTTTCTGTTTAGTTTTCTTATATTAATTCAGACAGAGATAGGAGCAGTGGTGGTTCATTGTACTTAGCAATAATCAAAGCTCATTGGAGTATTGTGTCCAATTCTGGGTTTCACATTGTCAGAGGGAATTCAGAGATAGTTTAGAGGGAAGCCACAGATTGATTAAAGGATTATAGAGTAAAACCTTGGAGGACAGACTAAAGAATAAATTGTTTGCCTGAAAGAAGTTTGAGAGGTGATTTGTAATAGTCTTCAAATATATGTAGGGTCTTTAGAGAAAAATGTCCATTTAGTCTCAGTCTGCTTATGTTAGAACAAAGGAAGCAGGCTTATGTTTTAAGTCAGTGCCAGTAAACAAATGGAAAAATTCCTGATCTCAAGGGGTTCAGGACTCTTCCTCCTTCCCAGAAGGCATGAAATTACCCACTTCTTCCGACCCAATTAAATTGTACCCTTCTTTTATTTTTAAATAAATTTATATTGATGTTTTATTTTGACATTGGCAAAATTTCTCCTTGTATCTCTCCCTCTCCTTCTCCCAGATTGCTATCACACATAAACAAAGAAGGTATTTTACATAAAATATAAATTAAAATAGGAAGAAGGAAAAAAATAGCAAATTAAAACAACAAAAAAAGTCTGAAAACGTATTCAATGTTCTGTTCTTGTGGACCTATCACATCTGCAAAAGAATGAACTGGGAATGCATGTTTTCTCATATCTCATTTTTTGTCATGTTTGCTCTTTGTAATTTCACAACATTCATTTTTTCATTGTTTTGTGGTTATTGTTCTTTCCATTTGCATTATAGTTATTGTATTAAAAACTTCCTTGGCTATGCTTACTTCAATATCTAACAGTGCATGTAAATATTTTCTTGTCTATATTCACCAAGTTTATAATTTATTTTAATCAAGTCATATCATTTACTTTCATGTTTCATGATGTTTTTAGTCATTCCCCAACATTAGGCAAAATAAAAATTATTTTCCTAATCTATTATTACCATGGAAAGTGATGCTATGAATATTTTGATGCATAATGAATGATACTTCCATCTTATCAATGATCTTCTTGATATATATATATATATATATATATATATATATATATATATATAAAATAGGTATAGTAAGAGAATCTCTGAGTAAAAAGATAATGGCTATTTTAGTAATTTTCAAAATGTTTTTACATAATTTCTTTGTATAATTCCAAATTAAGATTTTTTTATATTGTTATCATCTATCTACACTGTTTCCTTTTTGCCCAGAATTTCTATAACAATTATTACTTTTAAGAGTCACAGGAATGCTTAATTCATTTTTAAAAGATTTAATGATTTTATATGTTCATGCTTTAAGCTATATCAATCCTTGCTTATTGCCATCGCTGTAGTACATATTTTTCTTATATGTAAATGATTGCAACAATTTGATAACTGCTCTCTCTGTTTCCCATCTACCTCTGATCCACTCCATTCAGATAAAATTTTTAAAAACATTTTACACATGTTGACATGTTACCTTTAACAGGATAAATTCTAAAACCATCAGTTTGACTTTTAAAATCTTCCAGAATCTATTCCTTTGTCTGTTTCTCCAGCCTTATTTTTTTTATTTCTTTCCAACATGACTCCAGACAAATTAGTTTGAGTGAACTAATTTTCCATCAATTATGCATGTACATTGCTATCTCCACATTGTTGACTATGCCATTTGCTCTTAATGAGGAGTTTGCTTTATTTTTAATCGGTTTCTTTAAGTGCTATCCTTTCTTGAAACTTGGTTCAAATCTCACCAAAGATAACTGTTCTGCTTGGTCCTGAACTAAGCAACAGCAATACAAATAGCCATAGGATATTCTCCATCCTCTCAAGAAGACTTTATATTTTATTTGAAGACATAAGACACAAATGCAAAAAAAAAAAATGTGCTATCAAAAGAAAGTGTGTTTTCAAAAAGATTGTTAAATTCTTGGAAATAAGTAAACATTATTTACAAAACATAGAAAACATAGAGTTGCATATGTGGTAGTTTATATAATACTTATATAAATACTTATTGAGTGGAACTAACAAAACATTTAAGAGGTCAAAAAGACGCTCTTAATTATGAGGTTTTTAAAGGTAAAGCATAATCTCAGCATTGAATTATTTGGAGTCCATAATTACTGAGGATAGATCTTGGATTCTTGACCAAAAAGGATTTTTTCCAGGATTGTATTTCTCAGGCCTACATCCAGCCTTTCACTGTTATTATTCATGTTTTGAAGTGAACCAATGGCATCAAGAAGGTGAAGTCTTGACCTGCAGATGAATTGGATTTATAGTGAGGCAGAACTGTGCAAAGATATCAGTCCCAATCTCTTCTCCAGAGTCATCAGAGTCCATTGGCAAGATATCAGTAACACCATTGTCCGTGCCCAGGATGCAGTGGGAGACCTTGGTCTTTTTAAGCTAAGGTCCTCCCCAGGTCTCAGTTGTTTGAGGCAACACTCATTCAATAATTAAAGGTTAGATATGGAAAAGGAATAAGCTGCTTTCTTTTTAGGTCTGAAAATTGCATTGTCATGGGGCAGCTAAGTGGCACAGTAACTAGAGCACCAGCCCTGGAATCAGGAGGACCTGAGTTCAAATCTGACCTCAGACACTTAGTAATTACCTAGCTGTGTGGCCTTGGGCATGCCACTTAACCCCATCGCCTTGCAAAAAAAATTACATTGCCATTTTTGTGAAAAATGTTATGATTTGGGGCAAACAACTTCTATTTTTTTCTACCTCTTCTTGTTCATCTATATGACTTCTAAGTTTTCCTTCCTTAACCCTAAGAGAAGGTAGAGGTAAATAGACATTTTGATCTTCTTCATTAAATTTTATGATTTATGTGGGCCACCTACAGGTTGTGGTTGACCCTTCCAGTAGTAGAAAAAACAGTAACTTTCAGGCCATTAACCTTCCAGTAGTAGAAAAACAGTAACTTTCAGGCCATTAACCATATATCTCCTGTCTCAATATAGATTTTTGAAGACTGAGTTCCAAATACATCAGAAAGTCAAGAGACAGAACATCCGAGGGAAAACTGGGTTAAATCTAAGGGATTTGATAGAGGCAAGTCAAAGAAGTTAATTCAAATCCCTGATAGTTTAGAAAACAAAATGTTTTCACAGTGCCTTTCTCATTTTATGCATTTGTAAAATATTTGTCAAATTGAATTTTGGAAGATCATCATGTGAATTGATATTGACAGGAGAAGTGAAAAAAATTCTAAATTCTAAAAATTGGAAAAATTCTAAGGAACTACTTTATACCTATTGGATTGGCTAATCGGTCAGAAAAAGAAATGACAAATGTTGGAGGGGATGTTGGGAAAATGAAACATTAATACACTGTTGGAGGAGTTTTAAAATTGTTGTGAAATTCGTAGAGCAATTTGGAACTATGTCCAAAGGCCTATAAAACCATACCTACCCTTTGACCTAACAATGCCACTACCAGAAAAGATGGAAAACAAGAAGGAAAAGGACCTAATGTATAGGAAATATTTATAACATCTCTTTTCTGGTGGCAAGGAACTGGAAATTGAGGGGATGTCCATCAATTGGGGAATGACTGAACAAACTGTTGTATGAGATTAAGATGAAATGCTATAAGATTGTCTTCTGGGGCAGAGCCAAGATGAAGGTGTGAAGCTAACATCCACCCAGATCCGTTCCCTACCAAAGATAAATGAAACCTCTATTCTGACATTTAAGCTACACATCCCACAAAGAAAAAGAAAAGATTCAAAGAAATTTTTAGCAGTAGACATTGCAGAGGATCATCTGTGAAAGTCTGTCTCTCTTTGGGGAAAAAGGGGAAGGAAAGTCCAGGATGCCAGAGAGCAGGGAAAGCCAGCAGGAGGATCTTAGCCACAGTGCAGTCCAGGTCCTGACAGCCTGACAATAGCAGAGGTCCTGGCAGTTAGATAGCAAGTCAACAAGGAGGACCCCAACCCCAAACAAAGTCTGACTCTTGGAAACACTAAGGAAAAAACAGGACTTGGATTGGGAACAAGACACTACTAAGTTGGAACCTGAACATAAAGGAGGAAACAAACCTCTGCAAAGGTAAGACCTAGACTACATAGGGAATATCTTGGCAACGGACAAGTCAGAGATCAGACCCCAGCCCCAGGGGGAAAAAAAAAACCCTTGGCTTTATACTCCCTTCTTCCCCAGGAGCAGAGTTAAAACAACAATGAGCAAAAAAGCTAAAAGATGAAATGTTATTCTATTATAAATGATGAACAAGATACTCTCAGTAAAAATTTTGCATGAACAGATGCAATGATTGGCAGTGAATGACTTACCTTTTCTCAGCAATGCTGTGGACCAAGAGAATTCTGACAAACTTATGATAAAGGATACTTTCCATCCTGAAGACAGAACTAATGATGTCTGAATTCAGATAGAAGCATATTTTTTTTAATTTTATTTTTTGCCTTTTTGGGGGGTTTATGTTTACTTTTACAATATGACTATTGTAATAATGTTTTTCATAACACATTTTTAACCTGTATCCTGTAACTTGTTTTCTCAATGAGGGGTATTGGGAAGGTGTGTTTTTTTTTCTGACACCAAAACAAGATGCCATATAAAAAGTAATGGTTTTCAAGCAGTAAAAATGACAGTCATGACTTTCAAGATTTTTCTTTCTGCTCATTTTGTAAGTAGTTCAAGAAAGGAATTATACAGAATCATTCCCCATGGTCAAAAGACAAATTTTCAGGGTACTCAATGGTTCCCCAATTCTGCAAAGTGCTTATTAAAAGTATATATCTGCATGCTTTGGGGATTTACATTTTATTAAATATAGATATGTATGAGGGCATGTAACTAGGGAGTCAGAGTAAGCCTAAGGAAAGGACCGTAGAGTGAAGGGATTGAAATTGTGAACCTTGTTTTGAGAAGATAGTCAAGAAGTTTATCTTTGACCTCTACATTGTAATTTCAGGTGTTCCTTTAAAGGCAAGCCTACAACAGAATTACACATGTATTAGAAGCTTAAATCTCCATCTTTGCAGGAGGAACAAAAACCAACATTTTTTTTCTTCCCACCACAGCTTTGAGCATATCATATCATAATGTATATAAAACTGAAAAAGAAAGTTTAGTATGAGAGAAAATTAATTTTTTTTTCTCCTTTGCTCCTCAATCAAGATAGTAACTATCTAATGGGTGTTCAGTAAGATGATATATGTCACAAGAGGCTCCTCTGACTTTGAGGGTGGACTGCTCTGCAGTAGCAAAAAATTCCCTGACTCCATCCCCCTTCTTTACTACTCATGGCAACTCACCTTCATTTAGAGGGCAGTCTGCTCTGGAAGGAGCATCATCTCTGAAACTCTCCTATCTTTTTTCTCTTCTTTTCTACTTTTGCTGTCTGTTACTAATGTTGCTTGTCCTTCTATGAATGAACTAATCAGCTCTGGGGGAGCATGATTCCCCAAACTCTCCCAACCTCTTCTTAATTCTACTGAAACTCACTATCTTGCTCCTTTCTCCAAAGAACTACATGTGAGATTTATAGTAATTTGGAAACTGTTCACAGAACCTTTGAATTAACGTCTTGTTTTATTTCTCTTTTTTTTTTGCAAGGCAATGGGATTAAGTGACTTGCCCAAGGTCACACAGCTAGGTACTTATTAAATGTCTGAGGTAGAATTTGACCTCAGGTCCTCCTGATTCCAGGGCTGGTGCTCTATCTACTGCACCACCTAGCTACCCCTTCTATGTCTGTTCTTGCCCTCCTGAGTCTGAGAATTGCTGAATTTTTCACCCCAAAAACAAACCTAATCTTTAAGCTCCTTTTTCCAAAAACTTCACTTCTTCCCATTTTCATAAAAGCAGTCAAAGACAGGACAGATGCTCTCATTCTCTGGAAGGTGAGAAATGCCCTCTTTTTCCCCCTCTAAGCCAGAGATTAGGAGAAGAAATGCACAATGGGAATTTTGTGGGAATCTGAATAGTCAAAGCAGGTGGGAGGCTATACCAGGGGCTATTCAGTTCCCCCATTGAGCATGTTCTTCAAGGGCAAACAGGTTTTTGTGGGTGTTTTTGCACAGTGTGTGACACCCAGTGGGATCTGGCTCTCCACTAGAGGTAGAAGACCTGCCTTAGGACTATGAGTTATTCTGTTGAAGGTTTATTTTGGGGAGGTCCCTATTCCTGCTTAAATAAGGACATTGTTAGAATTAGAACTCTATGGTAAAGTCTTATTCTATACCAAAGACTAGGCTGTGTTTTATCTGTTTATGGTGTTATTGTGTCTCTGTTTTTTGATTAACTAGTTTGGCTGTCTGTTATCTGAATTGTGCAATCTCCCTTCCACACCTCTGACCTGGGAAGTTGGGGAAACATGTCTCTGCCTCTAAAATCATGTTGGTCAGTGTGGCTGCCTCTGTATTTTGATCTCTTTCATGTACTCTCCCTTTTCTCCCTTCTGGCATGAGGAATTGAGGAGATGTTGCTGCACATTTTGTGTTTCTATGAGCTATCGGGTTGTTATTTAGCTAAGATTCACAACTCGATCTCCTCACATTCCATTCCACTAAATTGAAAGTGACTTTACTCAACCCACTCTCTAACTCCACTCTGCCTCTGTCTCTAGGACATTTGACCCTGAACCACTCCCACAAAAAAGGATGTGGGTATGTTGAATTTATTTAACTTGGGTATTTTGTAATTTTGCTATGGGTTTCTCAGTGAGCCCAGAAATGACATTTATGCATTTTTATGACAGTATAGGCCACTGTTGTCAACTAGGCCAATGTGTCTCCTAGAAGTTTTTAGTTACTGGAAATCAGAGATTGCGAGATTGAAGTTTCTTAGAGGAAAATTCCCCTGGGTTGGGAAAAAAATAGGGATTTAATTTCTAAAAAAGCCTTTAAAAGACTATTTGTAAAATTACATTTTTGAGTGTTTGGTAGTTTAAAATGAAAGCTGAAGAGTAATAGAGTAGGAGCCAAGATGGTGGCAGAAGAGCCTCTCCTAGGTGCTCTCTTCAAAATATTTCAAAAATCTTAAAATTATGACTCTAACTAAATTTTTGAGAGACAGACCCCACAAAAAGATCCAGTGAGTCAATTCTCCAGGCCAAGGTAACCTGGAAAATAGTGGAAAAACTCGATTCCATAGTGTTAGAGGGGCAGCCTACCAGAGTGAAGAAGTTTCGGCCTCTCTGGAACAGCCCCCAGGCACCTGGGAGCCATGGCTCTCAGCAGCAGAAGCAGTTTCCTGATATACACCCAAGGGAGCACCAGGCACAACTTGGAGGATCAGCAGGGAGACCTCTGCCAGAGCGAGCTGGAAGCCCAGGCCCTCAGGGCGGTTGTGGGAGTCAGCATGCCCAGGTCCAGGAAATAGAAGCAGGTGCCAGCAATCAGGAGCCTCCAGGCAACTGCCCCCTGAGTGCTTAGCCCACTGAAGGTAGGGGAGTGGAAAGAGACTTCTGAGGTTTGTCCTCTGTCCTTGGAACAGGACTCTAGGGTTCTGATCACATTCAGATCCTGCTGGAAGTCTATGCACCACTATAGAACAGGGACCCCCACCCTGCCCTGTGGCAAAGGGGTGCCCTTGTGGTCATTCACAGACCAGGAAAGAAGTCAGAGTCTCACACACTGGGAGGGGTGTCCCAATAATACTCAAAAGCTCAAGAAGCACTCCAAAACCAGGCACAGGCTGGGGAAATGAGTAAACAGAGAAAAAAGAACTGGACCATTGACAAATACTTTGTCTATGATCCCAAGGAGGATCATAATACTCAATCTGAACATGAGGAAGTACAAACTTTTGAATCTAAAGATTACAAGAAAAAAGGAAGTTGGGTTCAGGTTATGATAGAGCTAAAAAAAGATATTGAAAATCAAGTAAGGGAGATAGAAGAAAAATAGGAAAAAGAAATGAAAAAGATGCAGGAAAAAACATGAAAACAAAGTGAGCAACTTAGTCAAGAGATTCAAAGGAATGTTGAAGAAAATAATGTTAAAAACCAGCTTAGGTGAAATGGAGAAAACAGTTCAAAAAGTTATTGAGGAAAAGAATGCTTTAAAAAGCAGAATTGGCCAGATGGAAAAGGAGATAAGAAAGCTCTCTGAAGAAAACAAATGTTTCAGAAGTAGAATTGAGCTAAAGGAAGCTGATCACTTCATAAGAAATCAAGATACAATACTTCAGCACCAAAAAAATGAAAAATTAGAAGAAAATGTAAAACATCTTATTGATAAAACAACTGATCTGGAAAACAGATTCAGAAAAGATAATTTAAAAATTATTCGGATACCTGAAAGTCATGATCAAGAAAAGAGTCTTGACCGTATTTTTTAAAGAATTCCTACAAGAAAATTGCCCAGATATCCTAGAAGCAGAGGGCAAAATAGAAATTTAGAGAATCCACAAATCTCTCCCAGAAAGAAATCCAAAAATAAAAACAAGCCACAGGAATATTATAGTGCAAGTTCCAGAACTCCAGAGGTGGAATAGGCTAAGATACTTCATAAAAAAATATTTTTTTTTGCAGTGATATACAAGGGTGGAAGGTAAGGAGGAATGAGGGAACCTTCACTCCTATTAGAAATGGCTCAGAGAGGAAACAGCATACACACTCAATAGGGTATAGGCATCTGGAGTAAGGAGAAGAGAAAGGGGACAGGGGGAAGAAGGGGGGGTGTGGGTGATGGAGGAGAGGGCAGATCATGGGAGACAATAGTCAGATATAAGGCATTATCTTTTTTACTTTTTGCAGCATGCTGGGTTTGAGTGGCCTGTTCGGGACCACAAGACCAGGTGCTTACTGGGTCTCTCTGGGGTGGTATGTGGGCTTGGGGGCCTCTTGGCTCCAGGGCTGGTGCTTTGATTGCTGTGCCACTTGACTTACTTATAGTACATTTTGGAAGAGGGATAGGGTGAAGGGAGAAAGAGAATATAGTATAAGGTAGTGGGGAGGAATGGATGGAGGGAGTTATAGTCAGCTGTGTCAACTATGGAAAAGTATGGAAGTGGCTTCTGAGATGGACTTATGATGAAGAATGCGATCCACCTGAGACAGAGAAGATGGTATCAGAACACAGACACATTTTTTTCTTCTTTCTTTTACTTTATTTCTCATGAGGTTCTATATTTTTGTGAGGGAAGGGGTATTATGATTGCTCTTACAAGAATATTTTAGCAATATATAAAGAAATGTGGAGTTTGAACAGAGACCAAAGACTATTACTTTTAGGATATGATTTCTCTCTCATCATATTCACCTTGGATCAATGCATACCATGGAAACAATGCAAGAACTAGGACTGCCTTCTGAGGGGGGGAGGGGGAAGCAAGATTGGGGAAAAGGTTGTGGAATTCAAAATAAAGAAATTTAAAAAAGAAAAAAAAAAGAAGAGTAATAGAATATGCGTTTTATCTGAGACGTTCCCCATGGAGCCCAGGAACCTTAGCATTTTAAGGAGGCAAAATGAAAGTCTCCATTTGGAGACAGTATCTTAGAGTTTCAAGGAAATCAAAATGGAAGTCAATATGTGTCTAAACTTCCTTTTGCTATGAAAGTGTGATTTATTTAAAGCTATTTTTTAATGTTAAAACCTAAAATTCATATTTGCTTAGTGATTTGTTCTTTATATCAAGACAAACAAACTTGAAAAGGAAGAAAATTTTAAATGAAATTTTGCACATATGTTTGAACTGGTAAACTTTTTTACATATTGCAATTCTGTGAGAAGAATAACTGTATCTAGCCCTAAACTATTCTTGGTGAAATTTACCATTTGGGGTAAAAAGCCTTTGGGACTATAATTAGATTTTATTTTGAGGTCTGAATTCTGTTGGATCATTAAGTCAATAATCCACCATTGTCATAAACCACTCAGAATTCTTAGAGGTGGAAGTTGGGGTGGGGAGCCCAAGGCAGGATCCCTCTGGCTAATTTTCCTATTATGTTCCTTTGAAAAATGAATGTTCCCCACCTACTTATTTCCTGACTGACTTTGAGATGGTATTGTTACTGCATGATTGATTGTCAGTTGTAATTCTTACCTGAAATCAAACAGAGGATTGGATATTTTATCCTGCTGTATATACATCAACTCATCAAAGGTTATTTTGATGTAATAATGTCCCAGTTTATTCCTGCCCACATTCAGAACAGGCAGTCAATAGGAGATAAGGGTGCAAATACATTATGCTCTTCTACTTTTCCCCTACATACTGAAAAGACCTGAATTGGGAAACTGCTTACAAGATGTTGAGATTTTTATTCTGTTTGCTTGTATTGCTATTTTTTCTCAGCTCCCTCTTCAGGGACTCCTGGTTTTTCTCCTTCCTGTCCCCTATCTGAACCTGGGAGCCAGAGTTTAATATTTCTTGTAAGGTTTATTTCCTCCAGAGTGCAGGTGATATATCTCATTCTAGTGTCCCAAGTAGAATATCCTGTACCAGAATGTGGTAGCATGTGCCTCTTGGATCCTGGATTCTGCCTCAGATGATTCTTGGATTTACCCTGATTCCTCCTCAAATGGACCTGCTAGGCAGGGATAGCTCTTTGCTCCATCTCTCAAATAAACTTAGTTCTAAATTGAGTGGAGAATGAAGTAAGGGAAATGTTGGACAGAGAAATATTTTATAGTTATTAATCAATACCTTCTACACTGACCATGTGTCCCTCCTCCCCACATTGTTAGAGTTTTGAGAAAGGTCAATGAAGTTTTAGTAAAGTACCAAACCCTACCCAGGCAAAAGACAAACCTCTATCAACAAAACAAAGGATCCCTGCCTTAGTCTGAAAGGATTAAGTCTTTGACCTACCTACATAATTCTCTTTAGCTAATCTCTACTCTTCAAACTACCTGCCCCCACCTATGTTTTCTTAAAAGCTCAACTCACTTCTCAGATAAGCTGCTTCTCTATTTTTGGAGGGTAGACATCCCCCACCCTTTTACCCTTCTTTACTACTTATCTTTTCTATTACTTATGCTACTTCTCCTGCTGGGAAGCTCACCCATTCTGGCCTAGCCATAATCCCCAAACTCTCCTGTCCTCTTCTATTGAAACTCAGTAACCTTGCTCCTTCCTCAAAGAACCTAACCAATGAACTTTTGTAGTATATATAAACTAGCAGTATATATATATAAACTGTAGAGTTTTCTTACCCTCTTAAGTCTCAGAGTTGCTGAGTTCTTCACCCCAAAATGAATCTCATCTTTAAGACCCTTTCCCCCAAAACTCCCATCTTCACAAATACTTTTTATTAATTTTTATACTAAAGAGATTCATGAGCAAATGTTATGGCTATACAAATAGATAAGAAAAGTTTTAAATATAAGGAAAATTTGGGCATAAATTCATAAATCCCATATTTCATAAGTGAATTTTAATAAAACTGAAGCATCTACAAAAAATCAAATTAATACAACTAAAAATATCATGAGTAGAAATGAAGTAGGAAAAAATATATTTTCTGACAAATTTGTTATTTTGTTGAATTTGCCATCTTTTTTGAGTTTTAAAAGATTTTAAACTTAAATAAATATAAGAAAAGGAAAAAATATTTGCATATAAACAGCAGAACACGAAAGGATTCAATATAGAGTAATAAATTTCTGTTTCGGGAAAACATATATAAAAAAACAATACATTGAATCTAAGCTGCCCTTCTTTACTTCCTTGTCACTTTTCTTTTGTTGTTTGCTGTGCATTTTTTTTCCTTTATTTTTTCCCTTCCCCCAAGAAGGCTACAATTAAGCACACACACACACACACACACACACACACACACACACACACACACAAACACACACACTATATCTGCATACATACATAAACATGGACACATATATGTATTATGTATATATGTAAATATAGACACACAAATGAATATATAATCAATAGACATACATGTATACATATGTAAAACTATACTATGTTTATTTTTACTCGTCCTCTGTTTTTCTGAAGGTACATTGCATCTGCCTTCGCAATTCCAAGATTTTCCATTGTTTTTCCTAAGTTCACTAAATCATCATTTCCTACATTATAAAATATTCTAACCTTATACTATATAGCTATTTTAAATTTTCTAAAATATTATTGATATGACTGATGTAGTTTCATTTAAGAGAAATTAAATCTATTTTAATCTATTTCAGTTTTAAGTTTGTCTGACATCATGATTATTACCCCTGCTTTTTTCATCTAAAAAATTCTACTCCTGAATTTCATTTTATTTTTGTATTTCTCTTGTTTTATAGCATTTCCTAAAAAGCATTTTATAGCAGTTTCCTAAAAAATGTTATTGAATTCAAATTTTTAAATTGCTGTTTCCATTTTATGAGTGAATGTATCCTCTTCACGTTCTAAGCTAAAATTACTTACTGTTTATTTTTCTCCTTCCTATTTTCCTCAATAGCCTTCTAACCCTATTCCTATCCTTCCTTACTCCTTTGGTTTACTTTTACCTCCTACCTTGCCCTCCTATTCCTTAACCTTCCCCCTCAAAGAACCTCTCCTTACCTTCTTTCCTCATGCTATTCCCTGGCTCCTTTATTGTTTCTATCTGAACTTAGAATACTTTATAACCTTTCAAATATATATGTTGTTCCCTCTTTATTCCATTCCCATTAAATTACACATGATCTATACTCCCTTATTCTACTCCCTCACCATCTTATTTCTTTATAAATTTAGAAGCCATTTATATGCTTCTAAATTATGCATTATCTCTTTAACCCAGATATGATGTGAGTAGTGTTCCCTCTACATTCCTTCCTCATCCTTGCCCCCCTCCCTATCCCTTATGCTCTTACTTCTTTCTGAATTTAGAAGGCTTTTATAATCTTCTAAATACACATATACACACCAACATGAAGACCTTTTTCACCCATTTCTGCTAAGAATGGGATTCTAGAAGTACTAGCCCTTCTCCCATCTAATTTCTCTGTATCAGTTCTTTCTCTCACATCCCATTTGTCTAATTAAACTTTTTACCTTTTCCTACCTCATTTTGCTTTTTTAATCACATCATCCATTGAGAAACAATCTTCAAAAACAGAAGTTCTGATAAAGGTCTCATTTCTCAGGGCAGCTAGGTGGCTCAGTGGATAGAACACCCACACTGGAGTCATGAGGACCTGAGTTCAAATCTGGCCTAAGACAATAATTACCTAGCTCTGTGACCTTGGACAAGTCACTTAACCTCATTGCCTTTCAAAAACCTAAAAGAAAGGTCTCATTTCTAAAATATATAGAGAATTGCTTCAAATTTATAAGGTCACAAGTCTGGTCAAAGGATATGAAACAGTTTTCAAATGAAGAAATTAAAGCTATATATATAATCATATGAAAAAATGCTACAAATCATTATTGATTAGAGAAATGGAAATTAAAACAATAATGAGGTATCATCTTACACCTATTAGATTAGCCAAGATGAGAAAAAAGGAAGGTGATCAATGATGGAGAGGTAGTGGGAGAATTGGGACATTGATGCATTGTTGGTGGAGTTGAGAATGGACCCGACCATTCTGGAGAGCAATATGGAACTATGCACAAAGAGTAATAAAACTGTTCATTCCCTTTGACCCAGAAATTCTAATTCTAGATCTATATCCAGAAGAAATTGTTAAATATGGGAAAAGTCCTACATGTTGCAAAATATTCATAGCATCTCTTTTTGTAGAGGCAAAGAATGGAAAATTGAGGGGATGCCCACCTATTGGGGAATGGCTGAACAAGTTGTTGTACATGAGTACTATGGAATACTATTGTTCTATAAGAAACCATAAATGGTCAGACTCTAGGGAAGCATGTAATGACTTATGGGATCTGATGCTGAGTGAAGGGAGCAGAACCAAGAGAACAATGTACATATTAACAACATTGTGAGATGAACAACTTCAATGGAAGCAGCTCCTCTCAGCTGTCCAGAGAGCTAGGACAACTCTATTTGACTGGTTATGGACTATATTATCCCCAACCAGAGGAAGAAAAGCAAAACAAAAGAAAACACACACACACACACACACACACACACACACACACACACACACACAAAACAACCCTTCTGAATCTGATGAACAATTTATAAAAAATTATCTCATGTATCTCTTTCCTTTAATCCTCATGCCAGAAATTACTAGTTTGAAACATGTTTAACAAAATATGTATGTAAAATGTTAACCTGACGGTTCCCTGCTGATGGGGGGGGTGAAGAGGGAGGGTGGAGGGAAATTTTGTAACTTGGAAATATCTGCATATGGATGAAAATAAATTAATAATTAATAATTTATAATAAAAATAATTAATTAAAAAAAGAATCACATCATCCTCAGCTGTATACCAGTCTTTATTTCTAATTACCCAATTACCACTGACAATTTCAGGCAAGTGGTTTATATTTCTACATATAAAGTCCTTATTGAGTCCCTTGTAATTAGTCTTTGAAGTTTGCTGTATTTTTCTCTTGGATCTCATCTGTCAAATTTCCTATTGAGTTTTGATCTTTTTACAAGAAAATCATGAAAGTCTGTCAATTCATTGAATGTCCATTTTTTTATTTAGAATTATAATTAAATTTGATAATTTCAGCTATAATGCCAGTTGATTTTCAATAAATAGTTTTCTAAGACCTGCAGTCTTTTAGTGTAGCTGCTGATATGACATATGTAATTCTTTTGGGGGGGGGGGGTTGCAAGGCAGTGGGGTTAAGTGACTTGCCCAAGGTCACACACCTAGGTAGTTATTAAGTGTCTGAGATCAGATTTGAACTCAGGTACTCCTGACTACAGGTCCGGTGCTCTATCCAGTGCAAGACCTAGTCACCCCGAAATATGTAATTCTTAATTGTGACTGTGCCACATATTTGAATTATTTTTTGTTGTTGTTGTTTGGATTTTCTCTTGAAACTTGGGGTTTCAGATATTGAGCATAAGTTTTTTTCCTAAGATTTCTTTCAGGTAGTGACTGGTAAATTTTTTTTTATATTTTTGCCTATTGTTCTAATACTTCAGGACTTTTTTCTTTAATTATGTTTTGTATTATTGTATCAAATTTTTTTAATTGTAGTTTTCAGATAGTTCCAATTATTCTTATCTTTTCTGTTTTTAATCTATTCTCTAGATCAGGTGTTTTTCTTATGAGGTGTTTCACAAATTCCTCTATTTTGTTTTTTATTCTTCACATTTTGTTTTATTTTTGGTCTCATGACTTTACTAAGTTCCCTTGCTCAGTTTTAATTTTCAAAGTGCCAGATTCTTCCGTAAGATTCTGGATTTCCTTTTTCTGGACTTTCTTTTCATAATCTTCTGGTTTTTCTTCATTGTTTTTTTCGGTTCAAAATTTCCCTCAATTTCTTATTTTTATTTTTGAAAAACTTTCTTGAGTTCTATGAATTTTTTGGACAAGTGATCATTTGATGTTACTCTTTGGCATAGGAGAAGCTTTTTTTTTTTGGTTCCAAAAATGAACCCAGGTCTTCTCTCTATTTTCATAGTAACTGTTTATGATTATTAGGTATTTTCTCCTTTGCCTGATCATTATTTTTAGCAGTTTGCTATTATAATCACTTCTAGTCTGAGTTGTGGAGGGATGGTGCCTCTGACCTCAGGTCCTTCTTACTATGTGGTATATGGGTCAGAAAATGTAAAACTCAGCTCTTCTTTACATGCCCAAAACCAGAAGCACCCCTGCCCATTCTGCTTCTGTACTCACCCCTGGGCTGCTAGTTCTTTCTTACCTCACACTGTGCCTTGGCAGCAGAGCTGGCCCTTTCATCCCTTGTCAGCAGCAGTTTCGTCAGTCTTCCCCTGCTCAGACTCTGGACTCCACCACCCCCCATTTTCCAGGAGGTGAAAATCCCTGTGACTGAGGCAAAGTCTATCTTCCCAACCAACTGTCCTCAGGACTCACTGCTTGCTGTTTCAGTGGAGCTAGCCTGGAAGTGTATATACATCAATCTGACCAAACTTTCCTGGGATCTTTCTTGGGATCTTATCCAGTTGTTGAAGAGGACCACTATTCTGTCTGAAACCTTGGTTAGTTTTACCATTCTATATTCACCCTGAGACACTTTTCTTTCTTGTTTATGGAGGAAATCTGGAGAGCTTGGAATTTTCTGACCTCTATACCATATTCCCAGAATCCTCTGAATCTGCAATATTTATTTTTATTTTTTCAAAAAACAAAAATGCCTTTTATTTTATTCTTCCAACATGCTTTGGTAGTTTTTCAATATTCATCAATTGCAAATTTCTAAGTTACACATTTTTCTACCTTCCCTCATCCTTCCCTTTGGTGGCAAACAGTGTAATAAAAGTTATGCATGTACATTTCTGCTTAAGATATTTACATATTAGTCACTTCGTGTAAGAGGAATTAGGACTAAGGAAAAGGAAAGAAAATTGTGAGATAGAAGAAAAACCATGCTTCAAAAAGTAATAGTATACATTAGATTCTGTGGTTTTATTTTTTGGGTTTTTTTTTCTCTGTTGTTGTGGAGGGCATTGTCCATAACAGATCTCTCAGGGTTGTCCTTTTTCTCTGAAATACTGAGAGGAGTAGTGTCCATCATAGTTGATAAACTCACAATATTGTTGTTAATGTGTATAATGTTCTCTTGGTTCTATTCCCTTCACTCATCATCAGTTCATACAATTCTTTCTATGCTTCTCTAAAGTCTGACCACACATGTTTTTTTTTAAAGAACAATGATATTCCATAACATTCTTATTACATATTTTACTCAGTCATTCCACAATGATTAGGCATCCCTTCAATTTCCAGCTCTTTGCCAATAGAAAAAGAGATGCTATGAATATTTTAGAACATGTGGAACTTTTCCCAGTTTATTTCTTTTGAATATAGGCTTAGTATTGGTATTGTGGAGTCAAGGATATGATCAATTTTATTACTCTTTATTTATAGTTACAGATTGTTTCTTTTTTAAAAAGTATATTAAGATCATATGTTACACTGTGAAGCTTTAAAAACAAATCTACATACTCCTGTATTATTTGTAAAATGGTGTTAATTTAAACATCACAATGACAGAATCTACTAATAATTATAACAGCTAACATTTACGAAATGCTTTAAAGTTTGCAAAGTACCTGACATATATTATCACCTATGATTTAATGATTCTTTTCCCCTTTTGCCTTGAGAAATATTGGCACTCAAGGTTTTTCTCAAACTATTTTATCATAAATCTCTCAGAACGATTCTAATTTCAAAACACACTAAAGTAAGTCAGCATTCCTAGGACATGTTCTGTATTTCCTTATTTCTACAGCAGCACCTACGTTAGTTTTTATTTCTGATAAAACTCTCCTCTCTCTCTCTCTCTCTCATATAAATCTATCACTCTCATTCAATAATCCAAAGACCCCCAATCTTTTAAGACTCTTACCATTTCAAATGTGATTTCATCAATTTAGTCTCTTCTTATCCCCTCAGATAGAGAGGATCTCTTTCCTGTGTGAATCCCAAGAGTTAATTTCATTTCCTATACACAAAGTATCTTCCAAGTCTAGAATTGGAATAGTTTCTCTCTTCCTCTTCAGTTCTTAGAATTTCTTGTTCCTTTCAATGCTCAATTTTTGCACTAACTACATATGTCTACTTTCCAATCTATTTTTATACCAGGTTTTTTATCATTTAACTTCTTAACCTTCCTGCTGATTATATGGTATATGTTTTGGATAGCCTAGGATACTCAATCTTTAGACTTGGATATATAGAACTTTTGCATTCCCCCCCTCAACTTCTTCTCCTCTCTTATTATAGGGCTAGAGGATAGAATAATAAATTCCCTCACAGCCTTCCTTTATAGAAGACAGAGAAATTAGACTTCCAGCTTATTTCATGTTCCATTTATAACTTTTTTTGGTTAGGGAACAAGATATCCCTAGTGTTCTTGACTCCTTTTCAGCTTCCTTTTCTATGTTATCTTCCCTCATTAGATTGAAAAGCTCCTTGAGGGCAGGAACTGTTTTTTTTCTTTTTCTTATTTATTTTTCAAGTGTTTACTACAGTGACTAAGCATAGTAAAAATTTAATAAATCTTTGATGAATTGAATTAAATTTGTATAGAATCATATATAATAAGCAAATTGGCATGGTGGATAAAGAGTAGATGCCTCTAAGACAGGAAAACCTAAGTTTGGGGCTTGTTTTTGATACCTCTTGTTTAACCCTGGACTAATAATCAATTTCTCAGGGTTCTAGGAAACTTTCTAAAATTAAAAGCTGCAGAGATAATATTGATCTTAATTACTTGAGAAAATTTCCTTTGTAATTCAAATTACTTGTGTCAATAGATATAGATATGTATGTATATATGTATATTTTTGAATGTATGATATTGTATGCTATTTCCTTCTTTGGAATGTAAATCATTTGAGGGTAGGAGTTATTTTATATATTTTTGTGTATTCCTAAAATATTACCTGTACCTAAGAGGTTTTTTTAATATATACTTGTTGATTCTTAATTGAATAATTTATCTATACATTTCTAACATCATTTACTATATTTAGCTTTGGAAAAATAGTTATTTGTGTATTTGTTTTGTGCCTCCACTAGATTGTTGTCCACTTCTTGAATTCAGGGACTATATATTATATATTTGCATTTCTCCAACAGTTCCTAGCATTGTGTTTTGTTCATATTCACCTACTCAGTCAATATATGTTAGTTAAATTGAATTCTTACCAGGCACATTGTCTTACTCATGCTCTTTTAAACCTGGATGAATAAATTCAGTACTATATTCAGGCTCTAGTACAGAAAAAAGATATAATTTTAATGCTCTTTTATGAGATAAATATCTAGTCTGAAAAATGTTCATTTAATGATCACATACTCAATAATTATATACCTATTCTCACAGTCAATAAAACTATCCCAATCTAAATTCAACTATAGATAGCTTTAACATGAAATCATGACAATTCAAATAAGCTTCCTTTGTATTATCTTAAACTCTGAGATTTAATGGTATCATACATTTCTTGATCTAATTCAAAGAAGGTAACATACAAAGCAAGCCTTTTTATAACTGGGAAACAAAGTTTATATCATGGAACTGTTGTCTTAATAAAGACGAGGAGAAAAGGTAATTACCAGTGTTGAATACAATTAAAATGTAATTTAAATGCAATTTAAGCAGAAGGGTTTTACATAAAACTTCTTTGCTTATATATCCCTAACACGCTCATTTTATTCATTGAGACATAGAAATAAACTGAATGGATATAAAGTAAGATTGTGGTACCATGGAAATAACACTCACTTTGGAATTTGAAGACCCAGATTCAAGTCTTTGAGGTGCTACTAATAAGCTACATGATCCTAAGCAAGCCTGATTCCAGGCACCCTGGTTCCTCAGAGTTTCTTTGCAGGGCTGACTGGCTGCAACAGTTAACCTGAATCCTGGCTCCAAAGTCAACATGACTGGCACTCCTGAGTCCAATGGCAATTTCCAACTAACACTTTAAAAGGCCCATTTCATGGAACTATAGCATAAAAAAAGAGAGTAGGGGGAAAAAATAGTGGCCTCCCTTTCTCAATTCATTTCATAACCTACGTGTGGAAAAATTGCATGTGATCTTCATCCCTGATAAGTAGCAGGAAACTGCCATTCAGGAAAAAGAAAGAGATTGTGCCAGTATAGTAGCATTTAAAGATATAGCCTCTTCTGACTGGGTAGCTATTTGAAGGGGGCTACTTCTACTCATGTGCTGGAAAACAGACAGGGAGAAGAACATCTCCCAGGAGCAATATGCTTGCATGTTAAAATATGTGGACATATGTAAAGCAAGTCTTCTTGCAAACGTATCTCCCCCAAAGCCCCATTTGTAGCTGAAAATGACCTGATAATACTGCTGAGTCTATGGTTTTTCTAAATAGAATAGTGCCTACAACATAGTAGGTACCTAATAAATGTTTATTGACTATTGACTGACAGTTTTACTAGGTCAATATTTCTCCTATCACTCTGAGTGGGTGTTTATTTATACAGGAAGGAATCTTAAAATTATTGCCTCTAGGAATCCAGCAGACAAGTCAACATCTAAAAAGATAAACAGAATCATTTTGTAAATATTGGTATTTTTTCAAACACAACTTGAAGGTAAATTTCCACTAACTAAAAGGGCTTGCCAGTGACTGAAAGATGCCTTAAGCATCTTTTTAAAGATTTTTGAAAGAAAGAACAAAATATATATATATATATATATATATATATATATATATATAATGTATACAATATATATATATATATATAATTATGAGGCTTGTCAGCCCCCCCACAAAAATGCTTGAAAAAAATGTCATTGATTCATTATACTCAAATTTCATTGGAATTGTGACCTTTTCCTTTTAGATTCACTCATTTATAAGATAAATAAATAATTTTTAAGATAAATTTTTTTTGTCAGTTGTTGTTAACAGATCTATTGCAACAACATGTTACAGAGAAAATCACTTCTAGCTCCTAATTTAGGTATAATATCGGGGAGTCCCTCTCTTAGTTCTAATCTCAGAAATAGCAACAAAAATCATAATTGTATATGTAATTGGGTGCATAGCCAAATGAGCTTGAGCCAATATGCCTTTTCTAATGGGTCGTCAGTACAACACATGGAAATTTGGTGAAGTTTTGTTGTCTATAAATGACCATAGCACTGTTTCTATAGGATGACAAAATATTCTGTTTGGCTGGGTCACGAAAGAATTGATGATGCTGGAGAGGCAGAGCTAGACGTGAATGTCCATACAAAAGGTCCAAAAGGATGATATCTTACTGTTTGCTCTACTAACTCTCAAATAGCCAGATTTCTAAGAGCTGCTAGTTCAGGTGAGGGTTAGTGACTGCCTCATCTCACCACCCAACTGTCAGATCCTAAATACATGATTCCTATTCTTTCTCAATCTTAGGTAAATAAACATCCAAAGAAACAGTGGACCAAATTTCAACTCCAGATACTTCAAAAAGACAGAGAAGTCATCAAAAGTTATTTTTAACAACCTGAGTTGTAGCAGAAATGCTGGGAGCCATTTGGTACCTGCATCCATTTGGGAGCTAGTTTTGATGAATTATCATTGTGATCTAACTCAGTACTGAATTGACCTTTCAACTCAGAAATCTTTTCCTAAAAGAATAGCTCAGAAGGGAGTTTATTGGGGACTCTGAAAAAGAGGAAAATAGCTCCCAAGTCCAGAATCCATGAAGGAAACTCAACTCCATGTGTTCTTTTAAATCTATAACACTGGAATGATGCTTCTATTTTGCGGTTATTATTTCCTGGGACCCTATAGGAGTGTGTATCCACAAAAGGAAAATAATGTCCCTGGCCCTCATTGATTTGTTGTTTCATTAAACATATATTTTACAGGGTTCTCTAGTATGCATAATTTTTTCATATACTCTATCTCATCTGAGCCTTATAAAAACTTGTTGATTTATTTAACCATATTATTGTTTCTGTTTCACAGTCAAGTAAACTAAATAACAGAGAGTTTAGGGGTTTGTCCATTAAAATTTTCTTTGAAATGATAGCTAGAACTCAAAACTGAGTTTCCAATTTCAGTCACTCCCTCTTAATAGCCACTAATGATATCAGAACCCATCCTGGCATAGGACTTTTTGGGTAAAATAGAAAATATTACCATTAATAGTGTAGAATAAATAGGTTCTGTGTTGAGAGACTGTTTTGTTTTGCATATACTATGAGACATTGCTTTTACAGAAATCTAATATGAATGTTGCACAAAAATACATATCATATACCAAATCCCAGAATAATGTTTAATAAACTTCTCCTTGAAGATTTCATAGGAATACAGATTTAAAATGCAAAATGACCTTAGATATCTAAACATTAAAAACAAGTTGAATAATAGCTGCACACATGAAAGTAATGAATTAAAAAGAATAGGCCAAATATCCTTCACCTGGCTTAGTAATTGCTGATAATAACACTTAATAACTACCAACCCTGTGAGTTGAGAAAATAAGGAAATATACCTCTTGGAGAAGCATTTAATCTCCCTGATCTTTATATAGCATCACTTTCTGATATAGCATCCCAACGAACCACTTTCAAACTTGATATTGTTTTTCTAACAATGAAATGACTAGAGCTAAAAAGAAAATACAGATGTGGTATGGCAAAAGTTTTAAAAAAAGGTAATTTTACTGAAACACAGGTTAAGATTGTGTCAATTTGCTACTTAATGAAATCTAGTGGCTCTTAATGACCTCTGTAAATATGTGTGTATATTTATATAAATAAACATATATACCCACCCACACACACATAAATAAAAATACATGAACCTTACTCTCAAAGAACTTTATAGGGTGAAATTTTCATATTGTACAAAATCAAAAGATATTAATAAAAATTTTTACTTTTTAAATAAAGGCCTTTATATCTAGCCCTAACCTACTCATCTAAAATCATATTTTATTTCCCCCTCACATATTCTTGTTCTTCATCACATGCATATTACCTTCCTGACTGTTTAGTTATTCATTATTTAACCCTTAATAATAAAAAAAAATGCTCCCTACTTAGATCTGCCACTTATAACTGCTTACGTTCTTTAAGACTTGAGTCAAGTGAGACTTCTGGCCAAGATAAGCCAGGAACCGTTTAAGTCTGAAAGACCCATACCGTGAGCTCCCATGTCTTCAGCAGAGTCCCAGTATTTCCAGCTGGCCCCCATCCCCCCAACTCCTCACCTTGGTTTCTGAGGGAGGACATGACTTTTTCCAGGCCAAACTCAGACACATACCAGGTGTTAGCACTTTGCCCTAAAGGCCCAGGTGTTGGGGGCAGATATCCCCCAGCTCTGATGGCTGATTAAATTGACTAACATCTCAGCCAGAGAGCCCAGCCCAGATTGTAGGAGGACAGCACAGATCCTTCCCCAGGTTTAGGGAATGGGCCAATAACCAACAATACAGACAATCCAGAAAAAGCTTCTGGCATCCCTTAATGACTGACCCACTGAGTAATCCCCAAGAGTTCCTAAGCCCGGTGAGCAGGGTCATTAGGTCCAGTCCAGAAAGACTTCTTTTTTTTTAGGTTGTTTATTTTTTCTTTGGTTTTGGTTTTTTGCAAGGCAATGGGGTTAAGTGGCTTGCCCAAGGCCACACAGCTAGGTAATTATTAAGTGTCTGAGGCCGGATTTGAACTCAGGTACTCCTGATTCCAGGGCTGGTGCTTTGTTCACTGCGCCCCCTAGCTGCACCCCCAAAAAGACTCCTTAAAAGAGATCAGAAGAGAATTTAAAAGCGAAATGGAAAAACTGAGAAAGGAAATGTAGGAGAAAGTGAACATTATGCAAGAAAAAAAAATCAACATCTTAACAACAATAAAAAAACAGATCATTTGAAAATGCATTTAGGCAAATGGAAAAGGATAAAAATTCCTTCAAAAATAACATTGACCAATTGGAAAAGAGGGTGCAAAAAGGTAAATGAAGAAAACTTTTCTCTAAAAAGAAGACTGGAATCTGTGGAAACCAATGACTTCATTAGACACCAAGAATCTGTTAAATAAAATCAAAAACATGAAAAAAATAGAAGAAAATGTAAAATTCCTCATCAGCCAAACAACTGACCTGGAAAATAGTTCCAGAAGTGACAATTTAGAAATCATAGGACTTCTTGAAAAGGTTGAAGAAAAGAAAAAATCCTGGACTCCATACGTCAGGATATAGTGAAGGTGAATTGACCTGCTATCCTGAAACCAGAGGGCAAAATAGCCTTTGGAAGAATACATAGATGCCCTCCTGATAGTGATCCCAAAATGAAAACACTAAGGAATACTATGGCCAAACTTTAGAATTATCAGATCAAAGAGAAAATCCTGTAAGTGTCCAGAAAGAAACAACCCAAATACCAAGGAGTCACAGCAGGATTATACAAGTACCTGGCTGCATCAACCTTAAGGGATTGAAGAGCCAGGGATATGATATTCCAGAGAGCAAGGGAATTTGCATTGCAGCCAGAATTCACTATCCAGCAAAACTGAGCCTTCCCTTCCAGGGGAAAACATAGACATTTAATGAAATAGGAAAATTTCAATTTTCCTGATTAAAAGACCAGAGCTAAACAGAAATTTTGATCTTCAAACAGGAGACTCAAGAGATACATGAAAATGTAAACAGGGGAAAAGAAAAAAAAATTGTCCAATATGATGAAACTGGCTGTATTCCCACATGGGAAGAAGATTCTCATAACTCTTGAGAACTATAACTTTGTTAGAGGGAATATACCTAGCCAGAAGTAATGGATACTCATGAGTTGTCTGTGACTCTGATGGAATGATTTTAAAATAATATCTCCTTAAAAAGGGGGAGACAATAACAAGACAAGAGGAAAGGGGAGATTGAATGGGTATAAATTATATAACATGAAGAGGTAGAAAGGATCTATTCCAATAGAGGGGAAGAAGGATGGAAGTGAGAATCATCTGAATCTTACTTTCATCAGATTTGTCTCAAAGAGGGATTAATGTACACATTCAGTTAAGTTTAGAAACTTATCTTACCTTTCAAATATTAAGAGGGGAATGGGGACGGGTGGAGGAAAGGAGAAACTGACAGAAGGAAAGGAAGGAAGAATGGTAAATGGAAAGGGGAAAGAAAGGGGGGGGTTGGATATAAGGGGCAATACACTGAAGGAAATGGTATTCAAAAGCAAAATACTGGGGAATAGCAATAAGGAGAAAAAAAGGGAAAAATGCAAACAGAGGGAAGATAGCATGGAAGACAATAAAGAGTTAGTAATTATAATTTTGAATGTGAATGGGATGAATTCTCCCATAAAGCAGAAGGGGAATAGCAGAGTGAATTAAAAACCAGAATCCTACAATATGCTACTTGCAAGAAATGCATTTGAAGCAAAGAGATACATATACAGAGAAATGATAAAAGTCATAGACAGGAAAATTCTATTGGTTGGAGACCTCAACCATCCTCTATCAGAAGTAGATAAATCTAACCATAAAATAAACAAGAATGAAGTTAAAGAATTAAATAGAATGTCAGAAATCTTAAACATGACAGAGCTTTAGAGAAAATTGAATGGGGATAGAAAGGAATAAATCTTTTTTTTTTCTGTAGAACATGACACCAACACAAAAATTGAGCATGTACTAGGGCATGAAAGTAAAAAATAACTTTGAAGATTTAGAAAAAATTATAAGTAAATTCATATGGAGAAACAAAAAGTTGAGAATCTCTAGGGATTCAATGAAAAAAAGTGCAAAAGAAGGTGCCTTATTCCCTACAAGATCTAAAATTATATTATAAAGCATCAGTCATCAAAACTGTCTGGTATTGGCTAAAAAGTAGAGAGGTGGAGCAATGCAATAGACTAGGTACAATAACAGGAAATGATTATAGTCATCTGCTATTTGAGAAACCCAAAGAGTTCAAGTGTTCGGATAAAAACTGTTAGGAAAATTGAAAGTTAGTATGGCAGAAACTTGGATTAGACCAACACCTCACCCTCTGTACCAAGATAAGATCAAAATGGATATAGGATTTAAACATAAAAAACAATAATATAAGCAAATTAGGAGAACAAGGAATAGTTTACTGTCAGATATATGGAAAGGGAAGCAGTTTATGACCAAGGAAGAGATGGAGAACATCATTAAAAACAAATGATAATTTTGATTGCATTAAATTGAAAACCTTTGCACAAACAAAACCACTATAACCAAGATCAAAAGAAATGTAGTAAATTGGGAAACAATTCTTATGACTAGTATTTCTGACAAAGGACTCATTTCTAAGCTATATAGAGAACTGAGTCATTAAATAACAAACAAGTCATTCTCCAACTGACAAATGAACAAAGGACATACAAAGGCAATTTACAGATGATGAAATAAAAGCAATCCATAGTGATATGAAAAATTGCTTTAAATCACAACTTATTAGAGAAATGCAAATGAAAACCTTTCTGGGGTATCACCTCACACCTCTGAGATTGGCCAATATGACCAGAAAGGACAATGAGCAATGTTGGAAGGGATGTGGGAAATCTGGGATACTAATACATTGTTGCTGGAGCTGTGAACTCATCCAACCTTTCTGGAGAGCAATTTGGAATTATGCCCAAAGGGCAACCAAAATGTGCATACCCTTTGATCCAGCAATACCACTACTTGGTCTATACCCTGAAGGGATTATGAAAAAGGCTAAAAAAATCACTTGTACAAAAATATTCATTAGCAGCCCTTTTTGTGGTGGCAAAAAAATGGAAATTAAGTGAATGTCCTTCATTTGGGGAATGGCTTAACAAACTGTGGTATGTGTATATGATAGAATACTATTGTTCTATTATAAACCAAGAGAGGTGGGAATTCAAGGAAGCCTGGAAGGACTTGCATGAACTGATTCTTAGTGAAATGAGTAGACCCAAAAGAACATTGTACACCCTAACAGCAACATGGTCAACCTTAATGGACTTGGTCATCCCATCAATGCAACAATCCGGCACAATTTTGGAATGGAGAATAACATCTTTATCCAGAGAAAGAATTTGAAGAAAGACTAAAGACTATTATCTTTAATTTAAAAAAATCAAAACCATTATCTTATTATGTAATCTTGCTATCTCATTTTTTTTTCCTTAAGGATATGTTTTCTCTCACGTCACATTCAACTTAATTCAGTTTTACCATAGAAACAATGTGAAGACTGACTACCTTCTGTGGGAGATGGGGGAAGGGAAGCAAGATTAGGGGAAAAATTGTAAAATTCAAAATAAATTAAAAGAGAACATGATATCTTCACAAAAATTGACCATGTACTAGGGCGTAAAAACCCATAATCAAAGGCAAAAAGGTAAAAATATTGAATACATGCTTTTCAAAACATAATACATTAAAAATCACAGGTGATAAAGGACCATGGATAGAAAGGTCTAAAATTCATGGAAAACTATATAACTTCATTTTAAACAATGGGTGAATCAAATAACAAATCATAGTAATAATCAATGATTTCATCTAAGACAATGACAATAATGAGATGACATACCAAAATTTATGGAATATAGCCAAAGCAGTTATTAGGTGATATATCACATCTTGAAATGCTTATATGAATAAAATAAATAGAGAAAAATCAAAGAACTGAACATGCAACTAAAAAAGTTAGAGAAAGAACAAATTAAAAATCCTTAGTTAAATATCTATTAGAAATTCTAAAATTAAAGTAGAAATTAATAAAATCAAAAACAAGAAAACTATTGAACTAATAAATAAAACCAAGTTGGTTTTAATGAAAAAAAACAATAAAATAGATAAAGCTCTAAGAAAGAAAATCAAATTACTAGTGTCAAAAATGAAAAAGGTGAATTCACCACCAATGTGGAGGAAATTCAAGTAATAATTCAGAACTATTTTGCCCAATTAAATGCCAAGAAATTTGATAATCTAAGCGAAATGGATGAATATTTACAAAAATATAAATTGCTCATGGTAAATGAAGAGGAAATCATAATTGTAAATGTGAATGGGATAAACTTTGCCATAGAATAGAAATGAATAGCAGAATGGATCAAAAAACTAGAATCTTACAATATGTTGTTTATAAGAAACATACCTGAAGCAGAAAGATATGCATAGAGTAAAAGGAATGAACTGGAGCCGAATCTGTTATGCTTCAGCTGAAGTTAAAAAAAAATGGGTATTAATCCTGATCTCAGGCAAGTAAATGCAAAAATACACCTAATTAAAAGGCATAAGGAAGGAAATTACATCTTGCTAAAATGTACCATAGACAATAAAAGACTACTATCGATATTAAATTTTGTCTATCAAGTGATATAGTAACCATATTCTTAAATGAGAAATTCAGTAAGTTATGGGAAGAAGCATACAGCAAAATCACACTAAAAGGACTCAAATGTTTTCACCTCAAAGTTCAATAAATTCAATCAAAAGGGAAACAAGAAAGACACAAAGAAGACAAATATTTGTTTTAAATCAGATATGACATAACGGAATATAAACTCAATGGAAACAAGAATGAATATACCATTTTTCTCAGCAGGATATGGCAAGTGCACAAAATTGACTATCAATTAAGACAAAAACAAAATCAAATTTAGAAAGATATAGAAATAAAATGTATTCTTTTCACAGGTCATAATGAATTAAAAATATTGAAAAGGTCAATGGCAAAACAGATTAAAATTAATTAGAAATTATATAATTTAATCTGAAAGAATGAGTGAGTCAAAGAACAAATCAGACACAACCAATAATTTTGTTAGAGTGACAACAATGACACAACATCCCAAAATTTGTGGAATGCAGCCAAAGCAGTACAAATGGAAAATTATGTTTCTCTAAATTCTTGCAGCAAAAAAAAGGAAAAAAAAACAGCTCAATGGACATACAGCTAAAAATAATTGGAAAAAATAAATAAGATATCACTATTTGAGTTCCAAATTGAAAATCCTGGAAATCAAAAATGAGATTGATAAAATTGAAAGTTTAAAAATGAGCAAATAAATTAAATCTAGATGTTAGTTTTATGAAAAAAATAAAGTAATAATCAGCATAAGATATCCACATAGATGATGGGCACTGTTAAATGACCAAAAACTTAGCATCATGAGATAGAAATAGAAAGTCCATTTAAAATCATTGTAAACAATACAAAAAATTGGGGAGTCTACCTGCTAAGGTAAATCCAGTAACTACATGAGCACAATTACAAAACATGATTTAGTCAAATAAAGCCAGGGCTAAACAATTAGAAAAATACCAATGACAATGCTATCTAAACTAATTTATTAATTCGGTGCCATACCAATCAAACTACCAAAAATTATTTGATAGGCAGTTTTCAGATGAACAAATCAAAACTACAAACATAGAAGTGCTCTAAATCATATTTTATTACATATATGCAAATTATAACACTCTGAAGTTTCAACTCATATCTATCAGACCGACAAATATGAATAAAAAGTAATAATATATGATAAATTTTGGAGAGAATGTGGTATGTATTATTGGTAAAACTGTGAACTAATCCAACCATTCTGTAGAACAATTTGTTTCTGAAAAGGCAACCAAACTATACATAACCTTCGATCCAGCAATGCTACTAGGTTTGCATACCAAAGAAAACATAAAAAAGTGAAAAGGACATAAAAGTACAAAAGTATTTATAGCACTCCTTTTTGGTGTTAGGAAAATATTGAAAATTGACAGGATGCCCATCAACTGGGGAATGACTGAAAAAGTTGTGATATGTGAAATGATTAACAGGCAGATTTCAGAAAAACCTAGAGCTGATGCAGAGTAAAATGAGAAGAAATGGGGAAATGATATAAATAATAAAAGCAATACAGTATGATAGTCAACTATGAATGACTAAGCTCTTCTCAGCAACACAATGATCCAAAACAAATACAAAGGGTATCCAGATAACGCACTCTGATGTAGATAGAAATGTATTTTTCCATTTATTTTATTTTTTATATTTTACGCTTCTTTCACCATTATGAATAATACGGAAATATGTTTTACATTACAACATATGTATCAGCTATATTAGAAATGGGGTAATTGTTATTCATACTCTTCTGCCTTCTATTAATTTTCACAAGAGCCAGAGTAGATCCTCTTAACTCTTGAATTCCCTCCTTTTGGCAGTTTAAATGATATACACGAGAGGGACATTTTTGCCTACATTTTTGGAAGAGGGAGGAGAGGTAGGGAGGGAGAAAAATTTGTAACTCAAAATCTTGTAAAAAAAAATGAATGCTAAAGATCATCCGGGCAGGGTTTTGGGGATAATATTTTGAAAAGGAATGGTTGGAACCTTCCAGAAGAGACTATATAAAGAAAGAAATGAACCTAGTCAATCACCTATAATTAAGGGCTAGGAAGAGGAAAAGAAATCTCTAAGAAAATAAAAAGAAAGATTAGAAAGGTCAGAGAACCACTATAATTTGTCATTCTAAGAAATCAAGGAAGAAAGGTTTTCAGGGAGGGACTAGTCAATAATTTCAAGTACAAAAGGGAAGTCCATACCTCCAAAAAGAGATTCTGCATGGAAAATTAAAGGAGGAGCTGTAGAAGGCAAAATAATGAGAGAAAAACATGAGCTATACTTGAACTGTGGTATCTTTTAGAATGAAAAATCCTGTAAACATCAGCAGACTTAGCTCTGCCTTTAGGCTAGAAACTTAGTTTTACAAATGATGATACTCAGACTGTGAGCACCTTTCAAAGGTCATTTTTCAAGGCTGATCACAAGCAGCCCAATTATAAAGGAATTGATCTTTTTTTAACTTATTCTTAAATTTTTTATTTCCCTCCTTACTTAATTCAATCTTCTTTCAAATGAATGAATCATCAGGACATAATGTGAACATTCAATCACAATTGGAGATAGTGTTGTATTATTGGGATGGACCTAAGAGAATTATGGAGGAATAAAGTTAGCTAAGATCAAATTGAATTGTCTTAACTCAATTTCTAAGGTATGTTTATTGTACATTTGGGTTCAGGAGGCTTAAAAAGCAAATTTTTTACATCAAACTCAAGACAATGTTTCTTTCTCTAGTCTGTAGTTTCAATCAAAATGGTAACAAATTTAAAATCATTTTTTTAATTATTCACCACTGGAAAACTTCATTTTCTTAAATAACAGTTGGCAGACTAAAATGATAAGGTAATACAGTCAAAACTCTTTGAATTTCAGGTTTGTTTGCTCTGACTGTTTTGGTGGAGTCTATTTCTGGTGATGTTTTTCTTTTGGTGGTATGGGGAGAGTCCAGGGAAGAGAAGTTTTGTTCATTGCTTTCTCAATTTACTTTCTTTTATTTTTCTGAGTAGAAAGTGGGAAAGAATAAGACCCGGGAGATCAGCCCCCAACCAGAGCTTCTCTCACATTCAATTTTGGGGATTTTCGTCTTTGGCATCTCAGCATCTCCTACCCCACCCCCTCAGCTTAGAAATGTCTGACTGCACATTTGCCAAAGGGGTTTTTACTATGGTAACCTTCAGGCCTATACAAAGAACATAGTCAAAATAAATAGCTCCCTTTAAATGTCATTATACAGAGTAAAATTCTATGTGGTGTATTAATAGGCCTCCCACAGCTAAATCCTAGCACACCACTTTGAAAAATGCCCCCCTCGTGTATATCACTTAAACTGCCAAAAGTGAGGGAATTCAAGAGTTAAGAGGGTCCACTCTGGCTCTTGTGAAAATTAATAGAAGGCAGAAGAGTATGAATTAACAAATGAGAAATAAGTGAGTTTTGTTTTAAAATGTATTTTGCATTTTTATCCTTCCTAATGTTATTTTAATGTGTAAAGGCTGATGAGATGGCCAGCCTTTTTCTTTGTCATTTAATTTGATAATTTTTTAATTTAATAAATCTTTACCGTGTGGAGAAATCAAGTCTGTCATGAAGAAAGGATAATAACAGTTATATATTTATTTTGTCACCAGAAATAATAATAATGATTATGATAACTGTAACTGATAAAAATGACAATAGCATCCTAAAAAAAGATTTACCTATGCTTTGTGTGTTCACAGCATGTAATTCACCATGTATAGATATATCAGATTTTTTTAGGGCTTATTAAAGAATATGCTAATTTAAAAAAGTTATTAAGGAATTAGTCAAACCACCTAATAGACCTCTAGAGACACTCTGATTCATGAAAAGAGTAAGTATATCTCTAGAATAGGATTGATGTACAGCTGGAAATCTTTATGAAAATATTGTAGAGCATAGAATAGGTCTTTATTAAACCTACTTATTTGTTCTTGATTTTTTTCAAGAGAAAATGAATTAACCATTTTTTTTATTTTCTCTCTGTATTGAGCCTTAGGCAACTTCTTTTAATACAAACACTGACTCACTAGGATAGCTGAGAAGCTTCCCCATCCATATCATATAAAAAAAAGACATTGAGGATAATCAGAGCAGGAAATAATCAGTCTACTTAGGGTAGTACAGCTCTTGAGGTCTTTATGTCTCCCTCTCCAGCTTCTACTCTCCCTCCTCATCATATCCTCTTGCCTGGACACTCCAGTGCTCTTTCCAAATGGCCCGCAAAAACATTGAACAAGAGAAATAAGAAATCAAACCTGTGACACCTCTTATGAAATTGAATATTTTGTTTTTTGTTTTTGTTTTCCAAAAATGATCATAAATCTTTCTGTTCCATCTGAGTGTAGATTTCCTATCCTCTTCCCGTGGTGTAATCCAAACAAGGTTCAGAATGTCAAATCATGAGCTACTATTTCTTCTTTAAGTTTTGACAATGAAAAATTGTTATCTTTTTTACTATTTGCTATGACCAGTCCTCTCCAGAACTCAAAAGATATTGAGAACCCTAGATGTATATTCATGTCCAGAATTTTAAACTAAATGTGGTATCAATATTTACTGACCATAATTGTTGACAAGTGTCTTGTCTAGTAAGTGTGCTTATATGTGTATTTTGTATGTGCATGTAATTAACGCTGGTGAAATTTAAGACTAGCAAACCTTGTTTGCTCTTAAAACTATCTCATCTGTTCCACATTCAGAAGAAAAACAAGCACTTCACTTCCACAAGGAATGAAAACCAATTAAATTATATTCAACAAACATATTAAACATTATTTTTATCCTGAATTTTATAAAAAAAGGTAAATGTTCCTGTACACAAAGTAGAAATAGAAAGATTGGTATCTGTGCAAAACTATGGATGTCTACTACATTTAGCTTGCCTTTTAAACATGTTTCTTCCACAGCACATCTGTTTCATACTGAAATTTCTTTCTTAAACTTAAAAACTATTTTCTTTTAAATTTTGTAAAGTTTATGGTTAACTCTTATTTTTATATCCCATCAAATGTCTATCTGTTCAAAAAGGTTCTTCTAGTTTTCTCAGAAACCATTTCTTTATTACTTATGTTAAATAATATTTCACTGCATTCAAATGCCATGATTTTTCAGCCATTCATCAATTGATGCACAATCTTTATATTTTTCAGACTTTTCTATAACAAAGTTATGACAAATATTTTTTGAACATTTGGCTCTCTTTCCTCTGCATTTTAGTCTTTGATGAATAGGCATCATCAAAAGGGTTTCTGTGGTTTAATGATTTCTGAGACATTGCTTCAAATTACTTTTCAAAATAACAGGAACAACTGACAGTTCCACCAAATGTACATTATATTGTCTTCCTGTAACCACTCTACCAATTGTCACATCCTTTTTTTCATCTTTCCTGATCTGATAGTTCTGTGGTAGACTTTAACAATTTTTTGAGCTTACATTTTTATAATTATTAGTGAACAGAAGAATGTTTTCATATTGCTGTCTTATTACTTTAGAATTTTTTGTTTTTAGAGAATTACCTATGTATATACTTTGACCAATTTTCTATTATAGAATGACCATCATTCTTTTGCACTTGAAACAGTCCTTTTTATAACTCAGAGACTGTTGCCACAACTTTACAGATTATGTTTCCCTTAAAATTGTAATTGTATTGGTTTTGTGTAGTTTTCCAACTTTAATCAAAATTTTCCATTTTATTTTATGTTTGTGTCTGTCCTTTGGTTGTCTCAAACCCTTTCTTCCTTTATCTATGGTTCAAAGACTTGTTCTTCCTTGCCCCTACAAATTGATTATAATATGAACCTTTAAATATAAAGCCAGATATCCTTGAGGCATGTTGTGAAGATCTTGGTCAAAAATCAAGTATCCCTACTCCAAGAATTAAGGTTTTAGGACCTACAAGGGATATACTATGACCATTTGTTTTTGTATGTTAGGGGTCTTGTATGTTCTTGTCATTAACTTTTCTAAATTTCAATCAATATCAAATCAGTTTGATGATTCTGCTTTGTAATATAGTATACCCTGAAATAAATTAATAATAGTTCTTTCCTTCCTTCATATTTTTCATTATTTCACCTAAAAATCTTCACCCTTTATTCTTCAACATAATTTTAAAAAAGTTTTCTATTTCTCTAAAATAAACCTTCTCTAATTTTATTTTTACATGCAATTTAATTTAGGGAGTATTATCATTTTTATAATACTGGCACAGTCCAACCAAGAGCAATTAATATCTCTTCACTTATTAAATCTGTCTCTATTTTGTAAGGTATGCTTTGTTGTTACTATATATAATTCACATTTATCTTAATAAGGGATCTTAATATTTTTTAAAATACTGTGGCTATTTTGAATGACATTTCTCTTCTAATTTCATATTTCTGACTTTTGTTATTAATATACAAAAAAGACTGGTGATTTGAGGTGATGAATTTTATATGCTATCATTTTTCTCAAGTTGTTAATTATTTCAATTAATAGCTGATTCTGTAGAACTCTTTGTGGAACAGAATGTAAACTGCAAAAAAAAAGATCATTTTGTGTCTTTCATGCCTATATTTATTCTCTCAATTTATTTGTCTTAGCTAATTGCTAGTGTTAGAATTTTTAAGTATTATGTCAAAAAATAAAAATAATGATTATGTACATTTTTGCACAATTAGACTTTGATTAGGTATTTTTATATACTTCATTCCTCTTGAGAATAGATAAAGTAAATTGGATCTAGCATAGTTTCACTAGAATTGTTCATCTAAAAATCAGAGAATAACTTGTAAATTCGATGTTTAATTTCTTTTATTTCTCATTCATGTCATTTCCATGCTATTTAGATTCCTCAGGAAAAAAGTACTTTGAAAGCATTATTTATTTTATAGAAAAACTACAAAAAATCTCTGTTAAAAATAGATGGCTAATAATTAAACTTTTAGTTTATTCCTTCAACTTAATCTGCAAACAGTTTTAGCTTTGGCCTTAGCTTACATATGTTTGTAATTATACACATTAAAAAAATAAATTTTGTATTCAATAGACCCAGTGTTTCTCACTCATGGGAATAAATCTGGATCCCCATATGCTTTAACATGGTGTGTTTGTATGTGTGTGTGTGTGTGTGTGTGTGTGTGTGTGTGTGTGTGTGAGAGGGGGGGGAGGGGGGAATAAAGCATTTTGCATGGCTTGAAGAGCCTTTTTGCCCAACTGAATCAGAGATTAAGCTTGTATTCCTCTTTGAAGCATTTACTTGTGCCTTGGAGGCATCTCAGAAACTGTAGCATGTATACAGCTGAATTAGTAAAACTCAGAAAAGCTGTCCTCTTCATTATACATTGGCTACTCATTCATTTCAAAATTCAGGAAAGTCCCAGATGCCATTTGAAAATCTACACACAGCCTGGGTTCTAGAGATTTCAGTTAGTCCTAGAGCAACAACAGCATAGTACAAATGTGACCCAAAGTTCCACAGATTATTTCTTCACTGTTCACAATTATACATAAGCTACTTTTTTTTCTAAATTTGGGGGCAGAGTCACCCTAAAGAAACCAGATGGTACCATAATGGAAATGAAACAGTGGCAGTTTTGAAGACAGAGGACAGCTTTAATCCAGGCTCCAACATTTCCTAGTTGTACATCTCTAGACAGGTCAATACATCTCACCAATTCCTTCTTTCTATTGATCATTTCCAATTTATCCTGTATAGACCTTGTTTGCACAAAGTTGGTTTTTGTTGTTGTTGTTGTTGTCTCTACTATTTGACTGATCTCCTTGATCAGGAAATGTTTTTCCATTTTTATACCACTGGCACTTATCTGGCAAATACTGGGTGCCTAAAATGATTATTGATAGACTGGAACTTCAGTGATTCCTCATCTGTAAAATGAGGATAATAGACACTATTTATATGACAAGATTATTGTGGAGATTAGATAGATATATGCATAAAAATTACCACCTAATTTTTTCTTTTTTCAAAAAGATTTTTTGTTTTGTTTTGTTTGTAAGGTTTTTGCAAGGCAAATGGACTTAAGTGGCTTTCCCAAGGCCACACAGCTAGGTAATTATTAAGTGTCTGAGACCAGATTTGAACCCAGGTACTCCTGACTACAAGGCCAGTGCTTTATCCACTATGCCACCTAGCCGCCCCTCAAAAAGATTTTAAAAGTTATTTTAATTTTTTTAAAAAGCACTTTAAATAAAACATCTTATTCTAAAGTAAATATTAAAAAGCCTATACTATAGGCATTTTTGATAAATTATCCTATATTGTTATGTGATTTATGTGGAAGTACAGTATAATATATAGAGTATTAGAGTCAGAAAGACCTGTTTTCAATTCATGCTCCTGATATTACCTCTGTGTCAATGGGAAAATCACTTAACACCCCAGTGCTTCAGGCAAAACTCCAAAACAATAAATTTCTAAGAAGCATCTACTCCATATAAGAGCTTTGACTTGTTATATCCAGTTTTCCAAATTAATGATGGTATGGGTTAAAACCAGAAATTTTATAAAATAATATATATATATATATATCTTATTATAATATAATATATAAAATAAAATATATTTTAAATCCAATGGTAAAGGTTAAAACCAGTAAATTATATATTTTAGGATCATAGTTCCATATATTAAAAGTAAGGACTGTTTGAGGTCATCAAGACCTCAAATAAATCAAGACCTCTAATAAAAGGGAATGTATAAAGAAAATCAGGGTGAAGGAAGTGAAATAAACTTTCCAAAGTCCACCATGAAGAAAATTGCAGTGCTAGGATTAGAACTCAGCTCTTCTGACCCTAAATACAGCATTTTCCCCATTATATTATTTTAGATCCATGTCTATTAACCAAAAGCAGAGGGTTTTTTTTTTAGAAGGTAGGGCATAATTTAATTTCCTTATTCAGACAAAGGATGAAATAATGGCAAATGAGCTGGAGTTAATAAAATTATCATTGGTTGTCTTTTAGTCAGTTTTACTAGGCTGTTAATTCAAGAGTCCAGTAACTGGTGATGAAGCCTTTTCCTATAAAGATAAACCACACTAATAGCTTCAGGTTTCCATTACTTACCCCCAAATTCATCAGTGACTATTAATCTCTATTTTTTTTCTAAATGATAGAAATAATGGCAAAATGGTGTCTCCTATCACTGCATCATTGCTACAAAATCAAGGTACCATATGTCTCTGAAGGCTGCAAAACACTGTAAGTATCTGAACATGTATTTTGCAGATATTTATGAGGACCATTTATCAAGAGCTAGAAAATGGGAAGGAGTCTCTGGAGATCCTACATTTTATTGGGAAGTTCTTTTTACCCATTAAGTGTTTTTATATTCTGGCTTGGGGAATTATAACAGCAATACAATGGCCTTGACTTCAGCAGGAATCGGTAGCTTAACAGTCTGTCCTTAAGTAACCCATCATGATTAAAAGGTTAGGTACATCTGCCAATAGTATTTCTCAGCTCCAGTTCACATTAAGAGAACCTGCAGCTGGATCAGCTTAAACTGATATAACATACGTGCCTTCTGTGCTTTGTGTACAGGATGTCGAGAGAGAGAACATTTGAAGGGGGGGGGAGAAGGATGCATATCCCACAGCTGATTCATACAAGATCTTCCCAAAGACTATCCTCTCTTTATACGTGGACTGTTCCAGCATAGTAATTTAATGACCAGCTTAATAAATATCATTTAACGAAAAATACTTAGCAACCATGACTATACCTTTTCTGATTTTTTTTGGAAATCATATATCTTTGATAGCTTTTTTTTTCAAATTTCAAATTTTAGAAACTTCCATTAACTGAAATCATTCATCTGATACATTATTTTCAAGGTTTCTAGGGTTTCAGACTTGTCTGAAGCCAGACCTGAAAATCTAGATGCAACAAAGGACCAAGGTGATAATAAAAGGGAATAGATTGAACCTTTTCCAAATCTTTCACATTCTTAACAACACTAGTATATTCTAAATTACTTGGTCCCTTTGATGGGTTTTCTAAAATAATAAACATGTTTCCAAAAGAAAATCAGACTTGCAGCTGAGGAATTGGAAAATAAAATTTATCCATAATGGCCTTTCATGGAATGTCTTTCTTCATGTGAAAGCAGTCTTTTTACTTTTTTTATGTGAGATCTAAAAGCAATAATGAAGTAAGACGATAATATTAACTTCCCTTATCAAGAGGTGAGCCTGTTGCTCTCTGGGAACCATAAATATCAAAGGCCTTAGAAATAATGTTGTTTTTTTAAAAATTAATGGAACAAAGAAAACTGTAGCTTACTACACAAAATCATTTTGTTAATTAAAAAAATTAAAATTCACGGTTTAGTCACTCAGATCTACTGGGAAATTTGCATGCTGTTTAATTAGACTCAGGGAAAAAATCTGAATATCATCAGCTTCCACTGTGAAAAGAGGCAAGCTGCTGCCCAACCTCTAACCTAAGGAAAAGCCATGGACACATTGCTTAATACAAGTATTCTGTACTATTACTGGAACCAAACTTGTCCCTTTGCCCCCCCCCAATTCACAACAATCATAGGGCCCCTAAATAAGAGTGCAAATAAGATAGGTTCAATCCACCAAATTGTATTCACCAATAAATCAATCTGTAATAATGCCAAAAATGCAACGGATATTCCTTCTGTAAATTGATAGGGAGGGAAAAATATCTGTATGCTTTGTCTTATGTTCTTGAAGATGGGAAATAGGGAAATAGATTGGTGTTGTTTGCAATCAGGGTCATTTATCAGAATTAAAATCCTGGAATCACAGAGCTGAAAGAATCCTCAGGAGGTCATCTGGTCCAGCCCCCTCCCTATTAATCAAAAGGAAACACAGCATATGTCCCAACATGTACTATTATTTGTAATTTGAAATTGACACAATATGGATTTCTGGGTGCCATGGACAAATTACCTTCCTCTTTTATTGCCTTAGTGTCCCCATCTGTAAAATGAAGCCCATAATGGCTATCATCTCACTGCCTCAAAGAGATGCTGTAAGGTGAGCTGAGCTCCTTAGGGGTAAAAATGTATAATATATAAGAAAGCAAACTAATTTCTTGACCAGTAGCATTCAAAAAGTTCCTTTCAAAAAGCTGTCACAAAATAGGCAAGTATATGAAAAAGGGAATTGTGCAATGTAGGGAAACAGCCCGGGTGGTAATATTCTCATCAGCATATCGTTATCTATTTCTGATCCATCCCTGGAGATGTTGCTTTTGTCAAGCTCCCATGTCCCTAATGTCAGGGCATTCAGCAGCATACCAAATTTCCCTTTGCAAACTCATAGTTCAGTGTGGCATCTATCATTGAGGAACTGGGGGTGGGGAAGTAGGATTTAAAACATAGATTAGCCAGTAATTAGCAGAAAAAAGAGATACTTCCCTAATATGAAACACAGGCTCTTGTAACTAGCATAGAACATGACTTTCCAAATGACGGCTTTGATTCTCTGTCTGATTATGCAACTCCCCTCCTCACCTCAAAAAATTGCCATGACAATAGACGAGTATCACTTGCCAGTGAGCATCAAAGCTGACAGTGTCACCCCAGAGCAGGTGAGATTGTTTCCATTTTTTTCTAGGCTCCCTGATGAGTAAGAACAGGAACAACTCTTAGGCTGACTATGGCTCAATCAACTCTGTGATCTGTCTAGGAAAAAAAAATACTTAAAGAAATAGAGCTTCTCCCTTTTATAATGTTGAGTCTTAAATCTTAGTTTTAGAAGTTAACTACGATCATTTGAACTGTTCAAAAATGGGGAAAATATAGTTGAATCATATTTCCAACAACAGAGAAGGGAGTGAAATGAGGGTCCTAAGAATTGTCAGAATAAAGACAGAAGCAACAAACTACTACCATTCTCTCTTTCCTCTGACTCTGATAACTCAGATTTACTCAATATTAGATAATAATAAGAAGAAGAAATTCAAAACCATCACTTAATGAATCAGTGGGCCAATTGTTATTAAGACTCATTTTCTTTAGCTAACTCAGTATTACTGTATGTGTGTGTGTGTGTGTGTGTACCACTGAGCAATTTAAATATTACAGTTTCCATTTTATGAATAGGGACTGAAATGGCCAAGTTGAATTATAACAAAGCCAGTATCATCAGAGAAGAAATTATTGGGAATACTATTTTTCCCTCAAAGCATATTTTAGATTGGATTAACTAACTTTATGTTTAGCCTGAGGAATTCCAATAAACCAAAAGGAGTCAGTGAGTAGTATTAACTGGTAATACCTCCTAGAAAGAGGAAACCTTCAATTCTCCTTCCTTTCAGTTTCCATACTCATTCTTTGAACACAATGTTGGAACAGTGTTCTTCAGAAAACCTTCCAAATAATATTTAAGAATTGGTGTACAGGGTGGCTAGGGGGGGTAATGGATAAAGCACTGGCCCTGAAGTCAGGAGTACCTGGGTTCAAATCTGGTCTCAAACACTTAATAATTACCTATCTGTGTCCTTGGGCAAGCCACTTAACCCCGTTTGCCTTGCAAAAACCTTAAAAAAAAGAGAGAATTGGAGTACCAAAACACACAAAGGATTTATGAAACTATAAAAAAATTTACATCAATAATAGAAGCCTGAATTGGTTGAAGAGATTTTAAGACCATAGTCCTAGAAAGTAAATGGACCTCAGAAGTTGTTTGATCTAACCCCTTCACTTTACAAATAAAGATGCTCAGTTCTAATAATGCTAAGTGTCTCCAGTCAGAATGGTGTTCATTGAATGAGAATGGTTGCCCAAATTCCAAAGTTGAAGACTGAGTCATCCCAAAATGATAAAAATGAAATGACTGATAAAATCTTTAAATTTGGACATTTTTTCATATGGCTATAGGTAATCTGAATTTCCTTCCATGGACATATACTTATTTTTGTCAGTTGTGTAGTGTCTTATATATGTAATTCAATTCCTTTTACCTTAGCATTAGATTTTAATTCATAACATGTATTTGGAAAATATCAAAAATAAATTTTTGAATTAAGGACTTTAAATTGATTAGACAAAAGTCTGCCAGGTTAGTTTCTTTTTTTGCCTTTTTTATATATACCAGTCTACTGAAAGAAATCTTTTTTTTAACTAAACACACACACACACAGACACAGACACAGACACACACACACACACACACACACACACACACACACACACAAACACACAGACAAATTGTTCTTTTGGTTCTCCTAAAGAATTTTATTATGTTTTGCAGTTCTTTTGGATAATCTGTTGAGTAAAAAGTTGATTAATAAAAAACTGAAAAAGAAAATTTAAGTAATGTCATCATATTATTATGTTGCTTTGGCCTAATCAAGAGCAAGTAGTATATATCATTGATAATTAGGCAGTTTTTATTTCCATAAATAGTGTCTTATAGTTATGTTTCTATAATTCTCATGAATAGATCTATGTACCTATGTATCCCGGTGTCTATGTATTGACTCCCAAATATATTATATATTAGATATCAAATATTTATTTTAAATGAAATTTATCTTACTCTTCAACCTGAGTGTTTCTAGTATTTTTCAGAAATACTAATTTTTGTGTGAATTTATTTTAAATACTAGAATTTTATGAAGATAATTCTACAATTAATTATTAGTTGACTAAGGTTTTCTAAGTATACTATCATATCTCCCAAAATTATTTTTCTGTGCCATGCTTGTTCCTTCATTTTCTTTTCTTGTCTTATAACTATAGTTAACATTTTATTAAAAAGAAATAATGAAAATATTCATCTGCTTCACATCTAATCTTATTGGAAAGAATAATAATTTATCACTATTACAAATAATTCTTTTTTCAATATACTGTGAGATTTTTTGTAATAGGAACAGATTCATTAGCCATGGAGTCAGGAGGACCTAAATTAAAATCCAGCCTCAGAATTTAAGAATTACCAAACTGCGTGACCTTGAGCAAGTCACTTAATACCATTACCTTGTAAATAACAAAAAATAAAAAGTAAAATAGGAACTGATTATGTTTTAACTTTCTTTGAATTCACAGCACTTTGCACATTACTAGACATAATCAGTACTTAATACATATTTTTGAAGATATACATAAATATTTACATATAAATATGTAGCATGCACATATATGTAATGTAAATATGCATATATGTTTTATTTTAAAAATCCATTAATTCTTATGGGTTTTTTAATTTTTAAAAAGGAAAAAGTGCTTTTTATTCATCATTATTTTTTGAATCTATAGCTATATAATACTTGTTTATAATTAATAAATTAATTAAACTTATAATTTCCAAATCTAAATTCCTTGAATAAATTTAATTTGTTAGTAGTAGGTATCTTTGTACTATATTGCAACCTATTAATATTTAAAACCTTTGAATCAATATTCATTCAAAATATTTGTCTCTAATTTTCTTTTTTTCAGTTTTCATTTTTCTTGATTTAAGTATCAAATTCAAATGAGATCCGGAAGGAATTTAGTAAGAAACTAATATTTTGTTATTTTAAATTATTTTTACATAATATTGAAATTATTTTTTTCTTTAACTATTTTACAGAATTCACTTGTGAATACACCTTGTTTTAGAATTTTTTTCTCCTTTGGGACTTCACTTATGGCTTATTTGATTTCTTTTTTATTAGCCTGAGCTGCTGATATTTCTCATTCTACTAAAGCTCAGTATTTTTATATTTTTAAATTTTACATTTTTTATTTTACATTTACAATTTTACACTGGAAAAAATCGTGTCTAATAATATTCTCAATTTCTCCATTAGTTGTGAATTTTTATATTCCACTTTTGCTAATGTTAATTTTTCTTCTTTGTTGCTTTTTGAATCAAATCATCTCCTCAAAAAAACCAATCAGCCTCTACTTTTATTTATTAATTCTTTTGTTTTTTCTTTCAACTTTGTTGGTCATTTCCTTCATTTTCAGAATCTATCTTGGGTTTAATTGGGGAGCAGATTAATTGGATAATTTTCTTTTTGTATTTTGTTTCATGCTTTATTGAATCACCTTTTTTCTATTGCTCACTCTGTCTTTGTCTCTCTGTCTTTTTCTATTTATTTTTTAATGAAATCCCTTAAATTACTTTTTTCCCTTAGGTATGTTTTGATTTCACCTGCAAAATAGTGGTAATTCTTTCTTGCCATTATCTTCAATGAAATTAGCTATCATTTTTATGATTTTGTCTTTGTTCTATCATTTTTTAATATTATGTAACTTAATTTTGCTGCAGGTCAATAGTTAATATTATTTTGATGCACTGTGGTCTGCAAAAGATTCATTAACATTTTTTCAGAATTTCATGCGCTAATACATGGATAAATTTCATACATAGGTGAAGAATATGTGTGCTTCTTTTTATTCCCATTCAATAATCACCAGATTCTTATGGTATCTAAATTTTCTAAGATTCTATTTAGATTTTGAATTTCTTTGTTATTTTTAGATAGGTTTATGTAGATACAAAATGAAATATCTATCTGGATAAAATGGTCACTCACTAATATAATTTTAATATTTCTCCCAGTAATTACTTTTTTCTTGATTTTTGTATTTGTATTACAAAATTCCTATTCAGCTCCGTTCTTTTTTATCATTAATGTTCAAAAGTTCTCTATTTCAATGAGGTACTTTTTAATTTGCCTTATCACTAAGTCTAAGTTCTCATTTGTTCCTAAATCCATACCAAATTAAGGATCTTTTTCTCCTGGAATCAATTAAACTCCCTTTTTATTCTTTTAAGAAATAACCCCTGGAATTAAAGGAATTTTCATCAGCTAATTACTTCTCTAATTGCTCGATGGATCCTTTTCTTTTGTACTGTGTGAGAAAGGCAGGAAGGTGAAGCCGTCAGTATGGTAATCAAATTATTGTGCAATGATGGGAGAGATCTAAACTATATCATTTTTTTTCTACTCCATTACCTTTGTCCTCAGCATTATTTCTGGGAAAAAGTTGCGACAAAAAATATATATGCCTATGGGGGTGGCTAGGTGGCGTAGTGGATAAAGCACCGGCCCTGGAGTCAGGAGTACCTGGGTTCAAATCCAGTCTCAGACACTTAGTGATTACCTAGCCGTGTGGCCTCGGGAAAGCCACTTAACCCTATTGCCTTGCAAAAAACCTAAAAAAAAAAAAATGCCCCAAATTTAGAAATGGGTAAGCAAGGTATAGTATATGCTTTTTCATCATTGCTACCTTGTGTGCTCAATGAACTAAATTTACTCCCCCCCCCAAAAAAGGTATATTAATGTAATCAAATATATAAATAATGGTAATATAGTTGTGATATGAGTAATAGATATGTGCATATGCATTAAGTGATGTATTATAGAGAAGTCAACAAATAAGATAATGCATACAACTATGTAAAATGGAGATTATATTACAAGGTGACCGAAACAGATAATATAAAATAAATAATATTGGCATTATGCGACCAGAATTAGAAATTAGAAAGCTTAAAAATAGAAAATTGCATGTCTATCATACTTATGTAATTGGGTACATTTTTCTTAAATGCCATTGGAGTAGCTAGACACTACATTAGTAAATATTGTTAGACTAGAAATTAAGATGATCTGAGGATCATTAGGAGGATTGACTTCAGATGCCTATTAAATCTGACCTTATTCACTTACTAATTATGTGACCCTGGGCAAGTCACTAAACCTTTGTTTGCATCAATTTCTTCAGTTACAAAGGAAGGATAGTAGTAGGATTTATCTCACAGAAATTATGTGAGGATCAAATGAGATAATATTTGCAAAATACTTAGCAACATCCCTACCATACAGTAGATACTACTTAAATGCAAGTTATAAAATATTAAAGTACTGTGCAAGTCATAAAAAGCTACATAAATGTTAACTATATATATATATATATATCCACATTTATTCATATCTGTATAGATTTATAAACATATGAATGTGCTAAACAAGGGTGCTATATAAAAATATATATGCTTATATGGTATATGTATCTATATAGGCTATGCATATACATATATAAATGGTAATACTAATATAATTATTTTGGATCAATGCACTCGGACATGGGATAGATTGGAGGTAGGGTATGATCTTTAAGTGATTAATCAGAAGTCTACATTGGGTCAAGAACAATTTTGCAATTAAAGTCATGTTTTCTTGGAGTTTTCTAAAAAGTGTAGCCTTCTTGATCTTATTTTTTCATACATCTTATTTATTTCTGAGTTATCAAACATTTACTTTTAAATAACTGTTGTTATTATATTCAGTTTGAGATCATTTTAACTGACTTACCTCAAACAGCTGCAAAATTATATCATGCCAGATGTTATAACTATAGAACTAAATGCAAATCATTAGTTTCTATTTTGTGACACAAATCAAAACTCAGGTTCTTAATTCTCTTACCTTGATGATTCTGATCCCTGTGTATTGGGTGCCCTATCGTCTAGAAACTGTTTTTCTAAAATGTTCTCTCCTTTCTCTAGAGTTTTTGGTCTTTCCCTCTTAATGTTTTCAGAATAAACCATCAGATAATCCATCAATCAATCAATCTTTTTTTCCTCCTCTTCATTCTCTCTTCTCCCTTTCCCACCTTCCTTCATTTCCTTATTCCCCAATTCCAATAATTATTTAAATATTTTGAGCAGTATCAATGTTTTACTCTATAGCCATATATTCTTCAATAAGTCCTCCTTCAGGATATAAAATATGACTCACCAAAGTTCAGTCTATGAAGCATCTTCATATTCTAATTTTGTTCTTTTATGGGATTATAAACTAAAAAAGATAAATTCCCTTCAACTATAAAATGATCTTTCATTATAATAAAACTTTGGAACTAATAGATCTTCATGTGATTTTGTCCTTGATTAGTTTTGACTATGAATGAAGATAAGAAATGTCGGGTTGACTTTTAATGGTATATAGATAGATATATAGATATATAGATATATAGATATATTAGATATTATTTTTCAACTTCTAGGGACAAAAGAAGATATTGTTGATATTGTTATGAGAGTAGCTATTGAAGAATGTGTAAGCTATTTAACAATCAGAGATGACAGGCAAGCGTCAGCAATAGGATAGATATAGCCCAAGATATCTAATCCAGTTAAAAATAAGGAATGTTGAATACACAATTATTGTACATGGCTTCCCCTCTCTCTTTTCAATGGCAATTTAAAAATTGATTTCTTGTGATGAAGAAGGTCTGAAAGATGCAGTTGGTGGTTTTAAATGATTTTTGATAATACATGAAGCCCACAGTGATAGCTAAATTTGAAGGAAAAAAAGTAAAATAACTTGATTGTAACTGATAGGACCTATGATTATATCCTCTTATAGGTTATCAGTCACTTATAAAACATACCCAAAAGATGAAGCTACTGATATTAGGAAGCCAGTTCTATTTCACAGTCTCCTTTTGGAAGTAATCACATCAAAACTGAACCAACCCAAGGTCAGGAGGTGTGTAAATATTACAAGGGCATCTCAAACAGAACTATGGACAGGGAGTGATTACTTTTAATACCTACCTATTGGAACTCAAAAATCAATTGCCTTAGTTACTATTTGTTTTTATCCAAGTAAATCAATTGCTAAAAGTTCATTTCAACCATTTTTGAAACAGTTTTGGTCCCTGTCCTTCTATTCCAATGCCAACCTTACTTGTTCACCTCCTACCTCCACCCCCAACACAAATAGACCATAAGTGAATCAGAGCCTTTGAGTATTTGTCAAAAATAAGATGCAGTATTTTACTGAGTCACCTTGAACCTGCACTGGCAGATTGACTCACAGTCAGACTTTATGCTTTATAGTTTGTTGGGCAGATTTCCATCTGCATGACTGGATTAAATATAAGAATACCTCCACTATAGTCACTGTTTCTCAGCATTACTGGACTATTTTGATGCCCTTATTTTAACCTTCATCTATAAAAATCAAGTTTTACTAGACTATGCATCTTCTAGTAAATTGATGTTATTTTTTTTTCGTGTGTGTGTGTGTGTGTGTGTGTGTGTGTGTGTGTGTGTGTGTGTGTGTTTCTCCATCACTCAGGAGAAAAGAAAAGTCACAGCCCAAGTTTGAACAGCAAGTGCCTTTGACTTATTGCTGTGATTACTCTAATTGCTCATCTACTTAGTGGGAGGTTGCAGGAAGCTGTTTGGGAGTAATCAAGCTGAGATGGGCCCTTCTATTTATAAGAGTCCTGAAAATTGTTACTCCCCCAAAAGAATTTAATTGCATTTTTCCCTTAAAAATAAATTGTATTCTCCCCTATCACCTGACCCTTAACTAACCTCCTCTTTATTTTCTAATTAACTATAAATTAAAAGTCTACTCTATGTTTTAAAAAATTTAAACCCAAATCTTATAATATTTATTAAGTTGAAATCAAAGGCAAACCTTTAAAATATCTTTAAAAATTCCTGATTATTTTTATATTTCAATTGTCCTGAGGAAAAATCTTCTGTATATATTCAATTTTCTATATCATCTATGGGTGAGTGATTACTTTTCATTGATACTTATTTATCTTAGTTACCATTCAATTAACTCAGTTAAGTTTATATGAGAGTATATTAATTCTTAAAAATTAATTCCTTCTTTTTTTGGATTTTCATAACAAATATCCTTTCCCACTTCCAAAATGATATTTTTTCAAAGTAAAATATCAGTATCTATATCAGAATTATTCAATCATTAAATTAGTCAACAAGTAATTAATGAGCATGTGTGTTCCAGGGATTCTGTTGAACTCTGATAGTTTCAAAGATACAAAGAAGACAATCCATAATCTTATACATTCCATCAGAGAAGGCAATACGAATATATGAACACATATACAGATTTGTGTATATTGTAACAAAAGCAAAAAAAAGATAATTTTTGCTGGATAGCCCTATCACTTGAGTGTCCAGGACAGGTTTAATACATGTAAGTGGTGCTTAAGCTGCATCTTGAAGGAAGAAAGAAATGAAGGAGAACATATTGAAAGGTCTTAGCTAAGATGGTAGTGTAATGGATTTATGCTGTTGGTTTGAGGAACGAAGAGAAGATTTAAAATTACTTCTGGAAGAAAAAAAGATTACTTGCTACAATGAAGGAAAAAGGAAATAAAGAATGCATGATTTTCAAGGTTTAATTTCTCAATGCTGTAGAAGAACTGAATAAAATTTTAAACCTATTATCTCAGTGACTGAGGAGGTATAGAAGAAAGGTACAGGGAATAATGTTGCTACATTTGTTTTTTCCATCTTTGAATTAAAAAAAACATTTTATAAGCAATAAATGTTAAACAGTTAAATGGAACTGGAGTGATAGTCACTAATCCTTTAACAGAAGAGAAAAATAGTCAATGATGGTTCATAAACCCTATAGGGTAGTCTAAAATTTTGTAAGATGACCTAATAGGCCTGGTTATGAAAGAATGAGAACAAAGTCTACATTCTACATAAACAAAACCAAGAGGAAAATTTGTTGTTCTTGTTGCTTTCTGTTGTTTCTGTTGTTGGTGGTGAGACATTCCAGTCAAGTCTAATGCCTCAGAATCTCATTTGGGGTTTTCTTTACAAAGATACAAGAGTTATTTGACATTTCCTTCTCTAACTCATTTTCTAGATGAGAAAACTGAGGCAAACAGAATTAAGTGGCTTGTCCAGGATCATATAAACTAGTAAATGTTTGAGTTCAAATTTGAAATTAAGGAAGTGGAATCTTCTCACCTCCAGACCCAGGACTATCTTCTGTTCAATCTCTGAGTCCAGAAGTCTATTTAAAAAGTGATCATTTGTAATTTAAAAAAACATATTTTGGAAACAATCATATTTTGACTTGTATTATAGTTAAATGCTTCTCCAGTAAAAGAATATAAATTTCTTGAGGGTGGGGATTATGTTATTCTATCTATCTATCTATCTATCTATCTATCTATCTATCTATCTATCTATCTATCTCTCTATCTATATCTATCTATCTATCTATATCTATCTATCTATCTATCTATCTATCTATCTATCTATCTATCTATCTATCTATCTATCTATATATATCATGTCACCAAAAATACAGTTAGTGTTTTCAGTCTATTCTAATGTTTTATGATGTCAGTTGAGTCTTTCTTGGCAAAGATTTGCCATTTCCTTCTTCAGTTCATTTTACAGATGAGGAAATTTAAGGCAAATAGGGTTAAAGTAACTTTCTCTGGGTCATAAAGTGTCTAAGGCTGGATTTGAATTCAATTTCTTCCAATTCCAGATCTAACGTTATAACTACAGCACCATCCAGCTGCCTCAATTAATATCTTTCATTCAATGAAAATGAAACTATATTGAAACAATTAGTGCAGGTTAACTACTATCATCTTAAGGGGATAGAAAACTATTAAGTTTTATGGAACAAATTTTCTAGAGACTGTTTCTATGCAGTCTCCTAAGAACGGCCTTAGGGGAATTTAGGCCGTACAGTGTGTAGAGAACCTGAGAATTAGGAAGACGTGAGTTCAAATGCAACCTGAGGAAGTTATTAGCTGTGTCCTGTGCAATTCACTTGATCCTAATTGACTCCAAAGAAAGAAGGATTTTAATATATTTTTTAAATATATATATATATTTTTTTCCAACTATATGTAAAGATAATTTTCAATAATCATTTTTATAAGGTTTCAAGTACCATATTTTTTACTCCCTCCACTCCCTCCCCTCTTGCTTTGACAGAGGGTAATCTATTGTAGGTTATGTGTATGTATATATATATGTATATATATATATATATATATATATATATATATATATATATATATAACTATATTAAGTTCATTTCCATTTTAATCATATTTTGAGGAATAATAAGAACAATAAGTGAAAAAACAATAAGAAGATAAAAATTATAAAACATAAAACAAGGTTGAAAAATTGGAAAATAGTAATCTTTGGTCTACATCCAGACTTCATAGTTACCACTCTGGATATAGATAGTATTTTCCATCACAAGTCTTTCAGAATTGTCTTTGTTTCTTTATACTACTGAGATGCACAAGTTCAATATCGTTGATCATCACACACTGTTACTGTTAATATGTACAATGTTCTTCTGGTTCAGCTCACTTCACACAGCATGAGTTCAAGCTAGTCATTCCAGGCTTTCCTTAAATCCCCACCCCTCCTCATGATTTCTTTCAGAACAATAGAACTCTATTATATTAATATGCCACAATTTGTTCAGCTATTCCCCAATTGATGAGTATGCTCTCAATTTCCAATTCTTTGCATTATGTAAAAAGTTGCTAAAATATATTTGTACATGTGGGTTTTTTATCCTTTCTGGTGAATTTTTTGGGATACAGACCTAGTAAGTGGTATTGATGGATCAAAGGATAGGTATAGTTTTATTTCCCTTTAGGTGTAGTTCCAAATTATTCTCCATAAAGGTTGAATCAATTCACAATTGCACCAAAAATGCATTTTGTTGAGATGGCTAGGCAGTGCAGTGGATAGAGTACTAGTCCTAGGGTCAGGAGTACCTGAGTTCAAATTCAGCCTCAGACATGTAATAATTACCTAGCTGTGTGGCCTTGGGCAAGCCACTTGACCCCACTTGCCTTGCAAAAAAAAAAAAAAACCTAAATAAAGCATAATTGTCTCAGTTTTCCCACATCCCCTACAACATGAATCATGTTCCTTTTTTTTGTCATATTGGCCAATCTGATAAGTGTGAGATGATACTTCAGAGCCATTTGTGTTAATTTGCATTTATAAAAAACAGTAATGATTTAGAGTATTTTTCATATGACTATGGATAGCTTTAATTTCTTCATTCAAAATTACCTATATATAGCCTTTTACCATTTATTGAGTAATGACTTATATTCTTATAAATTTAATTCAGTTCTCTATATATTTTAGAAATGAATTCTTTATCAGAAACACTAGTTGTAAAGATTGTTTTGCAATATACTGCATCTTAGTTGCATTGTTTTTAGATGTGAAAAACCTTTTTAATTCAATATAATCAAAATTATTCATTTTGCATTTTATAATACTCTTTATCTCTTCTTTGGTCATAAACTGCTCCTTTTTCCAAAGACCTGAGAGATAAACTCTTCCTTGTTTCATAACTGGTATAACCTTTTATGCCTAAATCATTTACCCATTTCCATCTTATCTTGGTATGGAGTGTGAGATGTTGGTCTATGCCAAATTTCCACCTTACTCTTTTGCCATTTTTCCAGTAGTTTTTGTTAAAGAATGAGTTCTTATACCAGAAGCTAGAATCTTTGGGGTTTTCAAATAGGAGAATACTATAGTCATTTACTTCTGTTTCTTTTGCACCTAATCTATTCCACTGATCCATTACTTTCTTTCTTAGACAGCACCAGTTTTGATGACTTCTACTTTATAATATAATTTTATACCTGGGATAGATAGACCAACATCCTTTGCAATCTTTTCCATTAATTCCCTGGATATTCTTGACCTTTTGTTCTCATTATGGATTTTGTTACTATTTCTTTCTAATTCAATAAAGTAGTTTTTGTCAGGTCTGAGCCTGAATAAGTAATTTAATTTAGGTAGAATTGTCATTTTATGCTATATTGGCTCACTCTACCTAGAGTAATTGTCAGTTATTCAATTATTTAGATACGATTTTATTTGTGTGAATGCAATTGTTTTCATATAGTTTCTGAGTTTGTCTTGGAAAGTAAACTCCCAAGTATCTTATGTTGTCTAAAGATATCTTTCTATTTCTATCTCTTGCCCTTGGATTTTTTGTCCATATATAGAAATGCTGATGATTTATGTGGATTTATTTTATATCCTGCAAATTTTCCAAAATTGCTAATTGTTTCAATTTAGTTGTTTAGTTGTTTTTCTAGAATTCTCTAAATATACCATCATAGCATCTTCAAAGAGTAAGAATTTTATTCTTCATTGCCTATTCTAATTTCTTTTATTTCTTTTTCTCTTATTGCTAAAATTAAATTTCTAATGCAATATTGAATAAAAGTAGAGATAATGGGCACCTTTTTTCCATCTTGGATCTTATTGTAAATGTTTCTAGCTTATCCCCATTACATATGATGATTACTGATGGTTTTAGATAGATACTGCATATCATTTTAAGAAAAACTTAATTAATTCCCATGCCCTAGTGCGTGTTAATAGGAATGGGTAATATATTTTTCAAAAACTTTTTCATCAACTATTGCAACAATCATTTGATTTATGCTACATATGTTGTTGATATGGTCAATTATGCTGATAGGTTTCCTAATATTGAATCAACCTTACATTCCTGGTATAAATACTACCAAATCATAGTGTATTATCCTAATGATTGCTTGCTCTAATTACTTTGCAAATATTTATTTAAAAGTTTTACAGCAATATTCCCTAGGAAAATTGTTCTGTGATTTTCTTTCTCAGTTTTGACTCTCCTTGGTTTATGTTTTCTACTTTATAATGGTGTCATAGAAGGAATTAGGCAGAACTCCACCTATTTTTTCAAACAGTTTATATAGAATTGGAATAAATCATTCCTTAAATGTTTGGTAGAATTCACTTGTGAATCCATCTGACCCTGGAGATTTTCTCTTGGGGAGTTCATTGATGACTTGTCCAACTTCTTTTTCTGAAATGGAGTTATTTAAATATTTTCCCTCTGTTAATCTGAGTAATTTATATTTTAATAACTATTCATCTACTTCACTTAGATCACCAAATTTGTTGGCATAAAATTGGGCAAAATAAGTCCAAATTATTACTTTAATTTCTTCCTCATTGGTGGTGAATTTATTCTGTTGATTTTTGATAAGGATAATTTGGTTTTCTTTCGTATTTTAATCAAATTAACCAAAGGTTTGTCTATTTTATTGTATTTTTTTTCTTAAAAGCAACTCTTTGTTTTATTTATAAGTTCAATAATTTTCTTTATTTTGATTTTGTTAATCTCTCCTTTGATTTTCAGGATTTCTAGTTTGGTATATAATTAGGGATTTTAAAATTTGTTCTTTATCTAGTTTTTTGTTGCATGAAAAATCCTCTTTCTCTGTTTTATTAATGTAACATTTAGAGATAAAAAAATTTCTCCTAATCACTACTTTGACTGTATCCCACAAGTTTTGGTATGTTGTATTATTTCTATGATTTGTTATCTGTTATTATATTCAGTTTGAGATCATTTTAACTGACTTACCTCAAACAGCTGCAAAATTATATCATGCCAGATGTTATAACTATAGAACTAAATGCAAATCATTAGTTTCTATTTTGTGACACAAATCAAAACTCAGGTTCTTAATTCTCTTACCTTGATGATTCTGATCCCTGTGTATTGGGTGCCCTATCGTCTAGAAACTGTTTTTCTAAAATGTTCTCTCCTTTCTCTAGAGTTTTTGGTCTTTCCCTCTTAATGTTTTCAGAATAAACCATCAGATAATCCATCAATCAATCAATCTTTTTTTCCTCCTCTTCATTCTCTCTTCTCCCCTTTCCCACCTTCCTTCATTTCCTTATTCCCCAATTCCAATAATTATTTAAATATTTTGAGCAGTATCAATGTTTTTACTCTATAGCCATATATTCTTCAATAAGTCCTCCTTCAGGATATAAAATATGACTCACCAAAGTTCAGTCTATGAAGCATCTTCATATTCTAATTTTGTTCTTTTATGGGATTATAAACTAAAAAAGATAAATTCCCTTCAACTATAAAATGATCTTTCATTATAATAAAACTTTGGAACTAATAGATCTTCATGTGATTTTGTCCTTGATTAGTTTTGACTATGAATGAAGATAAGAAATGTCGGGTTGACTTTTAATGGTATATAGATAGATATATAGATATATAGATATATAGATATATTAGATATTATTTTTCAACTTCTAGGGACAAAAGAAGATTATTGTTGATATTGTTATGAGAGTAGCTATTGAAGAATGTGTAAGCTATTTAACAATCAGAGATGACAGGCAAGCGTCAGCAATAGGATAGATATAGCCCAAGATATCTAATCCAGTTAAAAATAAGGAATGTTGAATACACAATTATTGTACATGGCTTCCCCTCTCTCTTTTCAATGGCAATTTAAAAATTGATTTCTTGTGATGAAGAAGGTCTGAAAGATGCAGTTGGTGGTTTTTAAATGATTTTTGATAATACATGAAGCCCACAGTGATAGCTAAATTTGAAGGAAAAAAAGTAAAATAACTTGATTGTAACTGATAGGACCTATGATTATATCCTCTTATAGGTTATCAGTCACTTATAAAACATACCCAAAAGATGAAGCTACTGATATTAGGAAGCCAGTTCTATTTCACAGTCTCCTTTTGGAAGTAATCACATCAAAACTGAACCAACCCAAGGTCAGGAGGTGTGTAAATATTACAAGGGCATCTCAAACAGAACTATGGACAGGGAGTGATTACTTTTAATACCTACCTATTGGAAACTCAAAAATCAATTGCCTTAGTTACTATTGTTTTTATCCAAGTAAATCAATTGCTAAAAGTTCATTTCAACCATTTTTGAAACAGTTTTTGGTCCCTGTCCTTCTATTCCAATGCCAACCTTACTTGTTCACCTCCTACCTCCACCCCCAACACAAATAGACCATAAGTGAATCAGAGCCTTTGAGTATTTGTCAAAAATAAGATGCAGTATTTTACTGAGTCACCTTGAACCTGCACTGGCAGATTGACTCACAGTCAGACTTTATGCTTTATAGTTTGTTGGGCAGATTTCCATCTGCATGACTGGATTAAATATAAGAATACCTCCACTATAGTCACTGTTTCTCAGCATTACTGGACTATTTTGATGCCCTTATTTTAACCTTCATCTATAAAAATCAAGTTTTACTAGACTATGCATCTTCTAGTAAATTGATGTTATTTTTTTTCGTGTGTGTGTGTGTGTGTGTGTGTGTGTGTGTGTGTGTGTGTGTGTGTGTTTCTCCATCACTCAGGAGAAAAGAAAAGTCACAGCCCAAGTTTGAACAGCAAGTGCCTTTGACTTATTGCTGTGATTACTCTAATTGCTCATCTACTTAGTGGGAGTTGCAGGAAGCTGTTTGGGAGTAATCAAGCTGAGATGGGCCCTTCTATTTATAAGAGTCCTGAAAATTGTTACTCCCCCAAAAGAATTTAATTGCATTTTTCCCTTAAAAATAAATTGTATTCTCCCCTATCACCTGACCCTTAACTAACCTCCTCTTTATTTTCTAATTAACTATAAATTAAAAGTCTACTCTATGTTTTAAAAAATTTAAACCCAAATCTTATAATATTTATTAAGTTGAAATCAAAGGCAAACCTTTAAAATATCTTTAAAAATTCCTGATTATTTTTATATTTCAATTGTCCTGAGGAAAAATCTTCTGTATATATTCAATTTTCTATATCATCTATGGGTGAGTGATTACTTTCATTGATACTTATTTATCTTAGTTACCATTCAATTAACTCAGTTAAGTTTATATGAGAGTATATTAATTCTTAAAAATTAATTCCTTCTTTTTTTGGATTTTCATAACAAATATCCTTTCCCACTTCCAAAATGATATTTTTTTCAAAGTAAAATATCAGTATCTATATCAGAATTATTCAATCATTAAATTAGTCAACAAGTAATTAATGAGCATGTGTGTTCCAGGGATTCTGTTGAACTCTGATAGTTTCAAAGATACAAAGAAGACAATCCATAATCTTATACATTCCATCAGAGAAGGCAATACGAATATATGAACACATATACAGATTTGTGTATATGTAACAAAAGCAAAAAAAAGATAATTTTTGCTGGATAGCCCTATCACTTGAGTGTCCAGGACAGGTTTAATACATGTAAGTGGTGCTTAAGCTGCATCTTGAAGGAAGAAAGAAATGAAGGAGAACATATTGAAAGGTCTTAGCTAAGATGGTAGTGTAATGGATTTATGCTGTTGGTTTGAGGAACGAAGAGAAGATTTAAAATTACTTCTGGAAGAAAAAAAGATTACTTGCTACAATGAAGGAAAAAGGAAATAAAGAATGCATGATTTTCAAGGTTTAATTTCTCAATGCTGTAGAAGAACTGAATAAAATTTTAAACCTATTATCTCAGTGACTGAGGAGGTATAGAAGAAAGGTACAGGGAATAATGTTTGCTACATTTGTTTTTTTCCATCTTTGAATTAAAAAAAACATTTTATAAGCAATAAATGTTAAACAGTTAAATGGAACTGGAGTGATAGTCACTAATCCTTTAACAGAAGAGAAAAATAGTCAATGATGGTTCATAAACCCTATAGGGTAGTCTAAAATTTGTAAGATGACCTAATAGGCCTGGTTATGAAAGAATGAGAACAAAGTCTACATTCTACATAACAAAACCAAGAGGAAAATTTGTTGTTCTTGTTGCTTTCTGTTGTTTCTGTTGTTGGTGGTGAGACATTCCAGTCAAGTCTAATGCCTCAGAATCTCATTTGGGGTTTTCTTTACAAAGATACAAGAGTTATTTGACATTTCCTTCTCTAACTCATTTTCTAGATGAGAAAACTGAGGCAAACAGAATTAAGTGGCTTGTCCAGGATCATATAAACTAGTAAATGTTTGAGTTCAAATTTGAAATTAAGGAAGTGGAATCTTCTCACCTCCAGACCCAGGACTATCTTCTGTTCAATCTCTGAGTCCAGAAGTCTATTTAAAAAGTGATCATTTGTAATTTAAAAAAACATATTTGGAAACAATCATATTTTGACTTGTATTATAGTTAAATGCTTCTCCAGTAAAAGAATATAAATTTCTTGAGGGTGGGGATTATGTTATTCTATCTATCTATCTATCTATCTATCTATCTATCTATCTATCTATCTATCTATCTCTCTATCTATATCTATCTATCTATCTATATCTATCTATCTATCTATCTATCTATCTATCTATCTATCTATCTATCTATCTATCTATCTATATATATCATGTCACCAAAATACAGTTAGTGTTTTCAGTCTATTCTAATGTTTTTATGATGTCAGTTGAGTCTTTCTTGGCAAAGATTTGCCATTTCCTTCTTCAGTTCATTTTACAGATGAGGAAATTTAAGGCAAATAGGGTTAAAGTAACTTTCTCTGGGTCATAAAGTGTCTAAGGCTGGATTTGAATTCAATTTCTTCCAATTCCAGATCTAACGTTATAACTACAGCACCATCCAGCTGCCTCAATTAATATCTTTCATTCAATGAAAATGAAACTATATTGAAACAATTAGTGCAGGTTAACTACTATCATCTTAAGGGGATAGAAAACTATTAAGTTTTATGGAACAAATTTTCTAGAGACTGTTTCTATGCAGTCTCCTAAGAACGGCCTTAGGGGAATTTAGGCCGTACAGTGTGTAGAGAACCTGAGAATTAGGAAGACGTGAGTTCAAATGCAACCTGAGGAAGTTATTAGCTGTGTCCTGTGCAATTCACTTGATCCTAATTGACTCCAAAGAAAGAAGGATTTTAATATATTTTTTAAATATATATATATATTTTTTTCCAACTATATGTAAAGATAATTTTCAATAATCATTTTTATAAGGTTTCAAGTACCATATTTTTTACTCCCTCCACTCCCTCCCCTCTTGCTTTGACAGAGGGTAATCTATTGTAGGTTATGTGTATGTATATATATATGTATATATATATATATATATATATATAATATATATATATATATATATATAACTATATTAAGTTCATTTCCATTTTAATCATATTTTGAGGAATAATAAGAACAATAAGTGAAAAAACAATAAGAAGATAAAAATTATAAAACATAAAACAAGGTTGAAAAATTGGAAAATAGTAATCTTTGGTCTACATCCAGACTTCATAGTTACCACTCTGGATATAGATAGTATTTTCCATCACAAGTCTTTCAGAATTGTCTTTGTTTCTTTATACTACTGAGATGCACAAGTTCAATATCGTTGATCATCACACACTGTTACTGTTAATATGTACAATGTTCTTCTGGTTCAGCTCACTTCACACAGCATGAGTTCAAGCTAGTCATTCCAGGCTTTCCTTAAATCCCCACCCCTCCTCATGATTTCTTTCAGAACAATAGAACTCTATTATATTAATATGCCACAATTTGTTCAGCTATTCCCCAATTGATGAGTATGCTCTCAATTTCCAATTCTTTGCATTATGTAAAAAGTTGCTAAAATATATTTGTACATGTGGGTTTTTTATCCTTTCTGGTGAATTTTTTGGGATACAGACCTAGTAAGTGGTATTGATGGATCAAAGGATAGGTATAGTTTTATTTCCCTTTAGGTGTAGTTCCAAATTATTCTCCATAAGGTTGAATCAATTCACAATTGCACCAAAAATGCATTTTGTTGAGATGGCTAGGCAGTGCAGTGGATAGAGTACTAGTCCTAGGGTCAGGAGTACCTGAGTTCAAATTCAGCCTCAGACATGTAATAATTACCTAGCTGTGTGGCCTTGGGCAAGCCACTTGACCCCACTTGCCTTGCAAAAAAAAAAAAAAACCTAAATAAAGCATAATTGTCTCAGTTTTCCCACATTTTTCTCCTTTGGGACTTCACTTATGGCTTATTTGATTTCTTTTTTATTAGCCTGAGCTGCTGATATTTCTCATTCTACTAAAGCTCAGTATTTTTATATTTTTAAATTTTACATTTTTTATTTTAAATTTACAATTTTACACTGGAAAAAATCGTGTCTAATAATATTCTCAATTTCTCCATTAGTTGTGAATTTTTATATTCCACTTTTGCTAATGTTAATTTTTCTTCTTTGTTGCTTTTTGAATCAAATTATCTCCTCAAAAAAACCAATCAGCCTCTACTTTTATTTATTAATTCTTTTGTTTTTTCTTTCAACTTTGTTGGTCATTTCCTTCATTTTCAGAATCTATCTTGGGTTTAATTGGGGAGCAGATTAATTGGATAATTTTCTTTTTGTATTTTGTTTCATGCTTTATTGAATCACCTTTTTTCTATTGCTCACTCTGTCTTTGTCTCTCTGTCTTTTTCTATTTATTTTTTAATGAAATCCCTTAAATTACTTTTTTCCCTTAGGTATGTTTTGATTTCACCTGCAAAATAGTGGTAATTCTTTCTTGCCATTATCTTCAATGAAATTAGCTATCATTTTTATGATTTTGTCTTTGTTCTATCATTTTTTAATATTATGTAACTTAATTTTGCTGCAGGTCAATAGTTAATATTATTTTGATGCACTGTGGTCTGCAAAAGATTCATTAACATTTTTTCAGAATTTCATGCGCTAATACATGGATAAATTTCATACATAGGTGAAGAATATGTGTGCTCCTTTTTATTCCCATTCAATAATCACCAGATTCTTATGGTATCTAAATTTTCTAAGATTCTATTTAGATTTTGAATTTCTTTGTTATTTTTAGATAGGTTTATGTAGATACAAAATGAAATATCTATCTGGATAAAATGGTCACTCACTAATATAATTTTAATATTTCTCCCAGTAATTACTTTCTTCTTGATTTTTGTATTTGTATTACAAAATTCCTATTCAGCTCCGTTCTTTTTTATCATTAATGTTCAAAAGTTCTCTATTTCAATGAGGTACTTTTTAATTTGCCTTATCACTAAGTCTAAGTTCTCATTTGTTCCTAAATCCATACCAAATTAAGGATCTTTTTCTCCTGGAATCAATTAAACTCCCTTTTTATTCTTTTAAGAAATAACCCCTGGAATTAAAGGAATTTTCATCAGCTAATTACTTCTCTAATTGCTCAATGGATCCTTTTCTTTTGTACTGTGTGAGAAAGGCAGGAAGGTGAAGCCGTCAGTATGGTAATCAAATTATTGTGCAATGATGGGAGAGATCTAAACTATATCATTTTTTTTCTACTCCATTACCTTTGTCCTCAGCATTATTTCTGGGAAAAAGTTGCGACAAAAAATATATATGCCCATGGGGGTGGCTAGGTGGCGTAGTGGATAAAGCACCGGCCCTGGAGTCAGGAGTACCTGGGTTCAAATCCAGTCTCAGACACTTAGTGATTACTTAGCCGTGTGGCCTCGGGAAAGCCACTTAACCCTATTGCCTTGCAAAAACCTAAAAAAAAAAAATGCCCCAAATTTAGAAATGGGTAAGCAAGGTATAGTATATGCTTTTTCATCATTGCTACCTTGTGTGCTCAATGAACTAAATTTACTCCCCCCCCAAAAAGGTATATTAATGTAATCAAATATATAAATAATGGTAATATAATTGTGATATGAGTAATAGATATGTGCATATGCATTAAGTGATGTATTATAGAGAAGTCAACAAATAAGATAATGCATACAACTATGTAAAATGGAGATTATATTACAAGGTGACTGAAACAGATAATATAAAATAAATAATATTGGCATTATGCAACCAGAATTAGAAATTAGAAAGCTTAAAAATAGAAAATTGCATGTCTATCATACTTATGTAATTGGGTACATTTTTCTTAAATGCCATTGGAGTAGCTAGACACTACATTAGTAAATATTGTTAGACTAGAAATTAAGATGATCTGAGGATCATTAGGATGATTGACTTCAGATGCCTATTAAATCTGACCTTATTCACTTACTAATTATGTGACCCTGGGCAAGTCACTAAACCTTTGTTTGCATCAATTTCTTCAGTTACAAAGGAAGGATAGTAGTAGGATTTATCTCACAGAAATTATGTGAGGATCAAATGAGATAATATTTGCAAAATACTTAGCAACATCCCTACCATACAGTAGATACTACTTAAATGCAAGTTATAAAATATTAAAGTACTGTGCAAGTCATAAAAAGCTACATAAATGTTAACTATATATATATATATATCCACATTTATTCATATCTGTATAGATTTATAAACATATGAATGTGCTAAACAAGGGTGCTATATAAAAATATATATGCTTATATGGTATATGTATCTATATAGGCTATGCATATACATATATAAATGGTAATACTAATATAATTATTTTGGATCAATGCACTCGGACATGGGATAGATTGGAGGTAGGGTATGATCTTTAAGTGATTAATCAGAAGTCTACATTGGGTCAAGAACAATTTTGCAATTAAAGTCATGTTTTCTTGGAGTTTTCTAAAAAGTGTAGCCTTCTTGATCTTATTTTTTCATACATCTTATTTATTTCTGAGTTATCAAACATTTACTTTTAAATAACTGTTGTTATTATATTCAGTTTGAGATCATTTTAACTGACTTACCTCAAACAGCTGCAAAATTATATCATGCCAGATGTTATAACTATAGAACTAAATGCAAATCATTAGTTTCTATTTTGTGACACAAATCAAAACTCAGGTTCTTAATTCTCTTACCTTGATGATTCTGATCCCTGTGTATTGGGTGCCCTATCGTCTAGAAACTTTTTTTCTAAAATGTTCTCTCCTTTCTCTAGAGTTTTTGGTCTTTCCCTCTTAATGTTTTCAGAATAAACCATCAGATAATCCATCAATCAATCAATCTTTTTTTCCTCCTCTTCATTCTCTCTTCTCCCTTTCCCACCTTCCTTCATTTCCTTATTCCCCAATTCCAATAATTATTTAAATATTTTGAGCAGTATCAATGTTTTACTCTATAGCCATATATTCTTCAATAAGTCCTCCTTCAGGATATAAAATATGACTCACCAAAGTTCAGTCTATGAAGCATCTTCATATTCTAATTTTGTTCTTTTATGGGATTATAAACTAAAAAAGATAAATTCCCTTCAACTATAAAATGATCTTTCATTATAATAAAACTTTGGAACTAATAGATCTTCATGTGATTTTGTCCTTGATTAGTTTGACTATGAATGAAGATAAGAAATGTCGGGTTGACTTTTAATGGCATATAGATATATAGATATATAGATAGATAGATAGATAGATAGATAGATAGATAGATAGATAGATAGATAGATAGATAGATAGATATATAGATATAGATATTATTTTTCAACTTCTAGGGACAAAAGAAGATATTGTTGATATTGTTATGAGAGTAGCTATTGAAGAATGTGTAAGCTATTTAACAATCAGAGATGACAGGCAAGCGTCAGCAATAGGATAGATATAGCCCAAGATATCTAATCCAGTTAAAAATAAGGAATGTTGAATACACAATTATTGTACATGGCTTCCCCTCTCTCTTTTCAATGGCAATTTAAAAATTGATTTCTCATGATGAAGAAGGTCTGAAAGATGCAGTTGGTGGTTTTAAATGATTTTTGATAATACATGAAGCCCACAGTGATAGCTAAATTTGAAGGAAAAAAAGTAAAATAACTTGATTGTAACTGATAGGACCTATGATTATATCCTCTTATAGGTTATCAGTCACTTATAAAACATACCCAAAAGATGAAGCTACTGATATTAGGAAGCCAGTTCTATTTCACAGTCTCCTTTTGGAAGTAATCACATCAAAACTGAACCAACCCAAGGTCAGGAGGTGTGTAAATATTACAAGGGCATCTCAAACAGAACTATGGACAGGGAGTGATTACTTTTAATACCTACCTATTGGAACTCAAAAATCAATTGCCTTAGTTACTATTTGTTTTTATCCAAGTAAATCAATTGCTAAAAGTTCATTTCAACCATTTTTGAAACAGTTTTGGTCCCTGTCCTTCTATTCCAATGCCAACCTTACTTGTTCACCTCCTACCTCCACCCCCAACACAAATAGACCATATGTGAATCAGAGCCTTTGAGTATTTGTCAAAAATAAGATGCAGTATTTTACTGAGTCACCTTGAACCTGCACTGGCAGATTGACTCACAGTCAGACTTTATGCTTTATAGTTTGTTGGGCAGATTTCCATCTGCATGACTGGATTAAATATAAGAATACCTCCACTATAGTCACTGTTCTCAGCATTACTGGACTATTTTGATGCCCTTATTTTAACCTTCATCTATAAAATCAAGTTTTACTAGACTATGCATCTTCTAGTAAATTGATGTTATTTTTTTTCGTGTGTGTGTGTGTGTGTGTGTGTGTGTGTGTGTGTGTGTGTGTGTGTGTGTGTTTCTCCATCACTCAGGAGAAAAGAAAAGTCACAGCCCAAGTTTGAACAGCAAGTGCCTTTGACTTATTGCTGTGATTACTCTAATTGCTCATCTACTTAGTGGGAGGTTGCAGGAAGCTGTTTGGGAGTAATCAAGCTGAGATGGGCCCTTCTATTTATAAGAGTCCTGAAAATTGTTACTCCCCCAAAAGAATTTAATTGCATTTTTCCCTTAAAAATAAATTGTATTCTCCCCTATCACCTGACCCTTAACTAACCTCCTCTTTATTTTCTAATTAACTATAAATTAAAAGTCTACTCTATGTTTTAAAAAATTTAAACCCAAATCTTATAATATTTATTAAGTTGAAATCAAAGGCAAACCTTTAAAATATCTTTAAAAATTCCTGATTATTTTTATATTTCAATTGTCCTGAGGAAAAATCTTCTGTATATATTCAATTTTCTATATCATCTATGGGTGAGTGATTACTTTTCATTGATACTTATTTATCTTAGTTACCATTCAATTAACTCAGTTAAGTTTATATGAGAGTATATTAATTCTTAAAAATTAATTCCTTCTTTTTTTGGATTTTCATAACAAATATCCTTTCCCACTTCCAAAATGATATTTTTTCAAAGTAAAATCAGTATCTATATCAGAATTATTCAATCATTAAATTAGTCAACAAGTAATTAATGAGCATGTGTGTTCCAGGGATTCTGTTGAACTCTGATAGTTTCAAAGATACAAAGAAGACAATCCATAATCTTATACATTCCATCAGAGAAGGCAATACGAATATATGAACACATATACAGATTTGTGTATATTGTAACAAAAGCAAAAAAAAAGATAATTTTTGCTGGATAGCCCTATCACTTGAGTGTCCAGGACAGGTTTAATACATGTAAGTGGTGCTTAAGCTGCATCTTGAAGGAAGAAAGAAATGAAGGAGAACACATTGAAAGGTCTTAGCTAAGATGGTAGTGTAATGGATTTATGCTGTTGGTTTGAGGAACGAAGAGAAGATTTAAAATTACTTCTGGAAGAAAAAAAGATTACTTGCTACAATGAAGGAAAAAGGAAATAAAGAATGCATGATTTTCAAGGTTTAATTTCTCAATGCTGTAGAAGAACTGAATAAAATTTTAAACCTATTATCTCAGTGACTGAGGAGGTATAGAAGAAAGGTACAGGGAATAATGTTGCTACATTTGTTTTTTCCATCTTTGAATTAAAAAAAACATTTTATAAGCAATAAATGTTAAACAGTTAAATGGAACTGGAGTGATAGTCACTAATCCTTTAACAGAAGAGAAAAATAGTCAATGATGGTTCATAAACCCTATAGGGTAGTCTAAAATTTTGTAAGATGACCTAATAGGCCTGGTTATGAAAGAATGAGAACAAAGTCTACATTCTACATAAACAAAACCAAGAGGAAAATTTGTTGTTCTTGTTGCTTTCTGTTGTTTCTGTTGTTGGTGGTGAGACATTCCAGTCAAGTCTAATGCCTCAGAATCTCATTTGGGGTTTTCTTTACAAAGATACAAGAGTTATTTGACATTTCCTTCTCTAACTCATTTTCTAGATGAGAAAACTGAGGCAAACAGAATTAAGTGGCTTGTCCAGGATCATATAAACTAGTAAATGTTTGAGTTCAAATTTGAAATTAAGGAAGTGGAATCTTCTCACCTCCAGACCCAGGACTATCTTCTGTTCAATCTCTGAGTCCAGAAGTCTATTTAAAAAGTGATCATTTGTAATTTAAAAAAACATATTTTGGAAACAATCATATTTTGACTTGTATTATAGTTAAATGCTTCTCCAGTAAAAGAATATAAATTTCTTGAGGGTGGGGATTATGTTATTCTATCTATCTATCTATCTATCTATCTATCTATCTATCTATCTATCTATATCTATCTATCTATCTATCTATATCTATCTATCTATCTATCTATCTATCTATCTATCTATCTATCTATCTATCTATATCTATCTATCTATCTATCTATCTATCTATCTATCTATCTATCTATCTATATATATCATGTCACCAAAAATACAGTTAGTGTTTTCAGTCTATTCTAATGTTTTATGATGTCAGTTGAGTCTTTCTTGGCAAAGATTTGCCATTTCCTTCTTCAGTTCATTTTACAGATGAGGAAATTTAAGGCAAATAGGGTTAAAGTAACTTTCTCTGGGTCATAAAGTGTCTAAGGCTGGATTTGAATTCAATTTCTTCCAATTCCAGATCTAACGTTATAACTACAGCACCATCCAGCTGCCTCAATTAATATCTTTCATTCAATGAAAATGAAACTATATTGAAACAATTAGTGCAGGTTAACTACTATCATCTTAAGGGGATAGAAAACAAATTTTCTAGAGACTGTTTCTATGCAGTCTCCTAAGAACGGCCTTAGGGGAATTTAGGCAGTACAGTGTGTAGAGAACCTGAGAATTAGGAAGAAGTGAGTTCAAATGCAACCTCAGGAAGTTATTGGCTGTGTCCTGTGCAATTCACTTGATCCTAATTGACTCCAAAGAAAGAAGGATTTTAATATATTTTTTAAATATATATATATATATATATATATATATATTTTTCCGACTATATGTAAAGATAATTTTCAATAATCATTTTTATAAGGTTTCAAGTACCATATTTTTTACTCCCTCCACTCCCTCCCCTCTTGCTTTGACAGAGGGTAATCTATTGTAGGTTATGTGTATGTATATATATATATATATATATATCTATATATATATATATATGTATATATATATATAACTATATTAAGTTCATTTCCATTTTAATCATATTTTGAGGAATAATAAGAACAATAAGTGAAAAAACAATAAGAAGATAAAAATTATAAAACATAAAACAAGGTTGAAAAATTGGAAAATAGTAATCTTTGGTCTACATTCAGACTTCATAGTTACCACTCTGGATATAGATAGTATTTTCCATCACAAGTCTTTCAGAATTGTCTTTGTTTCTTTATACTACTGAGATGCACAAGTTCAATATCGTTGATCATCACACACTGTTACTGTTAATATGTACAATGTTCTTCTGGTTCAGCTCACTTCACACAGCATGAGTTCAAGCTAGTCATTCCAGGCTTTCCTTAAATCCCCACCCCTCCTCATGATTTCTTTCAGAACAATAGAACTCTATTATATTAATATGCCACAATTTGTTCAGCTATTCCCCAATTGATGAGTATGCTCTCAATTTCCAATTCTTTGCATTATGTAAAAAGTTGCTAAAATATATTTGTACATGTGGGTTTTTTATCCTTTCTGGTGAATTTTTTGGGATACAGACCTAGTAAGTGGTATTGATGGATCAAAGGATAGGTATAGTTTTATTTCCCTTTAGGTGTAGTTCCAAATTATTCTCCATAAAGGTTGAATCAATTCACAATTGCACCAAAAATGCATTTTGTTGAGATGGCTAGGCAGTGCAGTGGATAGAGTACTAGTCCTAGGGTCAGGAGTACCTGAGTTCAAATTCAGCCTCAGACATGTAATAATTACCTAGCTGTGTGGCCTTGGGCAAGCCACTTGACCCCACTTGCCTTGCAAAAAAAAAAAACTAAATAAAGCATAATTGTCTCAGTTTTCCCACATCCCCTACAACATGAATCATGTTCCTTTTTTTTGTCATATTGGCCAATCTGATAAGTGTGAGATGATACTTCAGAGCCATTTGTGTTAATTTGCATTTATAAAAAACAGTAATGATTTAGAGTATTTTTCATATGACTATGGATAGCTTTAATTTCTTCATTCAAAATTACCTATATATAGCCTTTTACCATTTATTGAGTAATGACTTATATTCTTATAAATTTAATTCAGTTCTCTATATATTTTAGAAATGAATTCTTTATCAGAAACACTAGTTGTAAAGATTGTTTTGCAATATACTGCATCTTAGTTGCATTGTTTTTAGATGTGAAAAACCTTTTTAATTCAATATAATCAAAATTATTCATTTTGCATTTTATAATACTCTTTATCTCTTCTTTGGTCATAAACTGCTCCTTTTTCCAAAGACCTGAGAGATAAACTCTTCCTTGTTTCATAACTGGTATAACCTTTTATGCCTAAATCATTTACCCATTTCCATCTTATCTTGGTATGGAGTGTGAGATGTTGGTCTATGCCAAATTTCCACCTTACTCTTTTGCCATTTTTCCTGTAGTTTTTGTTAAAGAATGAGTTCTTATACCAGAAGCTAGAATCTTTGGGGTTTTCAAATAGGAGAATACTATAGTCATTTACTTCTGTTTCTTTTGCACCTAATCTATTCCACTGATCCATTACTTTCTTTCTTAGACAGCACCAGTTTTGATGACTTCTACTTTATAATATAATTTTATACCTGGGATAGATAGACCAACATCCTTTGCAATCTTTTCCATTAATTCCCTGGATATTCTTGACCTTTTGTTCTCATTATGGATTTTGTTACTATTTCTTTCTAATTCAATAAAGTAGTTTTTGTTAGAATGATTGGTCTGAGCCTGAATAAGTAATTTAATTTAGGTAGAATTGTCATTTTATGCTATATTGGCTCACTCTACCTAGAGTAATTGTCAGTTATTCAATTATTTAGATACGATTTTATTTGTGTGAATGCAATTGTTTTCATATAGTTTCTGAGTTTGTCTTGGAAAGTAAACTCCCAAGTATCTTATGTTGTCTAAAGATATCTTTCTATTTCTATCTCTTGCCCTTGGATTTTTTGTCCATATATAGAAATGCTGATGATTTATGTGGATTTATTTTATATCCTGCAAATTTTCCAAAATTGCTAATTGTTTCAATTTAGTTGTTTAGTTGTTTTTCTAGAATTCTCTAAATATACCATCATAGCATCTTCAAAGAGTAAGAATTTTATTCTTCATTGCCTATTCTAATTTCTTTTATTTCTTTTTCTCTTATTGCTAAAATTAAATTTCTAATGCAATATTGAATAAAAGTAGAGATAATGGGCACCTTTTTTCCATCTTGGATCTTATTGTAAATGTTTCTAGCTTATCCCCATTACATATGATGATTACTGATGGTTTTAGATAGATACTGCATATCATTTTAAGAAAAACTTAATTAATTCCCATGCCCTAGTGTGTGTTAATAGGAATGGGTAATATATTTTTCAAAAACTTTTTCATCAACTATTGCAACAATCATTTGATTTATGCTACATATGTTGTTGATATGGTCAATTATGCTGATAGGTTTCCTAATATTGAATCAACCTTACATTCCTGGTATAAATACTACCAAATCATAGTGTATTATCCTAATGATTGCTTGCTCTAATTACTTTGCAAATATTTATTTAAAAGTTTTACAGCAATATTCCCTAGGAAAATTGTTCTGTGATTTTCTTTCTCAGTTTTGACTCTCCTTGGTTTATGTTTTCTACTTTATAATGGTGTCATAGAAGGAATTAGGCAGAACTCCACCTATTTTTTCAAACAGTTTATATAGAATTGGAATAAATCATTCCTTAAATGTTTGGTAGAATTCACTTGTGAATCCATCTGACCCTGGAGATTTTCTCTTGGGGAGTTCATTGATGACTTGTCCAACTTCTTTTTTCTGAAATGGAGTTATTTAAATATTTTCCCTCTGTTAATCTGAGTAATTTATATTTTAATAACTATTCATCTACTTCACTTAGATCACCAAATTTGTTGGCATAAAATTGGGCAAAATAAGTCCAAATTATTACTTTAATTTCTTCCTCATTGGTGGTGAATTTAATCTGTTGATTTTTGATAAGGATAATTTGGTTTTCTTTCTTATTTTAATCAAATTAACCAAAGTTTTGTCTATTTTATTGTATTTTTTTCTTAAAAGCAACTCTTTGTTTTATTTATAAGTTCAATAATTTTCTTTATTTTGATTTTGTTAATCTCTCCTTTGATTTTCAGGATTTCTAGTTTGGTATATAATTAGGGATTTTAAAATTTGTTCTTTATCTAGTTTTTTGTTGCATGAAAAATCCTCTTTCTCTGTTTTATTAATGTAACATTTAGAGATAAAAAAAATTTCTCCTAATCACTACTTTGACTGTATCCCACAAGTTTTGGTATGTTGTATTATTTCTATGATTTGTTATCTGATCTACTCATTCTTTAAGATTAAGTTATTTAGTTTCCAATTAACTTTTAGTCTATTTTTCCATGGTCCTATATTATATGTTATTTTTATGGAATCATGATCTCAAAAGGATGTATTTAATATTTCTCCCTTTCTGCATTTGATTGTGAGGTTTTCTGCCCTAATACCTGTCAACTTTTATGTAGGTGCCATGTAACACAGAGAAAAAGGCATATTTCTTTCTATTCCTATTCAGTTTTCTCAGAGATCTATCATTTATAACTTTTCTAAAATTCTATTCACATCCTTAACTTTCTTCTTATTTACTTTGTGATTAAATTTATATAATTCTGAGAGAGAGAGGTCGAGGTCCTCCACCAGTAGAGTTTTGTTGCCTATGTCTTCTTATTATCCATTTAGTTTCTCCTCTAAGAATTTGGATATTGTACTACTTGGTACATATATTCAATATTAAATTATTTCATTGTCTATGGTAATAGGAAGATGAAATTTCCTTCTTTATTCCAATTAATGAGTTTGGATTTTATTTTTGTTTTGTCTGAGATCAGGATTGCTATCCCTTCTTTTTTTCACTACATTTGAAATATATTCTACTTCATTTTTTACCTTTAACTCTGTATGTATCTCTTAACTTGAAATGCATTTCTTGCAAAACATATATTGTAGGATTCTGGCTTTTAATCCATTCTGTTATCCACACATTTTTATGGGAGAACTCATCCCATTCATATCCGATTACAGCTACTAACTCTTTATTGCCCTCTATCCTATATCCCCTCTATTTGTACTTTTATTTTTCCTTTCACCCTATATCTCCTCACCAGTGTTTTGCTTCTGAACATCTTCTCCCTGAATCTGTCCCACTTATTTCTCTTTTTCCTTTCTCTATTTTACTTCTCTCCTCCTTTCTTCCCTCCATTCTATCAATCCCTCCTTCCTTTTTCTCAATTTTCCACTCATAATTCCTTGTGGAGTAACATAAATTTCTAAGCCCAATGGAGTATATACGTTATTATTTCTTTGAGCTAAATATGTTGAAAATAAGATTCTAGCAATTCTCCTCCCTCCCTCCCTTCTTTCCCTCTTCTGTAATAGATCCTTAGTGCCTCTTCATGTTTTTAATTTACCTCCATCCTGCCTCCCCTTTCCTCCCAGTACAATCCGTTTTTAAATATCTCATTATTTTTAAATCATTCTATCATACTCATCTTTTGCCAATACTTTCTAAGTATACTATCATTTATAGAGATATGCTTCTCAAGATTTATGAGTATAAAACTCTGATGTAGGAATGTAGTCAGTTTAATCTTATTGATTAGCATTTTTTCTTTTCTCCATTTACCTTTATATGTATCTCTTAAGTTTCATATTTGAAGATTGAATTTTCAGTTCAACTCTTTTTTTTCTTCCAGAAAAACTTGAAAGTCACCTATTTCATAAAATATTCATCTTTTCCCCTAAATGAGAATCCTGGATAATTGATTCTTGGTTGTAATTCAAGCTCCTTTACTCTGCAGAATATCATATTCCAGACCCTTCAATCCTTTAATATTGATGGTGCCAAATCTTGTGTAATTTACTGTGACTCCCTGGTGTTTGAAATGCTTCTTTCTTGTGTCAGCAGGATTTTCATTGATATGATAATTCTGAAATTTGGCTACAATATTCCTTGGCATTTTCATTTTGGGATTCTGTTCAGTAGGTGAATTCTTTCGATGACTATTTTCCCCTCTGTTTTTAGGATAACAGAGCAGTTTTCCTTGATAATTTCTTGAAGATGTTGCCCAGGTCCTTTCTTTTTGGTAATGTCTTTTAGGTAGTCCAATAATTCATAAATTATCTCTCCCAGATCTATTTTCCAAGGCTCTTGGGTTTTTTAATGAGTTATATCATATTTTCTTTTATTTTTTCCTTTTATTTTGCTTCAATGATTTTTTTAGATTTTTTTGCAAGGCAAATGGAGTTAAGTAGCTTGCCCAAGGCCACACAGCTAGGTGTTATTAAGTGTCTGAAGTCAGATTTGAACTCAGGTACTCCTGACTCCAGGAAGGACTGGTGCTCTATCCACTGTGGCACCTAGCTACCCCTTGAATGATTTTTAATGTCTCATATATTCATTAATCTCTACTTGCCTTATTATTCAAGGAATTTTTTTCTTCTAGCATCCTTTTGCATCACCTTTTCGATCTTTCAATTCTATTTTTAAAGGAACTGTTATCTTTTTCCATTTGTTCAATTACATTTTTAAGTGATTTATTTTCTTCAGTCAATTTTTGTCTTTTTTTGCATGATGTTGAATTTTTCTTTCTTGATTTTTAAAATTCTTTTTGAGCTCTTCAAATAAGTCTTTTTGGGCTGGAGACCAATACACATTTCCTTCTGGACTTCAAATATAGAACATTTTCTCCTGTCACCTTCTGTGAAAGTGTTTTGTCTGTCCTTACCTTCCAAGTACTTTACTATTGGCATGGTTTTTCTCTGACTCTTCATACTCATTTTGGAATCTGCTGTCTTAAACTTCTTATATTCAGGGAAGGGTCCAGTCACAGATCTTTTCATATAGAATACTAGCAGACTGTTCATTGTAATGGAGTCATCTAGAAACAGATCTTCCTCATTGAGAATGTCAGCAACCTATTCACTGGGCTGGGATCTTGTTTGTTGTGAATACGTGTGTCTAACTCACTGTGCTGGACTGTCAAGGCCAGTCATGCTGGCTGAAAAGGGACCCAGTATATCTGTGTTGGAACATTCCTAATTGTCCTGCTTTGTCATCGATCTGCTGAAATGCACCTGTCTGGTCCCCTCTATATCCCACCTGTGCTGGTTCCAGCTCCCTGTCCTGGGCTCCACTTCTTGCTCCTGGTCATTCTCCCTCTCCCTCTCCACTTGAGCTAAATCTTGCTGGAAAATGCTCCATTCTGTTCTTTTATGGGTTCTGGGTTCTGTCACTCCAAAATTCATTTAGAGGCTTGATTAATGTTGTTTCTCAAGGAAGTCTGGGAGAGATTAGGAAGTTCTTGGCTTCTCTCTGAATTCTATAGTTACACTTTTCTTAAATAAAGCTTTATTGTATTTTTAAAATGTAAAAAAAAGAAAAAAAAACTTTTGATAGTTCCATAACATAGAAAAGTAGTGGTCAATTTGACCCTCATAACCCAGATTGCTGATCCCTTTATTGACAAAAAAATTTCTATAGTATGATGAAAAGAACTATTAATTTGGAGACACATGATTAGGCTTCAAAGCCTGACTCTGGTCTTTGTTACTTGTTATTTAGGTTTTTTCGTTAGGCAAATGGGGTTAAGTGGCTTGCCCAAGGCCACACAACTAGGTAATTATTAAGTGTCTGAGACCAGATTTGAATCCAGGTACTCCTGACTTCAGGGCAGGTACTTTATCCACTATGCCAATCTAGCTGCCCCTCTTTGTTACTTTTTTAAAAAAATATTTATTTAAGGCAATGAGGTTAAGAGTGACTTGCCCAAGGTCACACAGCTAGTCAATTATTAAGTTTCTAAAGTAGAATTTGAACTCAGGTCCTCCTGAATCCAGGGCCAATGCTCTATCCACTTCGCTACCTAGATTCCCCCTCTTTGCTATTTTTATTATTGGGGGAAATAATAAAATCTGTGGAGCAGGAAAGATGTGGGGTTCAAATCCTTTCTAAGCTACTTTCTAACTATATAACCTTGGGCAAGTCACTTATCCTCTCTGACAATCTGTGAAATTGAGTGTGAAGGAACTGTTAGCTTCAAAACTTCCTTCAAACTTTGAATCTAGGTCCTATGATCTCTGAGTTTCCTCCTAGCTCAAAATATATGATCCTACTTGATAGAATACTTCAATATAATATTTCAGAGGAAAGAAGAAGTATCTTTTATACTTATGGATGAGTTTACTAGTCAATTCCCATTTGAAATGAGTTTTGGCTGTCATGAACATAGAGCTCATAAGAATAGATTGCAGGTTCTTTTTAGGAAGGGACTGTGTCTTGAAAAACTTTCCCCTGACACCATGAACTACCATTTACAGCAGTCTCAGAGCTGTGGGCACTTAGTAAATTTGACCTGTCTGATTGACTGTTCTATTTCTTTCTCTTTGCCCTTAACTAGTGTTCAATAAATCACATGAACTCCTATTGTTTTGGTCTTATAACAGTCAGGCAAAGACAAATATTCTCCTACCACTTAAACACTATTTTATGCTAAGATCACAGAGTTGTTGAGGTCTCTGGGTACTACAGTGATAGGCATTACATAAATATATAGATAGTTAGATAAATAGCACTGACAAACAACCATATATTATCTTTGTGTGAACACTGGAGTACTACAAATAAGCATTTCAAGAGATTTTATCCATTTTATAAAAAATCTTTTCTGAATCCAAAAATTTATTTCTGAATTTAAAATTAGACTATGGGGTCTCTTCTTATGCATATAAAGTGATCAACCCATAAGGTGAAAATATATGTTCTAAATACTAATGATTCCTAGGAAAATAGATTTAAAGCTAGAAGGAATCTTAGGAGCTATGGAATCCAGCCCCTTAGTTTTACAGAAAAGGATATTAGTTCAGAGAGGCAAGCCCTGGAGAAAGTATCTGACCTAAGATTTTCACTCAGGTTTCCTTGAGTCCTCCTCCATTATTTAATCACCATGACACACTGGGTAACTCATAGCATTCAATCAGGAAATCACTAAGTATTTACTAAGTATTTACTTAATGAACTGTCTTAGATATTAGGGATACAAAAAAAATGCAAAAACAGTCCCTTTCCCCAAGGATCTTATATTATAGTGGGAGAAACAAAATAAGCATATCTGAGATGTTTTACTTTTATAAAGTAAATTGATTGAGTAATATAAATTCAGTTATTTTTAACATGTTGTAACTAATTCTGTTTTAATTTTAATTTAGGGAAAGGTACTGCATATGTCATTTAAGTATAGCAGTTTTTTCTCAAAAATGATAGGCTCAGACAGATTTAAAGGACTCTAGAGATTATCTAGTCGGACTTCCACATTTTACAGATGAGAAAACTTAGGTCAGGGATATGAAATAGGTGAAGGTCATCAAGCTAGTTAGTGATAGACTGAGGGCTAGATCTTGGGTCTCCCATCTCATATTCACTTGAGTCTTCCACTCTATCCCATGACTATTGAAATAATGATCCTAGTCAACAAACTCTGTCTTTGAGACTGTGGAAGCAGTGTAGAAGACTTCATACATAATGTCTTGGGAAAATATTGTTAGCAAATTAGGTCAAGTATCAGGAAGACTAATAGAGCATCTCTACTTAAAGGATCTAGAGATGGTTATTTTAATAACCAAGGCAGGTAGATGGTCAGATTGGAAGTATTTGTATAGAGATCAAATGCAAGTCTTGTAATATCCCTTCATGGATAGACATGTGTTATAGATGCTAAGAATAGTACCCTGAAGACTTGGAGAACAATACTCACAAGTGAAAGATCTTAGCTTTGGCTTTATAAGATTGCAAGTTGTTGGGAGCCTAGTTATTTATATGTGATGAACAATTCTACATGTTGGCTTTGCAAGACCTGCTGGGTCTATTAGCATGTGACATAGACTGTAAAGGTATCATGATGTATATAAGCCATGAAAAATTCCACTGAGTGTCATTATCATGAGAAATACAGAGTCTAGCTGCTCTTGATAGTCAGTGATACTATTAACTGGCCTTCTGGAATTGTAGCAGGAGAAAATGTAGTCAACATGTTTTAACCTTCAGAGTTATTCAGACACATTCTGATCTTACCAAATGGGCTGATAAGAAGCAAAGTACAAACGTGGCATCAAACAGCTGTTTCCAAACAAACAATAGGAGGTGGGGCAGGGCTCAACTTTTTTTTTCTTTTTTTTTTTTAGATCATCAGTGCCTTTCAAGGCTAAGACATCAACAATTTTCCATTCCATAAAACATAAAAGAGTAGGCTTTTAAATGAATCAGAACTCAGAAAAAAAAATGGACAGAAAAGAAAGAAGGAGGGATAACTTAGATAATATGCTGTGAAACCACCTGAGTTAGGAATACTTATGTAGACATTAGATTATAGAGTATATTTCATTCTGATCCAAATTAAATTTTCATCTATAGAGAGTAGACTCAATAGCTTATAAGTGGTGATTCTTTCCTTAAAATATATAATAATTATTATATCTTTTCAATTTTTGTTTATAAAGAACCATAATCCATTTTCAGTATATATATATATATATATATATATATATATATATATATATATATATATATATATATATATATATGGGAGAGAAAGGAGGCTGACCAAACCATAGGGTTATATTGGAACTACATGAAGCGTGGGAGTGAGTGCAATAATTCCACAGCTCCCTACTTGGAAATGAGCCCAGTTTGGAGAAATAAAAATAGAAGTGTCTGAATACAACTGAAAAGCCCTGCCACATGGAAATAAAATGCCTGTTTTCTTCAGAGCTGTTTTCAGTCTTCAAAATTTCCAGATCCCACAAATTCTTATGAGAAGTATCTCTCTCTCTCTCTCTCTCTCTCTCTCTCTCTCTCTCTCTCTCTCTCTCTCTCTCTGTTTCTCTGTCTCTCTCTTTCTCTATCTCTATTTCCCTTTGTCTCTCTCTCTGTCTCTCTCATCTTTCTCTGTCTCTGTCTCTCTCTCTCTATCTCTCTGTCTCTCTCTTTCTGTATCTCTCTCATTGTCTCTCTGTCTTTCACATCTCTCTGTGTCTCTCTCTGTGTCTCTGTCTTTGTCTTTGTCTCTGTCTTTGTCTCTGTCTCTCTGTCTCTCTCTCTCTCTCTCTCTCTCTCTCTCTCTCTCTCTCTCTCTCTCTCTCTCTCTGTCTCTACCTCTCTCTCTCCTCACTTTTGTTTCCCTCCTTTCTTTCTCACTTTACAATTCTTTACTATCTTTTTATGTCTCTTCTGTTTTCTCTCTAATTCTTAATTTCACTTTCCCCATTGTTTACCTCTGGTAGCTCTTCTCTGATAGTAATAGGCATAGATATTTGAGCTGAAAATTAAATCTTACCTAGACTCAAGGTCACATTGATTTAAAAAAAATTCCTCCACAATGAGTAGTTTCCAAGCTGATTGTGTTCATTTTTTTCTAAAAAACTATTACACACAAAAGTTTCCAAATGTATTTAGCAACCTGTTTTTGATTTGCCCTCAGGATTTTATTTAGCATATTACTAGCATCAAGTATTCAAGGTGGAAGAACTGGAAATAGAAAACAGATTTGGGAAACCAAGGCCAACCGCTTGTGTAAGATATTAATAATGAAAATAATGATAATAGCATTTTCCAATTTTACTGCATTTTATGATTTATAAGGCTTTCAAAACAGCAATTGATTTAGGTCTAGATTGCAGCTTTGGATATGTTGCTTTCTAGCTATAAGTAACATTTTCCAATAGGCTCAGTTTCTTCATTGACAAAATCACCTTTGTTTCCCTTAAACTTGAATATTTTATGATTTTAACTTATCTCATCCCTTCATCTCAACATTATTCTGCTAAATTCTAATTCTGGTGATTCATAGTAACCTGGAGGTAGCTCAGGGGTCTCAAAGACTATGACATTAGACATACTAAGTCTGGTGAGCCCTATCAACTTAAAAGTATTTCAAGTACAATCTTAATGATAAACAATATAACTATTATTCAAAAATTAGCGTAGCCAGATTTAGAGAGGAACAAATTTGGCCATGGGGTGATGAATTTATCAAACAAAATAACATTCATTGGTATTCTATTATATGGTATAGGTGCTGGTTCTATATCACCACTAATCCTTGAAATCTCTTTTTTTTGAGTAGCATCTTTATTTTTTTCATCCATGTGCACATGTATATTTTTAAGTTACAAAATTTCCTTCTACCATTCCTTCCTACCCCCCTCCCCTCAGTGGTGAATTGTACATACATATTTTTAATAAACATGATTATAGATTAGTTATTTTTGGTATAAGGAATTAGGATTAAGGGAAAGAGATACACAAGAGATAACTTTTTAAAAATGTTCATCAGATTCTGAAGATTCTTTGTTTTGTTTTGTTTTTCTTCCTCTGGATGGGGATAGCATTGTCCATAGCTGGTCTAATACAGTTGGCTTAGCTCTCTGAACTGCTGAGTGAAAAACTTTCAATCAGTCAACTCCTAGGCATTATGAAGCACTATTATGTTCCAGGCACTGGAGATACCCAGACAAAAGTGAAACTGTCTCAATCCTCAAGAAATTTATATTCGGGTAAAAGCATCCTGTTAAATAGGTGGGGGGTGTGATATCATCATTATAGAGATAACAAAACTGAATTTTGAAGTGGTGAAATTATTTGCCTGACTTATAGGAACTTTAAGCAGCAGTACTGAGAATCAAAACTATGTGATAATGATCAGTCCATGATTCTTTCTTACTTTAAACCTACTGAAAGGGAAGCTTTACACTCTTCAGATATATCCCATCTGCTCCTTCCTCCATAGTTCATTGGTCTGGTGCCTGAAAGGACCCCATTTGGAGTCAAAGGAAACCTTGTGTTTAGGAGAAGTAGTAAGGGTGCAAAGCAGGAGAATCTAACTCACGGCATTTTAAACCTGTGTTTATCCAGAATTCATCGGTTTCATTTTTAACATATGTATATAGTTTCCACTACCACAAAACCTCACAAGTGTTTAGATCTTAGACTTGTAAACAGGTTTGATTTTCTTTTATTGAGCCTCTTCCTTCCTCACCCTTTATTGCAATCAGATGGTCCTAATTCCTTTTCATATACTTAGGGTAATGAAATATTTTGTCTGAATTAAGAATAATCATGTGTTCAAGAAGATCAATCCCAGAACAACAAAAAAGAGAATTGTTTTCAGCAGATCTATTTACAGTGCCTGAACAACTAGGGTTTAGATGAATAAATAAAAAGACCAGTAATTTTATTGAATTATATTGTTCAATTTCAATTGTGTCTCCTAACGTAAACAGCTCTGTGATTGATGTGTTATTGAATATTTGTGGAGTGTGTCTGTAATGAATGTGTTTATGAATGACCCTCTGAGAGTAAATCAATGTTAGAAAGAGACCTCTGTTGATTTGGAGTTTAGATGATTATAAATCAAATTTTAAAATGTCCAGATTCTAACTAACATTGCTTTCAAATTTAAGAGAAAAAAACAGAAAGAAGAACTTCAGAACTGTATCCATTTGAAGATTTAAAATAGGGATAAGGATATTCATTTTCCCTTTCTTATATCTTAACCATCATAAGATGTTCTTTTTGGGGATGACAAAAGGAAAGGCAAATCCTGTTTCCATGGAATAGTCTTTTTCCTGTTTATTTACAAGATAAAAAATAGAAATAGGGGGATTGAGAGAGAGAGAGAGAGAGAGAGAGAGATCAGAAATTTCATATGTATAGCAAAAATTTGTATGTATTTACATATTGTGCATATTTGTATGTGTGTATGTATATGTGGTAGTTTTATTGCATGGTAGGCAAAGTAAATATTTCAGAAGGGAAAATGCCATAAACTGGGTCCCAACTGAGAATCTATGAGATTAGATAACATACATACCTGTCATGAGAAAATATCTTTTGATTGGCCAAAAGAGTTTCTGTATTCTACATCATCATCCTAGGGATTCAACAAACTGATCATATGATCACTGAGCCAGCTAGGCTCATAGTGCTCAGAGACCTGTTGCACTACAATATTTAAATGTCTGTCCACTACTGTTAGAGTACTTAACTTTTGCATTAATTCCATTTTTTCCCTTCTTCCATCTGAGAAATGAAATCATCAAGTCAATAAATAATACCTGAGTATCTACTATATGCTAAAAGCTTAATGCAAGAAAGGTGAAAAAGCATTCTTGCAAATTAGGAAGATCAATTTGATAGTTAAATGAAAGTTGTATTTGAGTGGAGAGAGACTTGAAACAAAGGGACTAACCAACAGGCTTTTACAATACTCTAGGAGTGAAGTAATTAGAGCCTGGATCAGGTTGGTCACAATAACATAGGAGAAGAAGCGGGGCATATTTGAGATATACTACTAAAATAGAATTGACAACACCCAGCAACTGATTGGACATATGGCAGAAGATGTACCACTGAAAGGAAGCAATGAGGAGTCAAGGCTGACACCTAGTTTGTGATCCTGACTGACTGAGAGAATGGTGGCACCCTAAATAGTAAAAGAGAAATTTTAATAGGAAGATGTTTTTTTGGGGGGATATAATGAATTTAGTGTTGAACATGTTGAGTTTATGATGTCTAAAGCATTCAATTTGAAATGTCCATTAGTCAGTTGGAACTAGACATTTAGAGAAAAAGCCTCATCTTTATAGAGTAACCAAAAGTAGTTTACAAAAAGAGAAACCATCATTAGCAAACATTGCCTAGATTAAGTCCCAGCTGGGGAGATTAAGAATTACTCAGATAGATAGGAATAGAAACAGAAGAAGGCAAGGGAATGAATGTCTAGGGAGAAGAGAATGTTCTTGAAGAAGGTGATCAATAGTGGCAAAATCTGTGAGAAGTCAAGAAGATTGATAAAAGTATATTATATTTGGCAATTGAGAGATAATTATTAATTCTGGAGAGAACTGTTTTGATTGAGTTATTATAAAAGATGATCTCTAAGACTTCATCATCCTTTATGAGGCTATATTTCTATATATCTAGACACAAAATCTTTTTCAAGTTACAATCCTTCCTTTCTAATATCTGATCAAACATCTTCACTAGTACTTCAACTTAAATGTCTAAAATTAAACTAATGATTTTTTCCTTTCAAACCAGCTCAATCTCCTGACTTTCTAATTTATGTCAATAAATTGTTCTTAAACTGGCTCATTTCATTGAAACTATACGCATGCATTAAACTTTCATTGTATGCAGAAAAATGTTCTAGAAATTGATGAAAATTAAAGAATTAGAAAAGACATAGCCCCTGACCTTTTGGAGCTTACAAGCTAGGATACCACAGATAAAAAATAACTAAAGTACAAAATAATATAGAATGAGGGATAATCTAATTCAATCTATACTTAAACAAAAATCACATATATATGCATATATATATATATGTGTGTGTGTGTGCATGCATGTATATCCCCTCTCTATAACATGTTTACTGCTTCTATTTAAAGAAATCTAGTGATAGAGGTAGCACATTCCCTCTGGGAACAGATCTAATTATCAAGAAATTTTCCCTATATGAAGCATAAATATTCCTTTTTGCAACTTCCATCAATTTTTCCTACTTTTACCCTTTGGGGAAAAACAGAATCAGTATAATTCTTCTCCCAAAAGATTGTTCTAGAAGTACTAGAAAATTATTAGCCATGACTCTCTTAATGGAAGCTTGAATAATTTTGTATGGGGGGGTTGGATGCAATGTTATATTAATGACTTATTGAGTTTGAAAGTTTCTGAAACCCCCAGATCTTCTTCACAGGAGCCACTTTAAAGCCATGCCTGTATTATCCTGTATTTGTGAAGTTGCTATTTTAATTAAAGTCAAGTAAATATAGTAGACTCAAATCTGCAGCATTAAGATACTGAAACATATCTATAAAAGTCAAATATGTGAGCAACTGGGTGGCATGATGTATAGAGCACTGAATCTGGAGTCAGAAAGACCTGAATTCAAATGCATCCTCAAAAACTAACTAATTAATAGTATTGGTAAGTATTAAATATATTTGATACTATATATTAAATTTTAAGAGATTCAGCCCATAATTTTAACTTAATGATTTTTTTTGTTTTGTCATTAAATGTGTAGCTGTACATTTCCTCGATACCAACAGTGATTCTACCAAGAATAATTTTGATATTATTCAAGTCACTGATAAAAATATCAAATAATACAGGGCCCAGCAGAGATCACTGACATTCTCTCATGACCACTCTTCAAGAAAATATTGACTCATTGTGACAATCTTTGGTTCTAACAAAGGTCATGGTAAAGAACATTCTTAGTCAATTTCTCCCGTAGCATCTAATTCATAATTTTATAAATTAAACATGTAATAAATGTTTGTTAACCAAATGGATAAAATATTGCCATCAAGAAAACACCAACTTTTTCATAACAAAACTAGCAAGAGTTATATAAGTACTCAATATAAGCTTTTCAAATATAAATATATGATTAAATTAACACTTTACAATGCTCCAGAGGAAGACAAGTATGATAAGAATTCTAGAGATTATAACATGTGAGTAACAATTAAAATGATTTTTTTTTGAAAAGAGGAAACTGAGAAAACAGATATCTGCCTTCATAAAGTTGCTAATGTGAAAGGCATTTTAGAACTGGGTTTGTTGCCATAATGGTAGAAATAAGATCAGAGAACTCAAAAATATTTAGAAATATATTTTATTTGAAAATTCAAAAAAAGATCTTTCTTACAACTGTAACTGTCCAACAACAGACTAGGTTTCCATGAAATATTAAAGTCCCTTTCACTGGGAGTGTTCAGGCAGAGATGTGGGATTATCAGTAGTCAAGGTCATTATCTAAGGGTTTCTGCATTGGTTTGACTAGAATGACCTCTAAAGTACCTTTAATTCTAAGATTCTGTGATTCATTTTTCTCAGAAACACATAATACCCACTGATGTGAACCAGAAGCTACCCAATTATGCAATTAAAGTCTTAGAAAACACATCATGCTTCAGCTGGGTTTTTTCCACACGTGGATAACAACAGCCACAGCACAGCATTTCCAAGTAGAAATGATGATGGGAAGTTGGGAGGGAGAGAACAAGAGAAGGAAGAGAATACCAAGCAAAGCAATCTATTCCTCATTTGTAAAGTAGGCTTAATGGTAAGTTTGACAAGATTAATTTAATGATTACATTTTATTACCATCAAGAACTCAAACATCCTTACAGCCAAACAATTGACTGATAGGTATGAAGAATATAAACTCCCACTGTGCTTGTTATTTGTTGGCTTTAAAAAGAATTTGATTTCACAGAATAAAAGATCTTAAAAGCTTCCCTCCACCAAGTGTCTATCATGTGAATGTCAAAATCATCCAAGTTTCCTTGAAAGATCTAATAAAAGATTGCATTGATGAATCACACTCTGATCATTGATAGCAATCAAGTAATAAAATGGGGGATATGTAGTTCCCAAAGTTGTTTGTTATTCTCAAGAAATGGTACAGCAGAAAATCCAAATGGAAAACAGATTCCATGGATGGGGGGAAATGCTTCTTACCCTTCTTTTTGTGCATGACAGTGTTCTAATTACATCACACCCCTAAATGCTACAAATTCGCCTTCAGTAGATTGGATTTATAATCACTTGAAAGAATTCACTCTAACAAAGGAAAAGAAAACAGTGCATAGATGAAAAAATTATATTGTTCATCAGTACAAAACAAAGGAGTAGACACTGTTAGTAGTACATATCAATGAAGAGATACTGGGTTGACTATGAAATGAGAACCAAATGGAACAAAAGAGCAAAAAGCAAAAAAAAGATTGAATTATATGTAGGAAATAATGTTCTATTTTTTAATATCCCCCATGTTTCTTCTTGAAAAGAAATGTCAGGGCACAACCTTTTTTAACATCTATGTTGTTGGAGTGATGTAAGTCATAGAATACCACAACCATTAGGAAATTAATGTTATGATTGACACAAGATGATAAAGAGGCAAATTAAGTGTGGATAGACCACAATATATTACTACATTTAAAAAAAACAAGAGAAGGGGCTACATTCATGTTCTCTTCACCTGGCAAATGATTGCATCCTTTCTTCAACATGATATAGAAAATTCAATTCAACAAACATATAATTCCAACCATAGTATTAAGTTAAATCCACTGTCAGAAAGATAATCCTACTTTTCCCATTAAGAGTTTGCAATGAGGCCATATGGCATTGCTGCAGAGTTGCTATAAATAAATAACTGAGGAAAATGAACCAAAACATCCAAAAATCACATCACCAATTATGGTAACTCAAGTTCCACAACTCCATAAGGTTTCTTTGGAAAGAAGAATCAAGAAAAAAAAAGAATAGAATTGTTTGGTTTGAAAAAAGAAAAATAAGAACATTGATAATAAGAAGCTAAATTTTTTAATTTATTTTTTCTAACAACATGCAATGGTAGTTTTCACCAATCATTTTTTTTTCAAAAAGTTTGAATTTTATATTTTTTCACCCTCCTTCCCTTTTCCCCCTCCCTCTGACATAAAGCAATCTATATAGGCACTACATGTATAATTATGTTAAACATAGATCCACATTAATCATATAAAAGAAGAATCAAATCTAAACAGAAAAAAATAGAGAGAAAATAATGACATAATATAAACAGGTCTACTATCACAGTTGATCAGTATTAGTGTGAATAATGTTCTTTTGGTTCTGTTCATTTCATTCAGCATCAGTTTTTTTCCAAGTAAGTTTATCCGAGCTTTTCTGAAATTCCATCCCTCATGATTTCTTGTAGAACAATATGTGTTGCATCACAATCATCACAATTTGTTCAGTCATTCCTCAATTGATAGGTATCCCTTCAATTTCCAATTCTTTGTCACCAAGCAAAAGCTGCTTTGAAGATGTAATACTTGTGGGGTTTTTTTTTTTACTCTTTTTCATGATCTCTACATGATCTCTTTGAGATAAGAATTAGTATCAGTATTGCTGGATCAAAGAGTATGCAGAGTTTTATTGCCCTCTGGACATAATTAAAAATTGCTTTACAGAAGGTTGAAACATTTCACAATTCCACCAACAATGCATTAATGTCCCATTTTCCCCACATTCCCTCCAATATTGATCATTTTCCTTTTTAGTCAAGAAACTAAAATTTTAAGGAAGGAAGCAAAGAGGAAAGCAAAGAAAGTTGGGGGGCAAAAAGGAAGGAGGGAGGAAAGGGAGGAAGGAAGGAATTGTCTCATTAACTGATGTCTTTAAGTTGATTTAAAGGATGAAAAAATTCTCAGACATTGAGAGTAATATGTGCGGAGGAAATCTATCTGGATCTGAAGTTGCTTACTGATATAAAATTATTTCTCTTTAATTCCAGTATCCCTCAAGTGCTGTTATGTGTTAATAATTAAAGTCCAAAAATCATTTATAAAGTACCCTCTATTTAAAAGACACTGAATCATCTACTAGGTATATACTGATAAAACAAAATTAAAAAATCAAATTAAAAATAATCTGTGCCTATAAGGATAATATATTCTATTGAGGTTGTAGGGAAATCTTTCTTCCATCATTTCAACCATACGATTTGTAAATATAAGGTTCAAAGAATGAGTATAGTGTGTGTATGTGTGTGTGTGTGTGTGTGTGTGTGTGTGTGTGTGTGTGTGTGTGTAGATCTGGGTTTGGGGTGACTTTTTTCTGCCAAGAGCCATTGGGATATTTATAACATCATATATATTTAGTCAAACATTCAATTAATTCACCCCTAAAAAAGCTACAAAATTTGTTGAATTTTTTTAGCAATGACATACCAATATGTCCCCCAGGCTGGAGGTTCTCTGACCCTGGACTATGGATAGATACATAGATACATAGTTAATCTGAGGAAGGAGAAAACATAATAACTAAGAGATCAAAGACAACACTGCAATTTCTAGGCCATATATCCTTATAGACTCTAATTTTTCTGTTTTAAATTTTATTTTATTTTTCCAATTACATGCAAAGGTGGTTTACAACATTCATCCATTTGCAAGTTTATGAGTTCCACAATTTTTCCTCCATCCTCCCTTCTCTCCCCACTCCCCAGGGCAGCAAGAAATCTGGTAAAAATTGTACATGTTCAATCATATTTTACATATTTTCATATTAGTCATGTTATGATAGAGGAATAAGAAATAAGGGAAGTGAGGGAACCATGAGAAAGAAAAAAAACAAAAGAAGTTTTAAAAATGAACTTATGCTATGCTCTGCATTAAGACTTCATAGATTTTTCTCTGGATGTAGTTGGCATTTTTCACAACAGATGTCTCTGGATGGTCTTTGATCACTGAACTGCTTAGAGGAGCTTCAATCCATTATAGTTCATCATCTCACAGTGTTGTTGTTAATGTGTACAATGTAATCTTGATTCTGATCACTTCATTCAGCATCAGTTTATATAAATCTTTTCAGGTTTTTCTGATATCAATCTGCACATAATAGTTAACATTCATATTTCATAACATGTTCAGTCATTCACTCTAATTGTTAGACTTTCCTTCAATTTCCAATTCTTTGCCACTACAACAAGAGCTACTGTAAATATTTTTGTACATGTGTGACTTTTCCTTTTCTTAATGATAATTTTGGGATATAGACCTTTTAGTGGCATGGTTGGCTCAAAGATTACCTACTGTTTTATTGCCCTTTGAGCATGGTTCCTAATTATCCTCCAGAATGGATGGATTAGTTCATATCTTCAACAATAATGCATTAATGCCCCAATTTTCCCACAACCTCTCCAACATTGATCATATTCCTTTTATTGTCAAATTAGCCAATCTGATGGGTTTGAGATGTAGCCTCATAATTATTTTAATTTGCTTTTCTCTTTTCAATAATGTTTTGGAGTACTTTTTAATATAACTATAGCTTTTTTTCCTTCATCTGAAAGCTACTTACTTGTTCATATCCATTGACCACTTATCAATTAGAGAATGACTTGCAGTCTTATCAACATGATTCTGTACTCTCTATATTTTAAAAATGAGACCTTAAACAGAAAGAAACACAAGTTGTGAAAAGTGTTTTCCAGTTTCTGAATTTCTTCTAATCTTAGTTGCTTTGGTTTTACTAGTACAAAATCTTTTTAATTTAATACATTCAAAACCACCCATTTTGCAATTTATCATGTTCTCTAACTTTTGTTTCATCATAAACTTCTCTCTTCTCCATAGGTCAGACAAATAAGACTATATCTTGTTCTCTTAATTGATCTATGATATCACTTTTTATACCCATTTCAACCTTATTCTGGTATAGGGTGTGAGATATGGGTCTATGCCTAGCTTTTGCCTACTATTTGCTAATTTCCCCAGTTATTTTTCCTCTTTCTGTTTACCTTTTTACACAATTCTTGAGTCTTGTATTTGAAGATCAAAGTTTCTATCCAGTTTTGGGCTTTTTATCTGATAAGTTTGAAGATCCTATATTTCATTGAAAATCCATCTTTTCCCATCAAAGAATATGTTAAATTTGGTAGGATAGTTGATTCTAGGTTGCAATCCAAGGTCCTTTGCCCTCCAAAATATCATATTCCAGGTCCTCTGATTTTTTAATATTGACATAGATAAGTACTGCATAATCTTATCTGTGATTTCTTTTTATTTAAATTGCTTCTTTTTTTGGCTCCTTGCAGTAGTTTCTCTTCTAGCTGAAATTTGGCTAAAATAGTCCTAAGAGATTTTTAAGTCTATGATCTCTTTCTGGAGGTGATCAAGAACTATTTTCAAGAACTATTTTGTCTTCTTGTTCAAGGCAGCATTATATGATAATTACCTGAAAGAGATTTTCCAGGGTTTGGGGGTTTTTTGATCATAGCTTAACAGTAGACCAGTAATTCACAAATTATCTTTACTAGATCTAATTTCCAGGTTGGCCATTTTTCCTAGAATGTACTTTATATTATCCTCTATTTTTTCAGCCTTTTTAGTTTTTATTTTTTTGATTTGATGGAATCTTAGTATCACATAGAGTCATTAGTTTTCATTTGTCCAATTATAATTTTGAGGGTTTTATTTTCAATTACATTTTGTGTTTTTTTCCCAGTTGGTTAATTTTACTTTTAAATAAGTTATTTTCTTTTTTCAGTTGATTTAATTTGTGATGAATTAATTTCTTATCCAGTAGGTTGATTTTACTTTTTGATGAGTTATATTCCTTTTCCAGTTGACCAATTTTACTTTTAAAAGAGTTGATTTCCTCAGGCAATTTGTCATTATTCTCCTACATGTTTCTCTTTTATTTTCCTCCACCTTTCCTCTTCCTCTCTTCTTTGGTTTTTAAAATTATTTCTGAATTTTTCCAAGAGGTATTTTTGGGTTTTTTGTAATTTGAGACCAATTCATAAACTCCTTTGAAATTTCATATGTAGGCATTTTATCTCTCCTTTCCTCTTCTGAGATAACATTTTTTCATCCCTATCAGAACAGTAACTATCTTTGGCTCACACTTTTTGTATTTTGTTCATTTTCATAGTTGAACTCTGCTCCTGGGGCACAGGAATTATAGGGCCATTTTTTTTTTGTTCTAGGTGGGAATCTATTCTCTGCTTTATCTCTTGCTTATGCAGCAGTTTGCACTATTACCTATGCCACAGGTTGCTTTGCAAGTTCTGTCTATTGTGTCAGCATTTCCATGGTTCAAATTTGTCCTTTGAACCAGGGTTGGGATACTCACTACTCATCTGCTGCAACTCTGACTTGCTGAACGTTGACCTGAACTGTGCTATGGCTAAGAACCTCTTGAGTCTTGTATTTGAAGATCAAATGTTCTCTTCAGTTCTGGACTTTTTAATCAGATAAATTTAAAATTCCTCTGTTTCATTGAAAATTCATTTCCAAAGGCTTTCCAGTTTTCCTGCCATCACTGTGCTAAATTTCCCTTTTACTCAGAAAAGACAGACCTTTACTGAAGTTCCACCATGATATCTTGATTTGAGAATTTGTTTCACTCTATTTTTGAAGAATCTGTAGCTTTAGAATCTGTGAAGAGGCTTCATTTAAAGTTGTTGTGGTAAAGTTCCAGGAGTTCTTAGGTTTTTCTTGCCATCTTGGCATAATTCTGGAAGACCCCACACTCTAACCTCTAATTTTATTTTTCAATGGATAAAACTGAATGGTCAATAACTTAGTCAATGACTAAAATCAATCATGATAATGTTTGTACTTTATTTTTGAAGAAGACCACAATATCAGGGAGATGATGCCATAACAAGCACTTGGTAAGGATTAGAGTGAGAGGATACTGTGCTAAGTCACCAGTCTCACTTTCTCCTCCAGAGCCAGCTTGGTCCAGTGGCCAGAAATGAATCAGAATGACCTGGAGATGGCCCTGAATGTGAGACAGTCAGGGTTAAGTGCCTTGCCCAGGGTCACACAGCTAGTAAGAGTCAAGTGTCTGAGACTAGATCTGAACTCCTGTCCTCTTGACACCAAGGTCAGTGCTCTATCCACTGCATCATCTAACTTGCCATTAAAATCACACAAGCAGAAAATGGAAAAGACAAGATTCAAATTCAGGTCCTCTACTCCAGATCAGGCATTGTTTTCACTGTATCAAGATGATGCAAATATCTAAGTATAAGAGGATATTCAGAAAGGAATAGTTCACAGTATCAAATACTGGATCAAGGTTAAGGCAGATTATAGGTTGATGAAATACCATCATTCCAAAAAAAATTCAGGTCACCTAAAGGTGATCATATTATATATAGATAAGCAAAAGTATATACCAATCATGACTTATTTATAAGGAGTTGAAATACAAAGCATAGCAGAATTTTCACATATACATATATTATGCATATATATATATACATATATATCTGCATATCTGCCATAAAGGAAGTGGATTTTTTATTATCTGATGAGAATGGGAAACAACAGAAAAAAGCCTGAATCCAATGCTGAAATCATCAGTAAATTGAAAGAACTTCAGATATCCCTTAATTACATTGAAGGAGCTTATCTATGGAAAATTTAGAGGAAAGTCTGGCTAGAACTATGTAGAATGAGAAAACTTGAAGGGGTGAAATCTAGGAAGGAGAAAAGAATAGCAATATGGTTAAAATCTGGACCTTTCTGTTCCTTAACTTTAGTGTCTTATTTTTACCAGTCATTACTCAAAAGAATTTCTGTAAACATTCCTTTAACATTTATATTATCAATTTAGCATGGAAAAAATTATGATAATGATAATACACAAAGGATCATTCAAAGAATTGAATGGATATTTCTCCTATTTGTTAAATATCTAGATAAGTCATGGAAATGTTGTTAGTATATTTTAAATAAGCACTCTCTCTCTCTCTCTCTCTCTCTCTATACATATATATATATATATATATATATATATATATGTATATGTATATATATAGTGCCAGAATAATTATTTCAACAAAGTAATATGATTAAAAATTACATTACTATGCAGTCACAAAAAATTTACAATATTCTTCCCCATGGATCTATTAATCAAAATTCTTTAGTTTCTTACTTTTTTTTTCAAGCAAAATGATTTGTTTATCACACTCCATAAAAAAGGAATGTTTCCTCTATATTCTTTGCCTTTAGTCCAAGTACTCCTTTTTTGTGTCTGCCCACAGAATGTAAGTTTCTCTGCTTGAAAGAGACTAAGAAAATGCCTTCTGTTTCCAGGGCTATCTCCTCTGATAGAGAGACAAAGAGATGCAGTAAGGAGAGAGAGTCAGAGAGAGAGAGGGAAGAGACAGAAATGGAGACAGAAAGTCAGCTATAGAGACAGAGAGAGGGATGAAGAAGCAAGACAGAGACAATTTAATTACTTTCTTATATAATCAGTATGAATCAATGACAGAATTTGAACTCACAATTTGTTGACTTAAAAGACAGCTCTTGATTCATTATGCTATTCTTTTTCTGGTCACACATTCAAAATTTAAATTGGAACTCATTTTATCTTTTAATTTCAGGAATAGATAAGATTCTATTTTATGACTTTTTCTTTTTAAACTTTCTGTCTCCCAGAAAAAAAAGTCATTTAAAAAAATCTACAAGTTTGTGTTGTAGTTAAGAACAAATCCCAGCTGACTAATTCTGTCAGTGTTATTCCATAAATCCTGTTGAATCCTTGTAGAATTTGGAGATTTTCATGCTATATGAGTTTGTAGAATACTGCTGACAAATATATTTTTGCCTTTTTCTCCCCTTTAAAAATTCCAGAACAAATAAATATATTTAGAGAAGCAAAATGCTCAAGGAAACAAATTGTTCCAAGGACTCATGACATCAATAGCACTGAAACATGATTAGTCAAACAAACCTAATGTTTATCCAATATAAATATATTTGTACAATTGATCAAATCCAACTATTCAAGAGACTTTGAATGATAATATTTGCCTCTTCAACAACCAGTGGACAAATACAGGAATAAGCTAACATAGAATTGGAAGAAATATCACATTGAGATGTCATATTTCAATAATATTATTAAAGTAACAACAGCCAAGATTTTGAAAGCTCAATATATTTTTCTATTTGTTACATTCATTATAGTTCAAGATATGTAAAAGATAAGAATATGAAAGATGTCATACTGTGAACAAAAGATAATTGTATTATTAAAATAAAAGTTGTAAATATATACCATTTCAAAGCAGTCTACTATTACTAGTACTTTGAAGAATGAAGAATACACTAACCAATCAAATGATTGGAAGTATGAATTGTACAATTATGTTTATTATAATGAGGAATATACTGTACAAGGTATGCTTCTTACTTGCCTATACCAGAATCACACATCTCAGGGCATGATTTTTAGGAAACAGGACTATTGTAGATGGTCTGGCCACTGTGGGAGACTTGGTTTTAAATAGTTTCAATTCTTTCCATATCAGTGAGCACTTCAACAATGTAAGGCAAGTACAAGTCTGTGTAATGTGGTAATATACAACAAAGAAATCTATTGAAATCATGAATGCTAACTTACAAGGTTTTTTCATTGTGTTGTTGAATCATCTGTTATCATCATCAAATCTACTTGGGGAATGTTAAGTAAAAAATTCCATTTCCTAGATTTCTTCCTTTTTTGTCTTTTCATCTATCAATTCATTCATTCAACCAACACTTCTTAGGTAGCCACTATTCATATGTAGCCACTATTCTTAGCCACACATCTTAGGTAACCACATTCTGTATCCAAATCAAAGAGGATGCAAAAAAGAATACAATACAGTATCTGCCTCAAGATACATAATATTATCGAATAAATAAGGCAACAATAAAATTGCACTAATGAAAGTAGAATTTAATAAGAAATAGACTAGTGAATTGTGATGAGTTTTCAGAGGATGCCAAGGTTTCTGACACTTGGAGATTTGGTATCATATTTCATTATATCTTTGCAATCATCAAATAATTATCTGAAGATATTGCTGTACAAAGCAAAATAAGCAATGTCTACAGCTTTCAAGTAGTTTGTCATCTAAAATGAAAAATAAGAGCCATATAGATAGATAGATAGATGATAGATAAAAGAAAATGATATATGTATACTGTGAGTATATGAATATATATATATATTCATATATAAGATATATTAGAGAGATTTGAAAGGTTTATTATAGATATGAAAGGTAAAGATATACACACATTTATATACAATTTATATTATACAATCTCCTCCTCCTAACTTCCAATCAAATCACTATAGTCTTTTCTTCCAAGTCTAATTTGCCACCACTATGATCTTTTTTATGCCATTTGTTAGTGGGCAAATAGAGCAGAGCATTAGCTCCATAAGTCCACAGTTTAAACCCATGTGTGATAACTGGAGGGGAAAAATGCACTTATGGAGACTCTATTGCTTTCTATCCTCATTAGAATAGATTAGTTTAATAAGTTAGCTAATGATCAGGCACACTGAGACTGGCCCCTAAGAGGATAGATGATAGCATGAGTAAGTTTTGATTTAGAAGAAGATATCAGGGTAAAAAATAAGCTTTGAACTGAGAAAATAAAGGTGTCAAGTCAAGGAATTGCTACATTATTAATATCCAGAATAACTACTATAATGGGAAAGTCAAGATAGGTTGGGATAGAAGGAGTTAAATAACCCAATAGCTTAACACTGGAAATTAAGTTGGTCTTTTTTTCAGTTTTGTCTCTTCAACAGGACTTATCAATTGCTAACAATTAATTCTGGAGGAATTACAAGTATCCCCTGATAAATAAAATATATCTAGGCTGATTATTTGCATGGAAAAATTTCTAGGAAGACTATTTCCATTTTTTGTGTTTTCCAACTTTTGAAATCTTCTATCACTAGTAGAAAATAGAATTTTATTCATTTTTGTCAATGCAAGTAAGTTGATTAGATATTTTGGTTTGGGTGATTGATTCCCGTCTTAGAGCAAACAAAAATAAAAGTAAAAACGAATGGCAATAGAGAATTTGACTATAGACGGTTTAATGCTAGAAATGAGATTTTTGTAAGGTATCTATTTCTCCTTAATGAAACAAATTTCTTCTGTCTACTAATAATAAATACCTAAAAATGGCATACCCTTAGTAATTGCTTTTTTATTTTTTGGTCTACCTTTTCCCCATGTATTCTAATTCTTCCTACTTTCCCTTATTTTCCAATTTTCTTTTATGTCTGGTTTTCCATTGGAATGTAAGCTTACTGAGAGTAGGGATTGTCTTATTTTCTTGTTTACATCTCCAGAACTTAGCAGTAAACCTGGAACATAAGTACATAATAAATATTCTGCTTATCTATATATCTATGTTTTTATGTAAGTATATATGTATGTATGTATCTTTCTTTACAATAACTAGACAGGAGACTACACCTCTGCCATAATGTTAAGAAATTTTCTTCCTGGAATCAATGGTCATCCTGTTGCTCCTAGGTCTAAAAATATGTCTGTCCTATGGTGTATAGATGATCAAATCTCTACAGAGCAGAAGATTTGATTGGGTAGGCCATAGAATGACTTAGACCTACACTACATAGCAGGGAGAAGAGACGAAAATGTCCAGCTACCACCACAGATGTTCAAAAAGAATATACTTGCATTAAAGGGTCTCCTAGTGGCAATACACCTCTAGGTTCTTTGTTGTTTTAAATAACAACTGAAGGGTCTATTGTAGACTTCTTTCCCTTTGGAGCATCAGGATACTTGTGCAATTATTTGATCATATACATTTAATTTTGTAAATATTTCATTTTCTCTTTCCATTTAAGGATGTATTAATCTTTAATTATGACAAGGTTTGAGGAAACTGGGCATTTATGAACTATGCAAACTTTCTGAACTCTATTAAAACCATCAATAAGCAATCTTGGAAAAATAGTCTTCAGGAATGTGTAACTGGGCAAGCACAGCAAAGCATACTATAATTACTGCTTTGTTGAATTATTCTGAGAGTAATTGTGACCAGACAATTTTCCATGATAAATGGAGTTTTAATTCATTATTCCTATAAGAACAAGAAATGATATATTTTTCCCTTGGCAAATATTTCCCAAAGCAATAGGCTACACAAAACTAAAGTAGTTTATTGAATCTAAATAAAACATAATGTTTATTCACAAAACTAACACCAAATGTGAGTCTACCTCAAAGTTCATGCTAACTGAATATTAATTTGCCAAGGACATTAATGTTAAAATTCAAAGATATCTCTGAACAGAGAGTCTAAAGTAAGTTAAACTTCCCACATGTGATTTATTATAGCTAGTTTGGAACCAAACTCTAAAAGTTTGGCTCAATATTTCTACAGATCCACCTACAAAGATCTTTTATAAGACAAGAAAATCTTAAGAGTATTGCACCCATGGAATGAAATCTAGCTTCTAGGAATAATCAAAAGGAATGGAAATAATTTTTCACATTGTTACATGGTAGATGGAAACAAAGATCTCTGAAGTGACTGGAGCCATCCAGGTCAGTCTGTGAGGGCTTAGAGAGTATGAATAAGAAAATTGAAAAGAAATATGGTTAAATGTAAACAGTTCCTTGAAGAATATCTTTCATTCTCTATTTACTCAATACTCAACCTTTAAAAGCTTAATCCTACCTATACTTCTCTGCTTAGACAACTTTTCTAAGAGTACATTGGATCTACTGGTCTTTTTAAAAATATGATTGTCTTTTATTTCTCTAAAGCACCTTCTTGGCTCAGAGGTCTTGGGTTGGGTTGGACAGACCCTCAGAGACCATAAATTTCAATTCTTTTGGTTTACAGTTAATAAAAGTGAATTCCAGTATATGTAAGTGAATTGCTTTAGATCCACAGATACTAACAACCCAGGTCCTATGATTCAAAAGACCTTATTCTTTCCTCTTCGTAAGATCCATTTTTTCCTTCAAATTCTGTGACTTTGATACTATTTTTGGCTACCTCCTTCCTACTGCTTTGCTTTCCAAAATTTACTATATTAAATATACAGTATTTTCTAAGGTTCTATTATTTACCCTCTATTCCATATGTGTCCCTTGGTGATCTTACTCATCTCTATGTTATCAATGAATGGAGAGTTAATCTATGAGACTGTAAACTATATTTCAGACCCCTCTTCATATCAGAACCCAAGTTATGTTGGATATATCATAGAAGTTATATCACTGGCACTTCAAACCTTATCTGTACAATAGCAAATGAATCATCTTTTTCCAAAGAAAAGAAAGACTACTCTTCAATTTAGCTTTTTTTTTTGTTCTCAGAATTTAGCACAGTATCAGACACATGATAGCTGCTTAATAAATGTTGGTTGTTTGATCATCCCCCCTGTTATTTTTACATATATTTTCTCTTTTTAGTTACATATCTCTGTTAAATCATGTTTGAAAATTTTTTTGGGGGGGAGACTTTATATATTTTTCTAATTAGCAAAAATCTATTTTTTCTTCCTTAGAATTCCCCTTCATTTAAAAAGGAAAGGAAAAAAAAACCCTTCTGACAAATATGCAAAGACAAGTAAAATTGATTTCTGCATTGGCCATATCAAAAATATGTTTCAGTTTGGAGTATAAAGATTATTAATCCAATTTTATGGATGACAAAAATTGAAACTCAGAGATATTGATGGCTTCCCCAGATAGTTTTGAAATAAATCCAGGTACTCTTTTCTATTATGGTTCTATTATGGTACTTAGCATATGTTGTCCTGTATTATGTATCATTTATTAATTTCATCTCCCTCTGTCAATCAGATTAAAAGTCACATGATGCAGGGAAGCTAGGTGGTGCAGTGGGCAGGGCACCAGCCCTGGAATCAGAAGGACCTGAGTTCAAATTTGGTCTCAGACACTTAATAATTAACTAATTGTGTGACCTTGGGCAAGTCACTTAACCCTGTGCTTTGCAAAAACAACAACAACAACAACAACAACCTAAAAACACAAACAAAAAAGAAAAGCCACATGATGCAATGGGTGACATACTACTACTATTTTGCCTTACAAGGTATTCAGTAGATAAGTAATTGAACTAGGTCAATCAGGGTGGAATTAAATTAAATTTTTCTAAGGTAGGGGCAGCTAGGTGGTACAGTGGATAGAGCACCGGCCCTGGAGTTAGGAGTACCTGGGTTCAAATCCAGTCTCAGATACTTAATAATTACCTAGCTGTGTGGCCTTGGGCCAGCCACTTAACCCCATTTGCCTTGAAAAAAAATTTTTCTAAGGCTATTTAGATAAGCTTGTTTTATTTAGATATCTAAGATAAAACTTAGGTATAATCTAGGTTATACCATTTGAAGGAGGAGAAAAATGATTAAGGAAGTGTTTGTAAGTTTACTTGAATGGAGGGAAAATATGGGTGGTGAAGATTGGAAAAAACTGGCTTGTAGAACCATATTCCACTTGTTGCAAACTTGTTTCTGGTTTACTATTTATTCAGTGTGGTAAGAAATAGCCTTCAGCTGCTTTGGTTCCCACAAATACTATATAGGATTCTTGGGAGAAAAATATAAACGTTTATTGAGATCAAGGATTCACTTCTGAGTTCCTTGCCTTTGCAAGACAATACCCATATCCTAAAGTAGATTATTTTATGTGCTTATATTTGCATCAGAAGGAGTTAGGAAGAAATGGGAATTATCATGGTTAGAGAGGAAAATATCCTCTCAAGTCTGCATAGCTACTCAATTACCTAGATTTTATGGGAGATTACTCAGACATGAAGTGAAGTCAGAATTAACATTGTTCTTTCAATTTACCATTTTCTTCTGACATACATCAAACTATACTATTCTATCACTTTGCATTTTTCTTCCTTTTCTGTGTTAAAAATCATATTCAATAAACCATTTCCTCAGATTTATTCACCTATTTAAGAAAACTTATTTATGCAATGAATAAGACTAGGAATGTGGTCAGTAAAGTGAGATCCTTTCCCCATCATTCTTCCCATAAAACAAGCAATTTAAGAATTATTTCTTGCTTTTACAAATATTTAGAATCTTTGACAAGTCTAAGGAATATTTCAACATTGCTCTGCCTTTATCTCACAGTATATTTTTAGCTACCAGAATAAACAGGGAAAAACACACTCTCACACTCATATGCACACACACACAAACACATGCACATACAGACACACACACACACACACACACACACACACACAGAAAAGACAGATTATAGAATACAATGCAAATTTCTTAAGAAAACTAAAGTCTAATTAGTGTACTCTGGTTTTGTATATAAGCTGCCAAAATAAACAGATAAAAATGAAAAAATTCATTCCCTTACAGAAATACTTTATCTGTGTATCTTATTTGTTTTCTACTAAATATCTTAGTATTTCCACATTCTATATTCAGAAGGTCAATATTATGTAGACATGGTCTGCTCATTGAAGTTTATCTAAAACAGAGAAACCCAGAAATATTCCAAAGTCTTCTCACCCATTTTTGAAACTTTATAGTATGTATGTCCAACATGAAATATATTTTTCAAAAGTTGAATTTCATTCATTAAAAACTTATGTCATTCATATTATAAATAGCCTTAATATTCAGAATTTCAAGTGAACAGAATTGATAAAATAAAGAACTATTTAGGTTTTTATTTAACTATATACCCTAAGTTTAAAAAAAATTCAAGCTGAAATATGTCAATAGCAAGCTAGACAATAAAGCCTATTAGTGAATGGTTATATTACAGCCTAATTCTATTAGAATTTATAAAGTAATATAAAGCCATTGACAGCAAATTGAAAACAATGCTAGAGATCAACCTTTTAGGCCTCAGTTTAAGTCATTTGGAATGTATCAAGGGACATGGGACGTAAGGAGTAAAGCAAAGTTGTAGAAATGATTTATCAAAGCAGAGAACTAGATAGGGAAGAGCATGAAAGAAATATCAAAGAATGAGGATCAGTGGAGAGTAGAGAATGAGTCAGGTGACTAGCAGAGAGAAAGATTTGGTGTGCCTTTTAATAAACAGAAAATTTTGCAGAACTTTCTCCCTACAATGAATATAAAATAGACTATCATATATATATATATATATATGTTTGTGTGTGTGTATGTTTGTGTGTGTGTATGCGCACGCGCGTGTGTGTGTGTGTGTGTGTGTGTGTGTATAGTCAGACAAAGCAAATATGTTGAATCTGTAGATTGAATAGTTTCCCCCCCCCTTTCTTTTTTCTTTATCCATTGTTATAAGGGATGGTTCATATTAAGGAAGAGGGAGGGGAATAGCCATTAATGAAGAAGATATAAATATAAAATGTCAATAAAATAAAAAGTAATTTCTTTTGTGTTTTAGGTATATGTATGTATGTGTCATTTTTCTCTACCAACCAAATCAATTAGTGGTATTTTGTCATTCACTTTAAAAAGTTCCATTCTGGGAAATTTTCTGCAGTTTCCTGTTTTTTTCATTTTATCTTTTTTCCCCCCAAGAGATCTCTGATCCTTAAATTTTCTCTAGTGATGTGCTGAAAATGCCTAAACAAAAAACTAAAGAGTTCTAAGGGAAATACAGAACCATTAATATGCTTTTATTTCAATTTCTTCAACTAAAAAAAAGAATAGGCTAGAATAGAATAATTTCTTTATAGCTCTAAATTTTGTCACCTAGGACATATAAAATTTATCTTTTTTATTTAATGCCACAAGTCTGTTTTAATCCTCCCATCAAAAATTTTTAAATGAATCTATTTGGCATTTCTTTTCACAGAAAAGTTTTATAATGGAAGTCAATGAGAAAATAAAATGTGTCATGTGACCAACAAGGTGACAAAGTAGTAGCTTCTGTATAAATATGCAACCTAAGAACCTCAGGAGAAAGAAATCTATAATGATGAAAGCTAAAGCCAGAGGATATGAAAATGAAAGCAATTCACTTTGTGAAAAGTTCTTGAAACAATACTGAATGATTTAAAATTTAAAATTCCCATATACTAGTCCTAACCCTAGTTTGTTCATGTACTAGGCAAAACTAATGCAAACAAAAACTCACAAGTTTGAAAATCACAAGTAATTCTTGTCTGTTTGAGAGTAGTGAATATACTCTAAAACAAGAAAAATAAAAAAGATCCAGAGTGCTCTATCCCTCACCCTCACCCCCAAGAATAGGGCCAAAAACCTGGCTGAGGTCAGTGTTTTTCCTCATGTAGTTTACTTTAGTCAAGGATCCAGCTAAACCTGTGCAACACACACCTCAAGGAATCTGAGGATTGTCAACCTTATGGGTCTATAAACATATATAGAAAGGGGAAAGACAAGACAGTGGAAATGGAGAAAAAAAAGAAAGTTACTTCTGGAATTTCAATGCACTGGTTGAAAGACAAGCTGAACTTGAAAGCTGAAATTTCTAGGTATATATCAAGCAGATAAATAAAGAGTAAAATTCTTTTTCTTTAAAATAAAGGAAGAAATACTTTAATTGTTAATAGAAACAAGCAAATGTAAAAATCTCACATCTATCAAAATAGAAAAGTTGGCAAAAGAAAATTGATACATACTAAAGAAACTATAAAAAACATATATGATAAACTGTTAAAAAAATTGTGGTGATCCAATAATTCTAGAAAACAATTTCTAACTGTCCACAAAAAGTTGCTATATAGTACATATCATTTAACATAGACACGGCAATAACCTTTTTGTACCTATATTCTATAAAGTTCAAAGAAAGAAAGATAAAGATTCATATATACCAAATAATTGTAGTTACTTTTTTTACAGTGACAAAGAATTGGTAATCATAAATTGGGGAATTGCTGAACAAGTTGTAAGTTTGTATTAGATTAAATACTATTGTACTCAACACCCCAAAATTTGTTGAAATAATGAGGGGAATAGTTTCAGACAAATCTAGGAAGGCTTGTATAAAGTGATGCAAAGTGAAGTGAAGCAGAATTAAGAGAGCAATTTATACAACAATAATATTGTAAAGACAAGTAACTTTTTGATCAACACCAATGATCAACCACAATTCCAAAGTCTACACTGCGAATCATACTGCCCTTCCTCTGATTGAAAGATGATGGACTCAGAGTGTGGAATGAATTTTTTGTTTTGGATATGAGGAAATTTTTTGCTTAATAATATGGGTCCACAAAAGATAGAGAAGTTTGTTTTTTCCTTACTTACTTGGGGATGAAAGTTATAGGAGAGAGAAAGTAGAAGTTTATGAAAATTAAAAACATAAAATATATAGAAAACATGAATACCAAAGAATGATTAAATATTTCCCCAAAGAACATAATATAATGAAAATATTTCTACTATGAAATATTATGTTAAGAGAAAAGTCAAGTCAAATCAACTAGTATTTATTAAGCATTAACTATAACTGTGCTAAAGGTCTGGGAACACAAACATGAGAAAAAGCAGGATAGAGTGTTGGCATTATGAAAAAAGGTAATTACACTAGAGAGAGTTGGAGTCAGAGACAAAAGGGAGTAATAACAACCAAAGGTCTTGCCCATCTACTTACTCAAAATGGAAAGTAAGGGAAAAACTCACAAAATTTAAAAAATGGAGGTAACAAAACTGAAGGGATCTTCAAAAACAAGAAGACTGCACACCTATTACTAAAAACATGAAATGAAAACAGAAGCCCAAAGGGATCAAATAATGTGTTCAACTTTCACAGAAAATAGTATAGCAGTGATTTTAACGTTTCTTTTGACTGCAAGTGTAACATTCCACTATATACAGATACAAATATATGTGCAAACACACTAATTGTGTGAGTGTGTGTGTGTGTGTATATGTGTATGTGTTCTTATGGTCTTTTGTTCAAGTTGCATAAATTATCTCTCCATCTAACTGCAAGTCAAAATAATGTTCAAGAATAATGCTACAAAAACAATATGATCTGCAAACAAAAGCATCTGAATCAATAAACCAATAAATATCTATTAAGTAGCTACTATGTGCTGGGCACTGTTCTAAGCACTGAAGATATCACAATCAATAGAGAGTATATCTTAAACATGTATTCCTCACTGGATCCCCAAAACTTTAGTGAACAGTTTTGTTGAGCATAAGTGGTTCATGTCTTAAATGGTAGTTTGGAATGGAAGTCATTAGATAAGAATATCTTCATTGTTATTTCTTTCAAGGAATTATGAAAACAAAATCACTTCAATTTGCTGTGTGAAAGAATACATTTGAAAAATAAATATATAGAATGAAAAAAGAGATATTGGAAAACATTAATTATACTTTGGGGTATTCCTTCTCATTTCTCCATAAAAAAAAAACAGGAATTACAATTATTCTAATGCACAGAATTAAAATAAAAATTCACTATGTTAAGAGAAACAAAAAAGGAAATTTAAAATTATCCTTAAAAGTATGATAGATAATGAATGAAACAATAACATTTTATTGTATGTATATTTATTATATAGCATGTTCACTAACTTAGAAAAATTTACATAATAATTATAGGATACTTTAATATTAAACTCTGAAAGCTAAGAAAATAGAATAGAAACCAACACAGGAAGAAAAAATAACAAGTATGAATAGATATTGGACACTTTGGAAGAAGTTAGATTTAACAGATGTATGACAAAAATTAAAAAATATATGTAAAATATCTATAATATATTAAAAAGTATGGTATCATATAGTACTTTTAAAAAATTGACTATGTTAAAGAATAGAGAGTACAATAATATGAAAATGACAGAAACATTGAACAAATTCTTTATAGATCATAAGGTACCAAAATATTATTTTAGAGGTAATGTAAGAAAATGGACAAATCCTAAATGATTATTTAGTAATGACTTAATAATCAGTGAGTCAAAGAACGAATCATAAAAACAATTATTATAAAAGTGAAAGAAGGATAATTTTAAGGGAAGATTAGCTAATAGAAGCCCAACTCTTAAGAGCCAGCACAACATTCTTTCCATTAATGCATTCTCTATCATCAGTGTTTGCTGAGCCTGCTTCTGGGAATGTGTTAAACAAGACCCTGATCTATTTTTCAACACATGTACACTTCATTTTTGACTGTTACCTATATGCTTACTATGTGATAAATTGATTAGCTGCTTATCCTGAAGTGATTGTGGATACAAATGGCTTCAGTGGCCCAACTTCCATCTTTTTATCCTAATGGCAATTCAAGAAATAACTATTAAAAGCATTAGGGTGGGGCTGATGAGCAGTGGATAGAGCACTGCTTGGAATCAAGAAGACTCAACTTTTTAAGTTCAAATCCGATCTTAGACATATATTAGCTGTGTAAATCTCATTTGTAAAATGAGCTGGAGAAGGAAATGATAAACCACGCTAGTATCTCTGCCAAGAAAATCCCAAAGGGGGCCAGGAAAGAATTGGTGCAGCTGAAAAATAACAAAAAAAATAATCTTGGGAGAGGAAGGAGAAAGGTAATACCGGCATCAGTATGGATCCACATAGATGCACAAATATCTATGAAGTGGAATACGAGTTGCTAGCAGTCTAACTGGATGTATGAGCCAGTCTAACAGTTCCTTGATGACAAGGGACAAGTCACTGTTATTCAGTGTCCCTGGTTTAACGAGATGATTTTATACTACTGTTTCATTATATATTTTCAATAAATATCCCTTTATAAAATCTAATTCAATTTATATTAATTGGATGAAGTGGTAAGGTGTTATAATCATTTAGTTAAATGATGACATAAATGAGATGCTAATGGTAATTAGTATTGAGGAAAACACATTGGAACATGGGCAGAAGCCAATAATGTTAGCTATCCCTGAATTTTGATTTTACTAGTAGAATTACAAGGTAAAATGTAACTAGCCATCCCTCTGTAAAACCAGCTCATCATATCTATAGGAAGTGAAATAATTACCTTCCAATGTCCTATAGATACCACATAATGATGAGACAACATACCAGAGTTTGAACTAAGGTGACAAAGGAGAGAAAAAAAGACACAAAAAAAATCAATTTCAGAGAAAATATGGGAATACAGATTTACCAATCCACTACTAAAGTTGACAATTATTCAACATATTCTTGGGAATTATTTGGATTTAAATAAAAAAGGTTCTAAAGTGCTCATTCCCACTGACTCAGAGATTTCATTTGTAGCCACTTTGCTAACTAACTGGCCCTTAAAGTATATTAATAAAATTTTAAGAAAAAATAAATTAAATTAAATTAAATATATGGAAATTGACTTTTCAGATATCTTTTCATGATCTTTGTTATAATGGTTTGATAAAGATTTCTCAAATAGCTATATCTATCCATCCATCTAGCTAGTTATTTTTTATCTATTTTGTTTATTTTAATCTATTTTATTTATCCATCTATATTTCATTTAATTACACTAGTATTGACCCATTTACCCTACATTATAGACAAGAATCTAGTTTTAAGGAGATAGCAAGTGAGAACTTTAAATACTAAAGGTCCTTAGAACTAGTTCCCTACCTGAATCTCACTGGCAGGGAATTCAAATAAGGAAGAGATATTCAAATCTAGAACACCTCTTTTTTTTCTATCCCAGGTAGTCTAGCTATCTGGCAAACTAGCCAGAACATTAGGACATTATTGCCCTTTCTTCTGTCACAGATAGTGGCTGACTAGAGCCTAGAATAATATTTTTAAAAGAAGAATCTAAATAGAGAGGTCAGAGCCAAGACGACTTTTAGTCAATCAAAACTCAATGAACCCAAGTAGGTCATTATACCCCCCAAAAAAACCCCTCTTCTCTTCCCAACTTTCTATTATTTCTAGGGTATCACTATCCTTCCAGTCACTCAAGTTGAGAGATCTTATGTCTTCCTTAAATTCTTGCACTTACTCCACCTATCTAATAAGTTTTTACATGTTATAATCTATACCCTCACAACTTTTCTCTAATGCAACCCCTTCTTTCCATTCATAGTCACTATCATAGACTTCAACTGCTATTGTCTAGACTATTAACTATAGCCTTCTAACTGGTTTCTGTGTCTCATATATGTATGAACTCCATTCCATTCCCCACTCAGTTGCCAAGATGGTTTTTTCCCAAACTTAGGTTTAGAATTACTCTCTGCTTAATGAGCTCAGTAGGTCCCAGTTTTTTCTAGGATGAATTTTAAAATTCTTTCTTTGGTATTAAAAAACTCTCTATAACCTGGACCTTTCCTATATTCCTAGTTTTCTATCCCTTTATTCTCCTCCACAGATTTCAGCCCACTAAAGTAAAGCTCCTCAAACACAGTACTCCATTTTATATCTCTGTTCCTTTGATAAGCTGTTCCCCATGCCCCAGATGTTCTCCTCTTCACTTCTACACCTTAGTTTTCCTGATATCATTCAAAATCTACTCATTAACTCAGAGCCTAGACTCTTAAGGAATCCTCTCCTGGTTCCCTGACCTGTGTGCCCTCTCAGAGTACTTTCTCTCACTCTATGTACATACTGTCCCAAAGCTTTAATGCATGTTTAAAAACATTAATAACTTAAAACTCCAAGACTATGTGTGCATGTATACAGGTATATGTAGGTGATATATATATATATATATATATATATATATATATATATATATATATATATATATATGTATATGTATATGTATATGTATATGTATATGTATATGTATATACATATGTGTGAACAAATTGAATTTACCTAATTAATTATTTGTATTTTATCTCACCCATTTAGTTTGATCCTATGCTCCTTAAAGGCAGAAACAATGTTTTTGCCTTTTTTTTTGTATGCCCTACACTTAACAATGCCATACTCAATGGCTACTAGTTAACTAATTGACTGACTGAATAGTTTATTTAGTTCTACTCCAATGTGAAGTATGAAGAACATGAACATTTTATATTTCTATAGCAATTTACAATTAACAGATTACCATATGTGCTCAATCTCAATTGTTCCACAGAAATGCTATGGGTCAGTAAGTTATGAGTAGGTATAATCTCTATTTTTTTAGATAAGGATATGGCAGGACAAAGACTTCAGTGATTTTTTTTTCCTTACAGTTGTTATAACTAGTAGGTAGCACAGTAACATTGTTTCCAATCCAATGGCATTTAATTCAACAGAGGTGTAAGTAATATTCTGCTAAGGAATGGAGTAGGTTTAAGGTAATAGACTTTATCTATATGGAACCTCTAGTCTAGTTGACACAAATGTAGAAAAACATACTTAATCTTATATTGTAATAAAAGACACAATTCTTTATATCATAACAGATTGCCTTTTCTATTGGATGTCTTTTTTTCATTTCTTTTTTTTTTTTAGGTTTTTGCAAGGCAAATGGGGTTAAGTGGCTTACCCAAGGCCACACAGCTAGGCAATTACTAAGTGTCTGAGGTCGGATTTGAACCCAGATACTCCTGACTCCAGGGCCAGTGCTCTATCCACTGCACCACCTAGCCGCCCCAATGTCTTTTTTTAATATCTCTGATCACTAATCTTTCTTTGAAAGCAATCTCCGGAGTTAACAAACACTACTTCATAAAGTAGCACATTCTAATTTTTGGTCATCTCTAGTCATTAGAAATACATACATACATGCATGTATACATATATATATATACATACACATATGGATATGTGTGCGTGTGTGTGTGTGTGTGTGTGTGTGTGTGTGTGTGTAAAACCTTTTTCCATTTAATTTCCAATTTTCCTTCATGCTCTTGGCCAAGAACAATTCTAATCTCTTTACTTCATTATGACTTTGGAATGCTTCCTTGAACTTTTAACTAAATTTCTCCATTCCTGTTTTTAATATTGAATCACCTAGAGGTAGGTCATTGTCTAAGTCCCTCTGATGTCGATAGCATCATGATTTGGGTTGCTTGCTCAACATTTCATTCCTCATCCAAAACTATAATTTGACCTGTCCATGTAAAAATATTATTCTCCCATTTGGTTCATGATCTAGTCCTAGTCATTGTAGAATTTTGTTCATTTTATCTCCATGTTTCAGTTTCTCCTGCTGTGAAGTTATTTGAGATCCTCTCAAAGGCCCTCAGAGTCAAATATTAATATATTGCTATTTTTACACTTCAAGTATTTGTTAATTATGTAGTTTTGGAAACAATTCACCAGCTATAACATTTAAAGCTTAAGACATCCCCCCCCCCACTGCATTTGCCACTGTATATCATGCTATCATTCTATGATCTCTAACGGGTATACTCCCTAGTTCCCAATTTCTCATGAGCACAAAACTTTCAACTATCAGGATGGGAAGGGGCAGGGAGACAGGGAGGAATGCTTTAAATTAAGACATAGAATCAGCTTCATGTTTAAAACATCTAAAATAACTTTGCTGTAGGAAAGAGGTTAATACTCAGACTGAGACAATATCCGCTGACAGCAGCAAGGCTGCAGTTTTGTTTCAGCCAACAGCTTGCTCACAGAGAACAACAACAGAAATTAAAGGTCATAGGCAAGTCGGCTAATATTCTAACTGGGACATTTTTAACCTTGAACTTAAAAAGAAACACTGAAATTTTCCATCGTATGTGATGCTAAATATTTAATGGTCAATGCCAGGGGTCTCCGGGGTGAGCCTTCTCCAAGAACTGAATTCCTTCCCGGGTAGCACAAGGAGTCAGTGTTCAGAGGTGGCCTGGGTACTCTGGTAGCCCCTGACGTGTTTTTTTCCCTAGTGAAACCCAAGAGTTTCAGGCCAACCTTTGTCCAGAGGAAGGGTTTTCAATTTGGAGCTGCTGGGTTTTTTGTTTTTGTTTTGTTTTGTTTTCTTTTTTCTTTAAGCTGGAGGTGGGAGGGAATCACTGTGTGCGGGCCTAAATTTTGTCAGGATTGCAGACTAAAAAACCCTGAAGTTTGTGGCCCAATGAACAGAAAAAGGTCCCAAGGAGCTAGTATGCCTGTATACACATATAACTTTACATCCAATTTAAATGCACATTTTAGTGGGGGGTTTTCTTCTTACAACCAACAAAGGAAAACGAATGTTTCTGCCCTAAAGCTTTTATCAAAGAACCATACATAGTTCCATTCTTCCTCACTCCCTTTGATAAAGGCCTTAGGGCTGAAACCCTGGCTTTTCTTTCATTCATTCCAGTGAAAGAGGGATAGTGGGGGGGGGGGCAGTACTTTTAACCCTTTCCTGCCAATCTTGGTAAGAAAGCTCTCTACATAGAGCATACATCCAATAATATAAGTTGCACAGAATAGGTAGGCATGACTAGGTAGCAATTTGTTTTATTTTCATAAACTGAGGAAAACTATGGTTTATTAGAAAACTGGAGTATCCAAAAACAGAGAAAACCTCCAGTTTTCCAGAATCAATAAGCTCTGATTGGATTTTCAGAAGCAGGGAAATACTAAAGAAAATTCAAATAGGAATTGGACTTCCTATCCTGAATTCAGTTACAAGGATCTGTCTTACCAATGTCTATGTTTTTAGAATTTCTCTAAGATGCATTCTCTTGGGTAGAATAAGTTTCAAATGCAATAACTGATTTACAAAGTAGCATAACATAATTGTAGATTTATTCTAGAGAGCATATTTCAGAGAGGATAAGGTGAATTATGCCAATCAGATCCAAGACTACTTTGCCTCTCTTCCAGTCAGCCTCTCTTTCTGTCTTTTTCTCTTTTTCAAGATCCCCAAACAAGTCAGCTTCTACTTTGCTTTATCCAGGCCTCAAGCTATATTTGATAACAGCAACAACAACAACAAAATCATCTTGCACTAATTTAACTAAATTTCTCCCCTTCTCTCTCCTAAACAAACTTTAACTGTTTCCTACAAGGCAACACAAGTCAATTATGTCTCTTTGACAAATATACCCAGTGTCGAATCCCAGATCATGGAATCATTTAGAAGAGTCAGAACCCAGCTGATAACTTCCCATTTAATGGTTATCTAGGAGTTGTTCAAGTAGGGCAAAACACCCATGTTAGGCCTCATTGTAGGTTGCTTCCAATACTGGAAAAGATTTTGAGCATTCAAAAAGACACCTGCAATGATCCCAGAACAAAAATATATTAATATTGCTCAAGATGAAATAATTGTTTCTAATTCATAGCAGGTTAAAACTTCTCAGAGAAAAGAAAAGGAAAAGGGGAAGTGGGAAAAAGTAATTAGATGAGTAGGAGAGATACTAAATAAAAGTGAATTTTCCATTTGTTGCCCCTTTGATTATCAGTCCCACCTCCACAGAATGAGGCAGAAAAGGAAAGAAAATATAGATATCAGAAAACCTTAATTGTAAGGAAAAAAATTCTAAATTTTCTTGCCTTTTTAACCCTAAATTTTAAGGAGATAGTTTAATAAAGTATTCTGAATCTTGGATTCAAATGACCTGGACTCTAGTCTTTACTCTGCTTATTATATACTTGTCATTGATTTCAGGTCCCCAGATTTATTTCTTGATTACCATTATCATAGTGTGATTTTGTGGCTTAAACAACACGATATATGTTAATAGCTTTGGAATTATTAAGTAAAAGGTAATGTCAAGGTTTTTTTTATCTTTTGGACATAAGTAAAATATGAAACTATTTGAATATAACTAATAAGAGTAATAGTATTATCCACTTATAGTTTTTAAGAGTTATAAAAATGCATTTTGTATCATGTACATATTTTTGAATATGCAAAGAAGCACACCTGTGTTTGAAGTATGCTTTTTCAATGCAGGTCTTGAAATGTGATATTGTGAATTAAATATGAGATCCCAGATGTGGTCTTTTCAACATAGAATACCATGCAACCCATTAGCATCTGTTCAGGAACAAAAGTTAGAGACTAGTAGTCCATCAAAGAAGACAATAACCATTATAAAGAATTATTGTAAATCTAGGATCTCCAGAAAAAATGTTTTAATCCCTTCAGACAGATACTAAAAGCAGAGAGAAAGAATGAGAGAGAGAGAGAGAGAGAGAGAGAGAGAGAGAGAGAGAGAGATTATTCACAGATTACTTGAAAGAGTACTACCAAGAAAGAATAAAAAAAGTTATGTTCTTTTAAGATAATTGCACTGGAGGAAAGAACCTGAAAGAATAAATAGTTTAAAAGGAAAAGCAGTAAAGCTTACCTGAGTAAGCTATGCACTGAAAATTAGAGTGAACAAAAATAATTAAATCCAAGCCACAATAAGAAATAATCGAACAAAATTTTAAAAAAGAAGAAAATATAGGAGAATTAATATATTTTAAAAACTGAACTAGAAATTAAATCAATGATGGTAAATTTTATAATCATTGGATTTCACCCACTTTACCAAACCTATAGGTATTTTATTTAAAAGGTTTGGAAGCTACATTTTGAAGTATATATATATATATATATATATATATATATATATATATATATATATATATATATATATAGATAGATAGATATATATAGATATATATAGATATATATATGAAAAATACCTAGATCTATTAAATTTAGAGATCAAAATATATGTTTAAAAATTGCCAATCATTTCCTGAAAGAAACCCTAAAATGAAAAGTCCCAGATTTATCATAACCAAAATCAGGTACTCTGATTTCAGATCAAAGAGAAAATACTACTTACTATTGATAAGCACAAAGAAGCAATTCAAATACCAAATAACTACTGTGAACATCACATCAAACCTAGTAGCTTCTACTCTTAGTGACAAGAGACTGAAAACAAGATTCTAAATGATAAAAGACAGAGATACACAAACAAGAGTATCTTACCCTGCAAAATTGAATATAATCTTACTAGGGGACAAAAGAAAGAGGGAATGAATCTTTCAAGGAATAAAGGACTTTTTTGAATTTCTAAAAGATAAAGCTTACCATGAACCTCAAAATGTAAATACATGAGTCAAAAGATATCTGGAAAGAAATTCATTTGAGCAAGTGGAAAGAGTTCTGAGCTCATAAAGCTTTTGAGAGAAAAGTATTTTCTAAATCTTAAACCCATTAGGAAAGTGAAAAAATATTATGTATCAAAAAAATGAAAAAAAAGAAAATAATATTTCCACGGTGCCAAGTACATGTCTGGTAGATTCTCTATAAATATTAACTATCAAAATAGTAATTGAGTTGTTCTATTTTTTATCTATTATAAGCTATAATCTATATCTACACCTATAATCTGTATATACATTTATAACTACATTGCTCTCCTTCCTTCCAGACACATTTTTAAGATAATCATTTTTCAAATGACATATTTTGATGCATTGATATATTTAGGATAATATTAATGATAATTACTAGCCTTTTATATTGCATTTAAGTTTGCAAAGCACTTTATAAATATTATATCATTTTATGCTCATAAGAAGTCTAGGAGAAGATATCTCCACTTGATAGATAAGGAAATTGAGGTAAAAAGGTTAAGTGAGAATAAGGGAGAGTAAGCATTTATAAAGTGCCTAGTGTATGCGAAGGGAGATATATGTATATAGATGAGAGATAGATAGATAGGTATTCAAGGAGGACTAATGTCTCTCATGGGAGAGCTTGCTGACTTTTTATAGGGCTCCTCATTTATCTTTGGTATCCAGCTGGCACTCAGTTGTCACCTGTTGCTTAAGAAACTCTAGCATATATAGTAGCCATATCCAGTTAACCTACCTTGAAAACCAGGTTAAACCAGGTTGAAGGCAACTGATGAACCATAAACTCCACAGTAAATTAGGGAGCATGTGAAGACTTCCCCTAGTGGAATGGACATATGAAAAAATTTTACTGCACTGGTAAATTTACTATACCAGGACCACCTAATGTGTTCCATCTGCATCAATGTAGTTATAATCTTTTCCACAACAGATTACATTTTATCCATTCTGTCTTGTTCAGTATTGCCTTTGTTTACGATCTATCCACCCTCTATCACCTAGCTAGCTATCTGACCGTCTATCTATTTACCATGAAAGTTCATGTAAGTTTTTTTCTTGATAAATGTATTTAATATAATTTATTTCCTTTATAATCTTATGAATGATTCTAAAATGTATTTTAAATATTTTAAAACATTATTTTGGAAGCTATCAGTCTGCCAAAGTGGACTGTGATATAAAAGGATTAGCAATACATGCACTAGAAAGAGACCTACCACTAGGTATTTTTTAAAAAGACATTTTTAACAATGCAATATTTAGAGTGTTATTCCTTTCTTTCCCTGCACAATTTACCTATTTCTTTTTTCTGGTAATATGTGTTCTTGATGTCTTTTCATTGCTTTTTGATACTACAGAGGCAAAAATGTAATTGTAATGGTCAGTTGATAAAATAGGTGTTTTGCTCTTTGAAAATATCACCAGCTGTAAGAAATCAGAAAATCTTCATTTTTATCCAATGAATATAAGAGAAAATGAGATGAAGATAAAGATAGGTTTGTTTTGCTGTTCTTTTTTCCCCCAAGGACATTGGGAAGGGGTAAAGGGTTGTGCTTTCCTGAGGGCATAAGGGAGAAAAGAAATTCCTCTACCTACCCACAAACCATGCACATAGGTAAATGAGTGTATCAGTTATATTTCTGTTTCCCCTGAGGTGGTTATTAGAAGTTTCCTTCTTGTCTTCAGTCATGTTTGGAATTGTTTTCAGGATGTTTAGACTCTTTTCCTCAAGTTGTCACCAGCTCATTACCACAGAATTACATTTTACAAACAAGAGCTGGCTAGAGAGCCAACTTGGCTTGGTTGTTGCTGTCTAAGGGAATTGTAAAAAAGGATAAATTTCCTTCGTTTTGAAAAGACGAGCACAATCTGACCAGCAGGCAGTCAAACTTGCTGCCTTTTTCTTCAGTGCTGGCTCATGGCCTTTTGCTCTCTGGGAAGTTGTTCGCTGATGAAGTGAATTATTTGGTGGAAAGGACTTTTCTTTATCTTCTCCACTGGAAATACCAAGTGCTTTACTGGAAAGAGTGTTCTCCAGCTACATTGCAATAAATTCAAATTTGCTTACTGCATACTGGTGACCAGAACACCCATATTCTAAACTAATTAGCTTTTTTGAATATCACAAAATTCTCTCTGAAGGAAGAATTGAAAGATTTTATTTTCCCAATATTCATTCTTTTCTAGGGAGCTAAAATTATCCTGTCAGTTACATTAAAATAATTTTTTTAAATGTAAATGTGTATAAGGATAATCTGGGTACTCAGAGACAAAAGGAGTCAGAACTTAGGCATAAACCCAGTTCTTTCAAACCAAGTTTGAAGAGAATGGTTCACTTTAAAAAGGCTAAAAGACATTTAATAGCTACCTTCAAGAATTCCACTCAGTGGAAGAGTGAACAGGAGACCTGGGTGGATATATTGGCTAATATAAGGAGGAAAACTTTCTAGCAATGAGATATCCAAAGAAGGATGGAGATGTCCTTAGGACATTTGCATCCTCACTTCAGGAGCTTCAGAAAAGCCTGAATGATAATTTAGCTTTAAATTTTATTTATTTATTTATTTTGTATTTTACAATTTTCCCTAATCTTCCTTCCCTCCCCCGCCACAGAAGACAGTCTCTTAGTCTTTACATTGTTACCAATCTAAGTTGAATGAGATGAGAGAGAAATCATATCTTTAAGGAAAAACATAAAGTATAAAAATAGAAAAATTACATAACTTTTTTAAAAATTATAGGTAATAGTCTTTGGTCTTTGTTCAAACTCCACAATTCTTTCTCTGGATACTGATGATATTCTCTATCACAGAAACCCCCAAAATTGTGTCTGATTGTTGCACTGGTGGAATGAGCAAGTCCATTAAGGTTGACCATCACCTCTCATGTTGTTGTTAGGGTGTACAATGTTCTTCTGGTTCTGCTCATCTCATTCAGGATCAGTTCATGCAACTCCTTCCAGGCTTCCCTGAATTCTCATCCCTCCTGGTTTCTAATGAACAATAGTGTTCCATCACATATATATGTATATACATATATATATATGTATATATATATATATATATATGTATATATATATACATATATATATATACCATAGTTTATTAAGCCATTTCCCAATGATGGACATTCACTCAATTTTGAATCCTAAATGATACTTTTGCTAAGTATATTGTAGAAGGAATTCTGGTTCCATTATGGGATTGAACTAGATGGTATCTGAAACCTCTTTCAACTCTAACATTCTGTTATTACATAAGACTAAGGATACCATACTGGGTCAGATCAATGTTCTTTTCAACCTAGGACCCTCTGATATAAACACTAATGATGGACATGGTAGCCTTCCATTCACATAACATTTAAAAATATATAAACATATAAAACATATAAACATATAAAAACATATAAAAATTATATATGTATATAAACCTCCCCAAAAATCTCACAAATCAAGGTGGCATCAAATCCCTTCTCCAAACAAACAAAATATTGTTTATTGAATTTTCCTCAATAGAGCATACCTATTTGTACATTCGATATTTTCTGTTATTATAGATTCCATCTGCTCATCACGTATGCAAAAGAGGCAATCAGTTTGAAATTTTCAGTTTCCCTTAGATTTCTAGTTTATAAATTAGAAGAGCTCTCAAGGTCATCATGATAAATTAATATGGGGGCAGGATCTGATATAGTAACAATTCATTTCAATCATATGATTGAGAGAGGGAAAATTAGAAATAGTTACAGATTTAGGGAGTTTGGTATAGTGAAAGGAGCACTGTCGGGAGTGAGAGGACTAAAGATTGAATCATAAAGACTGTGGATGATTATGATGATGATGATGATGATGATGATACTGATGACAATTGTTTTTTAATCATTTCAGTCATATCTAACTTTGTGACCCATTTGATATTTTTCTTGGCAGAGATACAGGAGTGATTTGCTCTTTCCTTCTTTAGCCCATTTTACAGATAAGTAAACTGATTCAAAAAGACAAATGACTTTCCCAGAGTTATACAAACAGTAAGAGTATGAGGTTAGATTTGAACTCAGGAAGATAGTCTTTCTGATTCCAGGCCTACCACTCTATTTACTGTACTACCTAGCTGCCCTAAAAATAGCAGTATTTATATATTTCATACCTTAATAATAGTGTGATATATATATATATATGTATTATAGTAAAATTATTTCAATTAATATAGTATTTACCATGTATAAGCACTTTACAGTTATTATCTCATTTGATCATAACAATAATCCTAGAAGGTAGGTGCTACTATCATCACCATTTTACAGATGAAAGAAACTGAGGCAGTCAAAGGTTAAGTGACTTAGCTAAGATCATATAGCCAGTAAGGGTCTGAGGTAAGATTTTCATTCTGATCCTCCTAACTCCATGACCAGCACTGTGTCTAGGGTACCACGTTAAAATATATAAAGTCTAATCTGTGTATTTAGCTTAGGGCTATGACTGTACCTTCAACCCTTTCCATATCTAATAATCATAACTATCCTCTCAACTTATTCCTATAGATCTCTAAAACCTGTCCATATATATATTTTAGATTTTTACAAGGCAAACGGGGTTAAGTGGCTTGTCCAAGTCCACACAGCCAGGTAATTATTAAGTGTCTGAGACTGGATTTGAACCCAGGTTCTCCTGACTCCAAGGCCAGTGCTTTATCCACTACGCCACCTAGCTGCCCCTAAAGGTACTATATTGATCACACATTTGTAACTCCTCTTTTTGTCTGATAACTGACAGAATTCACTTCATTCCCTGAGGTCCTTCTTAGCATTTCAATTCAATTCAATACATTTAGTAAGTACTAATTATATACAAGCTATTATACCTTCATTTTAACCACTGAATTTATTTATAACACCTCTAAAATCTAATTCTTGGTCTCTCAGGGCCATCAGACTTCCCAAATGATATGAAGATAATCTGTTCTCTTAGAAATAGAACCTGGTTACATTGGTCATTTCATGTCTCTCTTTAGTCTCAGCTTCCTTATCTATATAAAGCCCCTGCCACTCAAAGATCCTGAGTCTATTACAAAAACCATCCCATTAAGAAATAATTCAAACAAAGAAAACAGTGATTTCCTCACTTAAAGTCAAGAATTATGTACTATTTAATATTTTAGACCATAAATTCCTTGACAGATGGGTTTATTTATATTTGTACATCTCTTAGTGCTTCTTTTCCTACCAAGTGGACAAAAAATAATAGTCTATCTCTGTACTAAATGAAATAAAAATTAAAATTGGGCTAAAAGAACTTCTTTACTATTAATAATCCTAGATCCATAATGAAAGACCCTAAGTCTAAGGACATTTTGTTGAATTTTTACTTAAATTCAGATCATTTCAGCATTCAGTGATTAATAATGACAGAACTTTTGTGCTTTTTCAAAACTATCATTTGCTTTTGAGATGGAATCTTATCACAGCTCTAAACACTAGAAATCTTAGCAACCATTGCAAAAAATTTTGAATTTGTCTATTAACTTGATCAAGTATAGGATAAATAACTTAAAGACACAGCAGATATACTGAATCAGCATGAAAGAGAGGAAAAGTACTGCTGAATATTGGGACAATGTATGATAAAATAAGAAAATATTCATAAAGTACCTAGCACAGTATATTAACGATAGTAGGCACCTTATAAATCCCTCTATCCCATGTGTCACAAAAGCTGCTTTTGAATCTTTCTAGGATCTGCCATTTAATAGCTGCATGATTTGTAGACAATTTCATCTTCACAGAATTCAGTTTCCATAATAAGAAACCAAAGGGTACATCAACTACTACAGAATTATTATGAGGCTTAAAATAGATTATATATAGAAAATACAATGGAAAAGTAAGGCTTCGTTATTATTTCCAGTATGTGATTATCAGTACTTTGGACAATGCATGCACAAATACATACATGTATGAATATGCATATATGTATGGGCACATACATATAACTTGTGTGTACATGTATGGATGGATATATGTGTGTATGTGTATATATGTGTGTGTGTGTGTATATGTATATATGTGTGTGTGTGTGTGTGTGTATATATACAAGTTTAATTTTCTGCCTAAAGATAGGGAATTTGGAGATTTTTCAAAATGACCTTCCAACTCAGTTTCCATGGTTCTAATTTTCAAATATCTTCTTTCTCTGTGCTTTCTATAAACAAATGTACAAGAAGACAAATACTAAAAATGGTTGTGGTTTGGCCCATTAGTTTTTGTTTCTCCTGTCTCTCTTTCCCTCTTTCTCCCTCATTCCTACTACTTGAGGAATGCTAGCAAATTCCTCCACTAAAGCTAGAATTCTTATTTGTTAGAATATGTGTTTTAAAATTCAGCAGTTACTGTGAAAGAATATAATATAAATCCTCAGGAAACCTCAATGGTATTCCAAGTATTTGGGGGGGGGGAGTGCAGGGAGGGGAGTACTGTAGCAATTTCCCTTAAAAAAAAAACTATGTGCACTGAAGCAGTTTTAAAATAAGGAAAAAAACAGGGAACATTGTATCTATTTCTTCCCATCCAAGATTCTAATTCTTTTTATTTCATTAAACATTTTCCAATTACATGCAAAAGATTTAACATTCACTTTTTTGAGTTTTAAATTCTCTCCCTCCCTATCACCCCTTCCACCTCCTTGAGAAGGTAATTTGATATCTATTACACATGTGAAAATATGCAAAACATATCTCCATGTTAACCATGTTGAAAAAGAAAACATAAACAAAAAAAAAAAGAAAAAGAAAGTCAAAAAGGTACACTTTAATTTGCATTCTGGGTTCATTCATTCTTCCTTTCGGATGTAGATAAGATTTTTCATCATGGGTCCTTTGGCACTGTGTTAGATTATTGTCTTGATCAGAGTAGTTTTCTTTCATAATTGATCTTTCTTACCTTATTAGTGTTATTATGTACAGTGTCACCTCATTCTGCTCACTACACTTTAAATTAATTCATATAAATCTTCTGAAACAAGTACATTCATCATTTTTACAGCATAATAATAATATTCCATCATATTCCAGCACATCTTGTTCAGCCATCCTACAATGTAGAGAGATTGCATTGATTTCCAATTCCTTGCATTGATAATATTTTTAGTACAAATTCATCCTTTTCCCTTTTCCTCTACAGATCTAGTAGCAGTATTGCTAAATCACAGGGTACACATGATTTCATAGCTTTTGGGCATAGTTGTAAATTTTTTCTCCAGAAAGTTGGATCGTTTCATAACTCTACCAACAGTGCATTAGTGTCCCAATTTTTCCACATCTCCTCTACAATTTATTTCCCTTTTCTGTCATGTTAATCAGTCTGATATATGTGAAGTGATAACTGAGTTGATTTAATTGCATTTCTCTAATCAATAGTAATTTACAGCATTTTTATGTGATTATTAACAGTTTCTTCCCAAAAAATGCTTCTTCATAGCCTTTGACAATTTATGAACTTAAGAATGTCTCTTATTTTTGTAAAGTTGGCTTAGTTTCCTATATATTTGTGAAATGGCACCTTTATCAAAGAAATTTGTTATAAATTGTTTTCTTCTATTTTTCTGTTTTCCTTCTAATTTTGGATGTATTAGTTTTGTTTTTGTAAAAGGTCTTAATTTCATTTTACTGATATTATACATTGTATTTCCTATGATCCTCTCTATTTCATATTTGGTCACACATTCTTCACTTATCCACAGATAAGTAATATCACAGATCTGATAGATACATAATTCACTAGGTTTGCAGTAATGAATATGAATTACCTTGGGGGAAGAGAAATAACAACAATATTCACACAATGTTTTAAAACTTTCATATATTATCTCATTTGATCCTTGTAGCTACCTTTTGTGGTAGATTCTATTTTTAGTCACAATTTCAAAGAAAGATTATTCTCAATGGAAAACTCAAGTTTATTTGGGAGTATCTAGATTTTTGGTGATTAGAATAAATCTAAATCCTTTGTTTTATGTTGAGTCTTCATAAGTTCATAAGATAATTAGTCATCTAAATCTAGAACATTTATTTGTTACACATTTAAACTCAATTATTGGTTTTGGAAGTTTGTATTGGATAGTAATATAACTGTGGCCTTGGAGTTACTAATACTCCATTCAGATTATCGTATTATTTACAAATTTGAAGAAATCACCATGGCATGAAAAAGATGAAATAAATCACCTACAATTCACCAAACCATGACCATCTAGTCTCTGCTCTGGTTCTGCTCCTATCTCTGTCACATTTTAACTATTTGGCATTGGACAAGTCATGTAAACTTTCAGTGTCCCAGGCAATTTTATAAGATTATAAATTACAGAGAAGTCATTGTTGTGCATTGGTACGGGAAGTTTCTACATCAGGATTTCACCAAACCAATTAAAGTATAAGGTAGCTTCAGATCAGATAAAATTAACAAATAAAAGAATTAATACCTATATATTTTAATATATGATTTTTTTCTAGTTTTAGATAAACACAGTAGTAGAAAATAAACACTGGATATGCAAATGGTGGAGTTGGATTAGCATTTTCTAAGGTACCTCCCAGCATTATATATATATATATATATATATATATATATATATATATATATATATATATATGTGTGTGTGTGTGTGTGTGTGTGTGTGTGTGTGTATGTATATATATAATAAAGTAGATGTTTTTAAAGCTAATTCTTTGAATTTGAGTTTCTCTCTTCATGTAGATAGTAGATAAATAGATGTAAACCCAAAAATGTATACTTGTATGTCTATAAACACAAAGCTATTGCACATTTAGATGCATATGCACATATTCTCGATACACATATTCATACATGCATATAAATATTTATAAAATATATATATATTCAATTTGTATATATATATATACATCTATATATGTATATATATATATATATATACACATCCTTTCCTATTTTCTGAGATCTTTCTTCCTTATTTATTCTTTCCCCCTTAATCTTCATTCAGTCTCTAGACCACTGACTTCTTTCACTCTTTCTCAAATATGTTTAAAAAGATACTTTTTCTTTAAAGGAAAAATATTAATCTTTCTCTTGTCAACAACTGTCCTATAACTTTTCATTAACTATCAAGTTTAATTAGTCACTAGACAATCTGTACCTGCTGCCTTGATTTTATCACAATCATTTTTAACTCTTCACAATATTATTTCAGCTCCCCCTTTCAGACCTTTAATTATTACTACAATTGGGGATGGAAGTGAGGGTGACAGGAAGATGTGGAATTTAATCTTACAAAAGAAATGTAAAGACACACATTTGGAAAAAATAAAATAAAATAATTATTATTATTTTCATTTTTACAATTACTAGAACTATTTACTTTAACTAGTACTACTATTTCAATTGATGATCAAATTATTACTATTATTATTTAACTATTACTTCAACTGATATTCAAGTTCAATCAGAATTAACCACAATCATAGAATAACTTCAAGATCATCTGGCTTAACTTAAAGCAGGGATATTCTCTAGTTGAACATCTCAGAGAAAAGACTACCTTTATATAACAAATATATAACAATTATAATTGTTAGGAATTCCAGTCTTTTTAGTTTATATTTGTGCATCCATTCCTCCTATTTTACCCTTTGGGATCAAACAGGACTCTCTCCCCCTCTAAAGTCATGAAATTCTAAAAGGCAGAAATTATATTCTTCTCTCTTTTCTCTGATGCAGAATAAACCAATTGATTTGTTTGTATATGATTTTGAGGCATGTCAAATATTAAGGTTTTATACTTCAACTGTGGTGATTTCACTGTCACTATTGATGAGAAAAAATTGTTCTGTTTTGTGTCTATGTATTGTCTTTCCTCCAGTATAATCTATAAATGTTTGTAGTGATTTAGTTTTATTGGTCCTCATGTCAATATTCCAACTGTCTCATTTTCCTGTCTACTACCTTTTGCTGTTCTGTAAGACATTGAGGACATATATAAACTCACACCCTTGTATTATGTTTTGTAAAGTGCCTTTGATTGCCATATCTCTATACTTATCAAGAAGAGCAGACATTTTCTGGCTGATGTGATTTCCTTTCTCTTTTGACTTCTTTGGTGTGGTGACTGCTGTATATTGAAAAGCTAGCTCATATAATAGATAGAGTGCTAAATAACAGGAAAATTTGAGTTCAGATCTTGTTGCGAGTAGTTATTAGCTATGTGACCTTGGAGGATAGAGAAGATAATAATAGAACCCACCTCATTGTGTTGCTGTAAGACTCATTTGAGATAATAAACATAAAGTGCTTTGTAAAAAACAGTGTCAAATAATTAAATGTTATTCTCTTATTTGTTAAAGTTCTCTCATAAAAAAAGTCATAATGAGAACAGTGTCTTTACTTTTATCCACTGACATTTCACAGAGAAAAAATATATTTATCTAGGAAGTTTTTAATTCCAAAAATGAAATATCTTCTTGAACTTACTTTTCCTGCTAAATTGATTGTCTGATTTTTTTCACTGTATATGGACAGTAGACTTGTAAGTCTCCATGTTATAAACAAATCATTTTCTATCTCTTAAATATAAAAAGTTGTGTTTATTTTGATTTTAGTGATCATAGTTTCCAAAATGTTTTTTCATCTAGAAAAAAAATACTCATTAATTTGAGACGTTAGTCTTTGGGATAATTTGCCGGACTTCTTTAATCTGATCTTTATTTTCAAAATGTTTTCACTATGATGCAATATCTTTACTTCTGAGGTTTTCAAGAATTAAAGCATGAACCCCATTTAAAAAGTGATGTTAATGGAGATCCTGGGTAGAGCCAAGATAGTATGGAGAATGACAGAGTTCCCAGAGCTTTCCCAAGCCTCCCTTTGAAACAAATTTAAATGAAGCCTCTAAACAGACCCTAAAGGTACAGAACCCTGCAAAAATAGCATGAAACAACTTTTCAGCTCAAGATATCTTAGAGGAACTTCAGAAAATGTCTACTTCATGTGGGTAATGGGGAAGTGCAGCCCAGTATAGATGGAAGAACTAGGAAGCCAGCAGTAGGCTGGCTGTGTACAAATCAGGAAAAAAAACACCTGGGTCACAGCTCAGCAAGTGAACAATGAGTACAACAGGCAAGCAGTGAGGTTCCAACACTGGTCAAACAGGACAACCTAGGTCAGGATACCCTAAGGCAGGGAGTTTCCATGAGCGAGATGCCAGCATGGAAATCCAGAGGCTAGATCTCAGCTAAAGGAGAAAATACTTCAAGCAGGGAAAAAAAAACCCAAAACCAATTTGAATACCAGAGTCATAATCAGGATAACATAGGACTTATCAGCTTCAACATTAAAGGACTGGAAGGCATGGAATATAATATTTTGGAGGGCAAAGGAGCTTGAATTACAACCAAGAATCAACCATCTGGCAAAATTCAGCTTATTTTTTTGCCAATTATATTTTTCATCCATATGCATATGTAAATTTTTAAGTTACAAAATTTCCTTCCACCCTCCCTTAGTGGTGAACAGTCAGGTTAGCATTACATGTACATATTTTAATAAACATGTTTACAGATTAGTCATTTTCAGTATAAGGAAATAGGATTAAGGAAAAGAGACATGTAAGTGATAATTTTTATAAATTGTTCATCAGATTCTGAGAGATTGTTGTTTTTTTGTTTGTTTGTTCTGTTTTATTTTGTTTTTCTTCCTCTGAATGGGGATAAAATTGTCCCTAATCAGTCTATTACAGTTGTCATAGCACTCTGAACTGCTGAGAGGTAGCATATTCTTTTAAGAGAAAAAGATGAATTTTCAATTATATACAGGATTTTCAAACTTAGCTGTTTAAAAGATCAGAATTGAATAGAAGACTTGATCTTCAAATGCAAGCTTCAAAAGATGGGTAAAACATAGACAGGAAAATAAGTTATTCAGTAAGACTAAGCTATTAAAATCCCTACATGGGAAGATAATGCTTGTAACTTCAGAACTATATTTCTCTTAGGCTCATACTTAGAGTGGGGATTATAAATTGACTATGATGTGATGATAATTATAACTCTTGAAAATTGTATTCCTATTAGGATAGTTGAAAGGAGACCACAAATAGAGTGGTTATAAGACATTCAAAACAATTAAAACATGAACAAAAAGGGAGAAGGGTGGAGGCAATAGAGGACAAATCACCACATTAAGTGGCACAAAGGACCTATTGTAGTAGAGGAAAGAAGGGAGATTTTGAGCACTGAGTAAATGTTACTGTAAACATCAGGGCAGCTAGATGGTTGTAGTGGATATAAAACTGACCTTGCAGTCAGGAGAGGAGTTCAAATCTAGTCTCAGACACTTGCCCCTTATTAGCTGTGTGACCTTGGGCAAATCACTTAACTCTGATTGCCTCATAACTGGGGCCATCTCCAGTCATCCTGTTTCATATCTACTCATTGGACTCAGATGATCCTGGAGGAGAAAGTGAGGCAGGTGACTTAGCACAGTACCTCTTCACTCAAATTCAGATCATGTACTTGTCATGACATCACCTGCTTGATTTCGGTCTTCTATGATACCAAAGGCCAAGAATCATCATCCTTACTTTAAACAAATTTGATTCCTAGACGGCATCACATATATACCCAACTGTGGTTAAAAATTTATCATTCCCTATGGGAAAGTAAGAGGGGGAAAGCATAAAGAAATGGAAAGAAAGTATTAATATAAGAAAGAGAAGAAAGGAGAAAACTAAAAGGGGAAGGGGGGCAAGGAGGGCAGTGAAAAAAGGGAGGGCAGCCTGAAAGGGTGGTAATCAGAGGCAAAATATTGGTGAGAAGGGATAAGGTAAAAGGAGATAAAAGCCATACAAATAGGAGGCAGATAGGATATGACAGTGATTAGAATGAACTCTTCCATAAGATGGAAACTGATATCAGAGTAGTTAAAAATTACAATCCTACAATATGTGGTTTACAAGAAACACATCTAAAGCAAAGATATATACACAGAGTAGAGGTAAAAGTCTGAAGCAAAATATACTATGCTTCAGTGGCAAATAAAAACAATCAGGGGTAGTAATCCTAATCTCAGAAAAAGCAAAAGTAAAAATACATCTCATTAAAATAGATCTCAGTAAAAGGAATAAGGAAGGAAGCTACATCTACTTTAAAGCCATTACTGGAAAAGAAATTATGTTATTTTTAAACATATATACAGCAAATGGTATAACATTCAAATTCTTACAGAAGCTGAATGAATTACAAGGAGACAAAGATAGCAAAACTATGCATACTGTCAGAATTAAATAAATCCAACAACAAAATAAACAAAAAGAAAGTTAAGAAGGTGAATAAAATCTTAGACAACTTAAGTATGATAGATCTCTGAAGAAAATTTAATGAAGGTGGAAAAGAATGTACCTTTTTCTCTGCACTCCATGGCACCTATACCAAGATTGACAATGTACTAGGTCATAAAAACCTTATAATCAAATATAGAAAAGTAAAATTAGTAATTGCATGTTTTTCAGATCATAATGTGATAAAAATTACATGTAATAAATGGCCATGGAAAGATAAACCAAAAATTAATTGGAAAAATAATTTTAAAGAATGAAATAAGCATTTCATTCCAGAAAATGACAACAATGACACAACATACCTACATTTATGGGATACTGTCAAAACTTGGATGAATAAAATAAAGAGGAGAGCAGTGAATTTTGCATTCAACAAAAAAAGCTAGAAAAAACAAATTAAAAATCTCCAAATAATACCAAATTAGATATTCTTAAAATCAAAGGAGAGATTAATAAAATTGAAAACAAGAAAAACCATTGATCTAATATATAAAGCTAAGAGTTGGTTTTATAAAAAAATAAAATAGATAAACTTTTAATTAATATGATTAAAAGAAGAAAGAAAACATCAAATTACCAGTATCAAAAATTAGAAGAGTGAATTCACCACCAATGAAGAGTAAAATAAAGAGATAATTTGGAGCTTTTTTTGCACAAATATTCCAATAAATTTGACAATGTGAGTGAAATGGGTATTTACAAAAATATAAATTACTCAGATTAACAGAAGAGGGAACAAAATACTTAAATAACTTCATCCCAGAAAAAAAAGACATTAAAGAAACAATCTATAAGATCACTAAGAAAAAGTCCCCAATTTCAGGTGGATTTACAAGTGAATTCTACCAAACATTTAATGAACAATTAATTCCAATTTTACATAAACTATTTTAAAAAATAGGAGTTTTGCCAAATTCTTTTTGTGACAACAATATGGTACTGATACCTAAATTAGGAAGAGTCAAAACAGAGAAAAATCTAGCCCAATATTTCCTAATGAACATTGATGCAAAAAATCTTAAATAAATTCTTAGCAAAGAGATTACAACAAATTATTACTAGAATAATTCAATAAGATCATTAAGAATTTAACCATATAGACAGGGATTGTTCAATATTAGGAAAACACTAAACAGTTGAACATATAACAAAACCCACAGATATCATGTGATTATCTCAATAAATATTGAAAAGTCTTTGACAAAATACAACAGCTATTCCTTTCGAAAATACTAGAGAGAATAGGAATAAATGGAGTTTTCCTTAAAATAATAAGCATACCTATCTAAAACCACCAACAAATACTATATGTAATGGGGATAGACTAGGAGCATTTTCCAAAAGATCAGGGGCAAAACAATGCCGTGAGGGGACATTCTCTCTTAAACTACATTGCAATGCAATATAGTAGGAGAAATGCTAGCTTTAGCAATAATAGAAGAAAAAGATGTTGAAGGAATTAGATTTGGCAATAAGGAAGCAAAACTTTGATTCTTTGCAGATGATGTGATGGTATACTTAAAGGACCCTAGAAAATCACCTGAAAAACTATTTTGTAAAGGGTTAAAGTTAAGAATGCTGGCCATTGAAGTTCTCTTGAAAAAAACATGAGACCCAGATGTTTGCACAAGGTCAGAATGCTCTGATAACAGCAAATATCTGAGTGTGCTCTGTACTCAGGGAGGAGCTCTGGTCCTTCTTTACTTAACCATTATCTTACCCCTTTGAAGTTGATAGAAAGAGTACATCTTTTGTGAAAGAGGAAGCCTGGGAGTGATCTTTGAGTTATACTGTTTTGCATACCTAAAAGAGGCTGATAGAGTGGTCTCACATGCATGAAAAAGGACTGTCTGCTTGCATAGGCAGAGATGCAGTGGCCTGTTACTAAAACTTGTTACTCTTCTCTCCTGGTTTGAACTCTCATTATTGAACACGCTGGTTGTGTCCGAAGGCACCCCAAAGACCTTGGGAAAAAGTATGACCCAGCTGCCCAAAAGGAAAAGTCAAAGGACTTTTCAAGTGGCTCCCCGAACAGGGATGGAGATAAGGCAGGATAGGAACCGGGACCCTGTCTAAACAAAACGACAGGAAGTAGTGAGAGTACCCCGAAAAAGGTCGGGAAGCTAGGAAATTCGTTACCCATAATTAAACCAGAAAAACAGTAAGTTTGGGCTCGACAATTATATAAAATTTTTAAAAAGCAAGGAATAACTATAAATCTTTCAGATTTAAAAAGATTCATAGAAAGAATTCAGACTGTTTCACCATGGCTTCAAGATATAGAATTAATCCCTGAAAATGGAAAATAGTAGGAGAACAGATGACTAGCTACGAACAAGAATGCCCTGATTATCTTAAAGAACTAGATTTCTTGATATTTAGTATAGTGAAAAATGCTTTTGGAGGAACAGAGAGACCTAAAAGACATTTCTCTATAGAAAGCCAAACAGGAAATAAAACTGTACAAGATAAAAAGGAAATAGAAAAAAGAAATAAAGTGATGCAGGAGTATGAAATTTGGCCTCCTCCTCCCCCCACCAGTCCTTCTTATTCATTATATCCAGATCTTACTAGTTTAAGAGAGAATCTCCCCTCATGGCATTCCTGAGACATCAGGAATTTGCCATTGGTCTGTGTTTGTGGATATGTGTTGAGATTGTAGTTTGGAAAATTCTGTTGTGTTTGTTTGATCTGTGCTTGTACCTGATCTTTTTTTATGTGTTTAGATTGTCTATTTACTTGTGTGTTTGGGTTCTTCTATTGATTTGCTAGATGGGGAGAAAAGTTCCCCTAAAATTGTCCTTGGGTTGCCTCATGCACTTCATTATTTTGGGCAGCTAGATTTTTAGGCATCTAATACACTTACTGGCTCTCCCCTTGAGCCTGCTTTCTGCCTGTTACAGTGAGTAATCTGATCCCTCCCTCCTCACCCTTGCATTGTCTCTTGAGATCTTCCAAGAGAGATTCTTTTTTATTTTTCTTTAAAAAAAAAAAAAAAGGAATGGATTGTGGTGTTAAATTGACTGAGGTCAAAATACTCACCCTGTTATTTTACTATTATGAGAAGGGTCCCCCCATCCCTTGTTTATGTTCCCTTTTCTTTCCCATTCTCCTTGATTCTGTGCTGCCAGAGTGTTTCCCCCTCCCTCCCCCTTTCAGGAGGGAGAGCTACTTAAAGAAGAATTAGTAATGTAAGTGTTAAAAAGGACCTTATTTTGAAGTTAAAGAAACAGCAAATATTACCAAACATGTTAAACAAAGAAATCATAGAAAGAAATGCTATTTAAATTTGAAAATATGGAAAGCAAATTTCAGAAAGACAAGAGAGTCAGGTTAATCCTTAAGTATATAATGTGGTTACCAAGATACGCATATAGGGAAAACTAAATAATTCATTTTTTTTCAGGATGATATGGCATCATCAGGAGTTTATCAATATAGATTCAGACATTGTTAGTTATTACAGAAAATTATGGGACATGTAAGGGTTGAAGAATCAATCCACCCCCCCCCCCCAGAAAGCATCTAGGATGGTCTCTCTCTATAAGTTATTCAGTTTACTCTATTTGAAGAAGGGGGGGCAGGGAATATTCTAATTAGGCTAAGGGATTTTTGAATGACTGCCTTCTCCAGGATTTTAGCAGTTGTAATCAAGAAATGTTAAATATTAAAACCTTGAAATGAAAAATGCATTGTGAAAAGTGGAATCATATCTGTAGTTTATATAGCTGTATAAGCTATGTGACTCTAGTTTGGAATGGTATGAATTAAAGTCAAGAAGAGCTAATGAAAAGGAATGGTGGAAAATGTGAGTTGTATAGTTTGAGTAAGATTCTGAAAGTACTGGAAGGAAAATACAGACTTAGAGACAATTGGGGTTTCTTTTGAACCATTTGTTAAGTATGGAAATTGGTAAAAGCATGTAGACAGAAGGTTTGAGCAGGGTTGACTTTGTATACAAAAGGTGGATTTTGGAAACTTTGGAAAATGGTGTACAAATCATTAAAAGAAAAGTCTATAAGGAGATATGTGTTTATATGAGGTTGGGGTGATTTAAAATTGCATTAAATTGGCACTTTTTGCAATGTTTGACAATGGATTGATTAGAAAAATAATAAACCCCATAAAGTGAAAAGTTTGATATGAAAGCAATTGCTAGGTAAATGTTAATTTAATTATGTTATTATTGATCCTATAATGTGCTAATCTAAAGATACATGTAAATTGAATTAAAGGGTTTGTAAAGAATATGTTTGAGTTTGGATTCTGATGTTTTTTGGCCCCTCCAGAGTCATGGGAGTCAGAACAGACTTGTGAGTTATGTGTTCTTAAGCTTTAGAATAACTAAACAAGGGGAATTTTACACTGATTTGGGATGTAGTTCATGTCCTTAGGAAAAATATGGATTGAGTGAGTAATGATAAACAGTAAAGGTAAAACGTGAAAAATCATCTTTATCACTGTTTTTCTGTGTCTGGGACACCAATCGAAATAAAAACTGACAATGGTCCTGCATATAGCTCTTCGTCTTTTAAAACTTGGATGGTGGAAATGGGCATTTTCCAGGTCAGGCTATAGTGGAACATGCTAACAGAGCTATTAAGGCAATCCTCGCTAAACAACAAAGGGGAAGAGGATGTCTATCACAAGGAATACTAGACAAAGCAATATATATACACATATGTGTGTGTGTATGTATATATATATATATATATATATATATATATATATGTAAGGTTTACAAATTTCTAAATTGGATGATTTGTCTTCAGCCATGAGACATTTTATACAAAGTAAGAAACAATTGAAAAGAAAATATTTAGAGTAGTCTCACATGCATAAAAAAGGACTGTCTGCTTGCAAAGTCAGAGATGTAGTGGCCTGTTAATAAAACTTGTTACTCTTCTCTCCTGGTTTGAACTCTCATTATTGAACACCCTGGTCATGTCCAGGACATGCCAAAGACCTTGGAAAAAGGTATGACCTGGCTGCCCAAAGGGAAAAATCAAAGGACTTTTCACAGTTACATTAAGATTGATCATCAATTCCATGTTGCTGTTATGGCATACAACGTTCTTCTGGTCTACTCATCTTGCTGAGCATCATTTCATGCAAATCCTTCCAGGCTTCTCTGAATTCCCATCCCTCCTGGTTTCTAATAGAACAAGAGTGTTCCATAACATATATATATATATATATATATATATATATATATATATATGTATGTATGTATGTATGTATATATATGTATATTTATATATATGCCTCACTTTGTTCAGCCATTCCCCAATTGATGGACATTCACTCAATTTCCAATTCCTTGTTACCACAAAGAGGGCTGCTATGTATATTTTTGTACAAGTAATGTTTTTACCCTTTTTTCAAGATCTCTTCAGGGTATAGATCTAATACTGGTATTGCTGAATCAAAGGGTATGCACATTTTTATTGCCATTGGGTGTAATTCCAAATTGCTCCCTAGAAAGATTGGATGACTTGACAGCTTCACCAACAATGCATTAGTGTCCCCAATTTTCCAAAACCTTTCCAAAAGTGATCATTGTACTTCCTGGTCATATTGGTCTGTCTGAGAGGTGTGAGGTGATACCTCAGAGATGCTTTAATTTGCATTTCTCTATCCAGTAAAGATTTAAAGCAATATTTCATATGACTATGGATCACTTTGACTTCCTCATCTGTGAATTGCCTCTGCATATCTTTTGACCATTTGTCAATTGGAGAATGACTTTTTTTTATAAATTTGATTCAGTTGTCAGTATATATTAGAAATGAATCCTTTCTTAGAAATACTGGTTGTAAAAATTGCTTCCCAACTTATTAGATTTCTATTGATCTTGGTTACAGGTTTTGTCTATGCCAAAGTTTTTCAATTTAATGTAATCAAAATTATCTAGTTTGTTTTTAATGATGTTCTCCAACTCTTCCTTGGTCATAAACTGCTTCCCTTTACATAGATCTGCTTTGTCTAGTATTCCTTGTGATAGACATCCTCTTCCCCTTTGTTGTTTAGCGAGGATTGCCTTAATAGCTCTGTTAGCATGTTCCACTATAGCCTGACCTGGAAAATGACATGGAAAATGCCCATTTCCACCATCCAAGTTTTAAAAGACGAAGAGCTATATGCAGGACCATTGTCAGTTTTTATTTCGATTGGTGTCCCAGACACAGAAAAACAGTGATAAAGATGATTTTTCACGTTTTACCTTTACTGTTTATCATTACTCACTCAATCCATATTTTTCCCAAGGACATGAACTACATCCCAAATCAGTGTAAAATTCCCCTTGTTTAGTTATTCTAAAGCTTAAGAACACATAACTCACAAGTCTGTTCTGACTCCCATGACTCTGGAGGGGCCAAAAAACATCAGAATCCAAACTCAAACATATTCTTTACAAACCCTTTAATTCAATTTACATGTATCTTTAGATTAGCACATTATAGGATCAATAATAACATAATTAAATTAACATTTACCTAGCAATTGCTTTCATATCAAACTTTTCACTTTATGGGGTTTATTATTTTTCTAATCAATCCATTGTCAAACATTGCAAAAAGTGCCAATCTCCTAGTTTGCTTATAATATTATCTTTTATGTTTAAATCTAGTACCCATTTTGATTTTATCTTGGTACAGGGTGTGAGATGTTGGTCTACTCCATGTTTGTGCCACACTAACCTCCAATTTTCCCAACAGTTTATATAAAAAAGAGAGTTTTTAATCCCAGAACCTGGATTCTTTGAGTTTATGTAACAGCAGATTATTATACTCATTTCCTGCTGTCTCTTTTGCACCTAGTCTATTCCACTCATCCACCACTCCATTTCTTAGCCAATACCAGACAGTTTTGATGGCTGTTGCTTTATAATAGCATTTTAGTTCTGCTAGGGTTAAGCCACCTTCTTTTGCACTTTTTTTCATCGAATTCCTGGAGATTCTTGACTTTTTATTTCTCCATATTAATTTACTTAGAATTTTTTCTAACTCATTAAAGTAATTCATTTTGGAATTTTGTTTGGTAGGGCACTAAATAAGTAGTTTAAATTAGGTAGAATTATCATTTTTTATTATATTAGCTCAGCCTATCCGTGAGGAGTTGATATTTTCCCAGTTATTTAAATCTGTTTTTATTTGTGTGAGAAGTGCTTTGTAATTGCTTTCATAGAGATTCTGAGTCGGCTTTGGCAGGTCAATTCCCAAGAATTTTGTACTTTCTGAAGTTACTTTGAATGAGATTTTTCTTTCTCGCTCTTGCTGTTGTATCTTGCTAGTAGTATATAGAAAAGTTGGGGATTTGTTTTATATCCTGAAGTGGCTAATTGTTTATCGTAGTTTTTTGGATGATTTTTTTTAGGATTCTCTAGGCATACCATCATGTCATCTGCAAAGAGTGTGAATTTTGTTTCTTCCTTCCCAATTCTAATTCCTTCAATTTCTTTTTCTTCTCTTATTTCTGAAACTAACTTTTCTAATACAAAATTGAATAGTATTGGTGATAATGGACATCCTTGTTTCACTCCTGATCTTATTGGGAATACCTCTAGCTTATCCTCTTTGCATATAATGCTTGTTGATGCTTTCAGACAGAAACTGTTTATTTATTATTCTAAGGAACAGTCCATTTATTCCTATGCTCTTTAGTGTTTTTAGTAGGGATGGATCCTGCATTTTGTCAAACTTTTTTTCAGCATCTGTTTAGATAATCATATGATTTCTGACAGGTTTGTTATTGATATACTTAATCATACTCACACTTTTCCTAATATTAAACCAACCCTGCATTCCAGGAATAAATCCTGCTTGGTCATAGTGTATTATCCTCGTGATAATTTGCTGTAATTGCTTTGCTAAGGTTTTATTTAAGATTTTTGCATGTATATTCAATAAGGAGATAGGTCTATAATTTTACTTCTCTGTTTCCACTCTTCTTGGTTTAGGTATCGGCACCATATAGGTGTCATAGAAAAAGTTAGAGTTCTGTCTTCACCTATTTTTCCAAAGAGTTTATATAGAATTGGAACCAATTGTTTCTTAAACATTTGATAGAATTTGATAGATTTCACTTGTGAATCCATTTTGTCCTGTAGATATTTACTTAGGGAGTTCAATGATGGCTTGTTGAAATTCTTTTTCTGAGATAAGATTATTTATTTAGGTATTTAATTTACTCTTCATTTAACCTGGGCAACATATTTTTGCAAATATTCATCCATTTCACTTAGATTAACAAATTTATTAGCATACAGTAGGGCAAAACAATTGGCAATTATTACTTTAATTTCCTCCTCATTGGTAGTGAGTTCATCTTTTTCATTTATGATACTAGTAATTTGACTTCCTTCTTTTTTAATCAAATTAATCAAAGGTTTATCAACTTTATTGTTTTTAATAAAACCAACTCTTGTTTTGTTTTATTAGTTCAATAGTTTTCTTGCTTTTGATTTTGTTAATTTCTCCTTTATTTTTTACAATTTCTAATGTTGTATTTAAATGGCAGTTTTGAATTTGTTCTTTCTCTAATTTTTTATTTCATTGATTTCTTTCCCTAATTTATTCCTGTAAGCATTTAAAGATATAACATATCCCCTGACAACTGCCTGTGCTATATCCCATAAGTTTTGGTGTGTTGTCTCATTATTGTCATTATCTAGGATGAAATAATTAATTCTTTCTATAATTTTTGTTTGATCCAATCATTCTTTAAAATGAGGGTATTTAGTTTCCAATTAGTTTTAGGTCTATCTCTCCATGTTCCATTATTACATGCAATTTTTATTGCATTTTGATCTTAGGATGTATTCACTATTTCTGCCTTTATTAATTTGATTATAAGGTCAATTTTTGTGTGTCATGTACTGCAGAAAAAAAGAATATTCCTTTCTATTTCCATTCAATTTCCTCCAAAGTTCTATCATGTCTATGTTTTCTAACATTCTATTTACCTCCTTAACTTCCTTCTTGTTTATTTTATGGTTAGAGAGCCGGAGGTTGAGATCTCCTACTAGTAGAGTTTTGCTGTCTATGTCTTCCTGCACCTCATTCAACTTCTCCTCTAAGAATTTGGATGCTATACCACTTAGTGCATACACATTTAGTATTGAAATTGCTTCATTGTCTATCATAACTTTTAGGAGGATATAGTTTTCTTCTTTATCTCTTTTAATGAGATCTATTTTTGCAGCTACTTTGTCTGATATATAGATTGCTACCCCTGAATTTTTTCACTTCAGCTGAAGCAAAATATATTTTGCTCCAACCTTTTCCTTTTACTCTTTATGTATCTCTCTGCTTCAAATGAGTTTCTTATAAGCTCATATAGTAAGATTCTGATTTTTAATCCACTGTGCTATTCACTTACATTTTATAGGAGAGTCCATCCCATTCATATTCAAAATTATAGTTACTAACTCTTTATTGCTCTCTATGGTCTCTCCCCTCTGTATTTCCCTTTTTTCCACTTTATCCATATTCCCCAATATTTTGTTTCTGAATACCACCGCATTTAATGTGTTTGCTCCCTTATATCCAATCCCCCTCCCCTTTCTTTCCCCTTTCCCTTTGTCCCTTTTTCCTTCCCTTCCTTCTGATAGTTCCTCTTTTCTTCCTCCCTCCCATTTCCCCTTTCAATATATGAAAGGTAAGATAAGATTCTTAACTTAAAATGAGTATGCATATGTTAACATTAAGTCAAGTCTGATGAGAGTAAGATTCAAGCAGTTCTAAGCTCCTCCCTTCATCCCCCCTCTATTACAGTTGATCCATTGTACCTCTTTATGTATTGTTATTTTCCTCATTCAGTCTCTTTCATCCTTCTGTTTCTGTACTGCCCCCTTTTTAGTTTTTTTGCAAGGCAAGGATCTAAGTGACTTGCCCAAGGTTACACAGCTAGGCAATTCTTATGTGTCTGAGATCAGATTTGAACTCAGGTCCTCCTGACTCCAGGGCTGGTGCTCTATCCAATGTGCCACCTAGCTGTCTGTCCTCTATTTTCAAGGAGATATTGTTTTTAAATTATTCTATCAGAGTCACAGAAAAGTCATGAGTGTCCATCACTTCTGGCTAAGTATATTGTAACTCTGATAAAGTTAAAATTCTCAAGAGTTATGAGAATCTTTCTCCCAGGTGGGATATAGCCGGTTTCATGCTATTAGACAGTCATTTATTTTTTCCTTTTCCCTTTTTTTACCTTTCCATGTGTCTCTTGCGTCTCCTATTTGAAGTCCAAATTTTCTATTGCTTTGGTCTTTTCACCAGGATGAGTTGGAATTCTCCTATTTCATTGAATGTCCATGTTTTCCTCTGGAAGAGAAGGCTAAATTTTCCAGGAGAACAGATTTTTGTTTACATTCCAAACTCCCTTGTTCTTTGGTATATCTCATTCCAGGCCATTTGATCCCTTAATTTTGAGGAGGCCAGGTCCTATGTAATCCTTACTGTGGTATCTTGGTATCTAAATTGTTTCTTTCTGGCTGCTTTCAAGATTTTCTCTTTTATCTGATAGTTCTGGAATTTGGCCACAATATTCCATGCTGTTTTCATTTTGGGATGCCTTTCAGGAGAGATTGATGTATTCTTTCAATAACTAATTTGCCTTCTGGTTTGATGTTGTTAGGGCAATTTTCCATCACTAAATTCTGTAATATTGAGTCCAGGCTTTTTTTTTCCTCTTCGATGTTTTCTAGAAGCCCAATGATTCTTAAGTTGTCTCTCCTGGATCTATTCTCGAGGCCAGTGGTTTTACTGATGAGAAATTTCACATTTTCTCCTATTTCTTTTTATTTTGGGGGTTTTATTTAATAGATTATTTTTAAAAAATTTAAGATAATGGGATTAAGTGATTTGCCCAAGGTCACACAGCTAGGTAATTATTAAGTGTCTGAATTCGGATTTGAACTCAGGTCTTTCTGACTCCAGGGCCAGTGCACTATCCACTGTGCCACCTACCTGACCCATTTAATAGATTCTTGTTGTCTCATAAAGTCATTAGTTTCCACAGTTTCCATTTCTTTTTAGAGAAGAATTTTCTTCATTTACTTTTTGCCACTCTGTTTCCAATTTATCAATTTTATTTTTGAAGGAGTTTTCCATTTGCCCAATTGAGGCTTTAAAAGAATTATTTTCTTTTTGCATTTGTCAAATTGTATTTTCTAAGGATTTGTTTTCTTGTGGCAAGGTGTTAATTTTATCCTGAGTTTGTTTTACCAATTTTTCCAATTGATTTTTAAACTCCTTCCTCTTCTCTTCTCAGAAGTCTCTCTGGACTGGAGATCAATTCATATTCTCCTCAGGAGTTATGGTTCTCTATGAGTTAGTGTCTTTGGCTTCAAAGTAGATTTCAATGGGCCCCTTCTACTGATCTTTCTTCATTTTTCTAAGATTTTGGGCTGGGGGATGGGCTGGCTCACAATTTGGTTTTGAAAACTCTAGATGCTTAGCTCCCTGGGCTTAGTAACTCCAAGTGGGCCAGGATGTAGGGAGTGCTGGTTACCTTCTCTGGAGTGTCTGTGAGCTTGATCTGTGGTCCACTCTCTAGACCTGAGGGGTGGGGGGGAGCAGTAAGATTTCAATTTTCCTTGAACAATGTAGGCTGGGTCTTTGGGTCATTTAATTAATCTCTGGACTAAGAGAGATCTGCTACCCAAACCTGAGTCTGGGGGGTGTGGAGGTTGTTACTGTATTTGTTCTGGGAAAAATCCCTTTTTCTTATAGGGATGTTGGGGGTGGCCTCTACTGGAAAAAAGAGGAATCCATTGAAAATGCGGGACTCCTGGCCCTGGTCTTCCAGGCCAACAGAACTAACCAGATTGATGTCTAGCCACTGTGCTGGAGCTCCCCCACCCACTGCGCTGCTCTCCTGCCTGCCCACAAAGTCAAAGCTTCCAAAGCTGCTCTTAGGTTAGTTTGGGTTCTCACCCACTACCCCTGCACTGACTCTCTGCCCCAGCTCAGCCAAGTTCCCCAGACACAGACCTTGTTGGTAGATTTTCTTTTTTGTTCTTTTTGGATTTTGTGGATTAGAATTTTGTTAAAAGGCTTGATTCTTATTAATCTGAGGGAAAGTCAGAAGATCTTAGCACAGTGCCTAGCTTCTCTCTGCCACCTTGGCCAGAAACATTTTATGAGTTCCAAATCATTTTAATTAAATTTAATTAAAATTTTAATTAAATTTAATTAAAGAAATGCAAATTAAAACATTAAACCATGAAGTGCTACCTCACAACTATCAGATTGCCTAAAAAATCAAAAGGGGAAAATCATCAATGTTGGAGATGTTGTAGGGAAACGAGACATTAATGTAGTTAGTGGAGTTGTGAACTAATCCACTCACTCTAGACACCAATAGTAATAAATCTGATCATACCCTTGACCCAGCTATACCAATACTAGACCTATATCCAAAATAAATTATAAAAAATGGGAAAAATCCCATATGTTCAAAAATATTTATAAAAACTTTTTTTTTGTAGTGGCAAAGAATTAGAAATTCAGGTAATACCTATCAATTAGGGAATGGCTGAATAAATTATGGTATATGAATGAGTACTATATTTCAATAAAAAATCATGATCAGTTAGATTTCTGAAGATCCTGGAAAGACTTGCATACACTGACATTGGGTGAAATGAGCAGAACCATTATTCATATTGACAACAACATTGATGGATTCAGCTCCTCTCAACAGTTTATTTATCAAAATAATCCTAAAAGACTTGTGATGGAAAATGCCAATCTGAAAGCAGAGCAAAGCCTACTATCACTTTTAAAAACTTATTTTAGGGGGGGCTAGATGGTGCAATAGATAGAGCACTGACCCTGGAGTCAGGAGAACCTGAGTTCAAAATCAGGTTGCAGACACATAATAATCAATTTTTTTGTTTGACTTCGGGAAAGTCACTTAACCCCATTGCCTTATAAAAACTGAAAACAAAAACAAAAACCTTATTTTATATTTTTCTTTCTCATGGTTCTCTTTTCCCTTTTGTTCTCATTCTATATTCACAATATGACTATTATGGAAATATGTGTAACTCTATTGCACATATGCAAATTATCAGATTATTCATTGTCAAGGGGGAAAAGGGAGGAAATGAAGGGTAGTAGAAAAGTGTGGGAGTTAAAAGCTTTCAAAAAGATGAATGTTGAAAATTACCTTTCCATGTAGTTCTAAAAAAATAACATAACATAAAAATCATCTTGTTATTCATAACATATGTTTACTTCTTCACCCTCTGCAAGAGATAAGAGATTCATAAACTGTATTTACCTTCATCATAACATTATTTCTTACAGTTATCTTAAACATCAAAAAGAGTATTTCAAATATTTCATAAAATTGTTCCTTTTTTGTTACTGTCTTTTGTCATACAATGAAAGTAACTGAATGCCCCCTTCTTTTCATCTTTGAGGAAAAACAATGAGCTATCTTTCCATATATCTATGTTTTTAGGTGTACTATTTTTATTTATAGTAAAAATATCAAGTCAAGTCAAATCATCATGAATTTACAAAGAACTTATTGTTTCAAACTCTCTTCTAAAAAACTAAGGATATGGGGCAGCTAGGTGGCGCAGTGGATAGAGCACCAGCCCTGGAGTCAGGCATACCTGAGTTCAAATCTGGCCTCAGATATTTAATAATTACCTAGCTGTGTGGCCTTAGGCAAGCCACTTAACCCCAATGCCTTGCAAAAACCTAAAAAAAAAAAAAAAAAAAAAACAACTAAAGATACAAATTGCAGCAAAAACAGTCACTGACCTCATTGAGGTAACAAGCTAACAGGAGAAGCAACTTGCAAAAACTATGCAAAAAAACAAAATATATAATGATCAATTGGTGGTAACCTAAGAGAAAAGGCACAACTCTTTGGGGATAAGATCATTCTTCTTGCAGAATGTCCAATTTCAGTCATAATTTGAAGGAAGTCAGAATATGAAAGAAGAGAAGACATAACAACTGAACAATAACAAGTCTACTATTAACCACACTACTTTTTATTGTTATTTTATTGAAGATATTATTTGAGTTTTACAATTTTCCCCCCAATCTTATTTCCCTCTCCCACCTCCCCACAGAAAGCAATCTGTCAGTCTTTACTTAGTTTCCATGTTGTATATTGATCCAAATTGTGTGTGATGAGGGAGAAATCATATCCTTAAGGAAGAGACCAGAAGTCTAAGAGGTAACAAGATCAGATAATAAGATATGTTTTTTTTTCCTAAATTAAAGGAAATAGTCCTTGAACTTTGTTCAAACTCCATGGCTATTTATCTGAATACAGAAGGCACTCTCCTTTGCAGACAGCCCAAAATTGTCCCTGATTGTTGCACTGATGAAATGAGCGAGTCCTTCAAGGTTGAACATCACCCCCATGTTGCTGTTAGGGTATACAGTGTTTTTCTGGTTCTGCTCATCTCACTCAGCATCAGTTCATGCAAATCCCTCCAGGCTTCCCTGAAATCTCATCCCTCCTGGTTTCTAATAGAACAATAGTGTTATATGACATACATATACCACAGTTTGCTAAGTCATTCCCCAATTGAAGAACATTTACTTGATTTCCAATTCTTTGCCATCACAAACAGGGCTGTTATAAATATTTTTGTACAAGTGATGTTTTTACCCTTTTTCATCATCTCTTCAGGGTATATATACCCAGTAGTGGTATTGCTGGGTCAAAGGGTATGCACATTTTTGTTGCCCTTTGGGTGTAGTTCCAAATTTCTCTTCAGAAAGTTTGGATGAGTTCACAGCTCCACCAACAGTGTAATAGTGTCCCAGATTTCCCACAACCTTTCCAACAATGATCATTATCCTTTCTGGTCATATTGGCTAATTTGAGAAGTGTGAGGTGGTACCTCAGAGAAGCTTTAACTTGCATTTCTCTAATAAATAATAATTTGGAGCAATTTTTCATATGGCTATGGATTGCTTTGATCTCCTCATCTGTAAATTGCCTTTGCATATCCTTTAACCATTTGTCAATTGGGGAATGGCCTTTTCTTTTAAAAATATGACTCAGTTTTTTGTATATTTTAGAAATGAGTCCTTTATCAGAATCATTAGTTTTAAGTATTGTTTCCCAATTTACTACATTTCTTTTGATCTTGGTTACAGTGGTTTTATTTCTGAACAAAGCTTTTTAATTTAATGTAATTGAAATCATCTAGTTTTTTGGTGATGTTCTCCAACTCTTCCTTAGTCATAAACTGCTCGTCCTTGATCTTCTAATTTGCTTATAGTATTGTTTTTATGTCTAAGTCCTGTAACTATTTGGATCTTACCTTGGTAAAGGGTGTGAGGTGTTGGTCTAATCTAAGTTTCTTCCATACTAACTTGCAATTATCCCAGAAGTTTTTATCAAAGAGGGATTTTTTGTCCCAATAGCTGGATTCTTTGAGTTTATCAAACAACAGATTACTATAATCATCTCCTGCTTTTGCACCTAGTCTGTTCCACTGTTTCACCACTCTATTTCCTAGCCAATAAAAAACAGTTTTATCAACCTCACTACTCCCCCATCTCCATCTTATAGATTATAGCATCAAATGAAGTTTTGTACCAAATAATCTGGTAGAGAAGCTTTAATTCAGATTTTCGTGTTTCAAATTCAGTTTTTCCCTATTATACTATGTAGGCTGGTCCTAACATGACAGGTTATGGACAGGCCTAAACTCAAAGTCTTTCCAGATGGAATGTACTCATCACCAATTACATTAAACTTTCACAGATTTGGAGAACACAGGGAAATTTCAAAATTGTGTTTTAAAATTTTTAAAATGTTTGTTAAATTATAATTTACTACATTTATTGAGAATCTATCATGAGTAGTGCATTGTTAGTGACTTCAAAGGGTATATTATGGTCCTTGCCCTCCATAAGGGGGAGTTAGATTGTGAATAATTTTGAAAATCAGAATGAATAGTTTGGTACTTTGTTCTTTATTTTTGAAGACAGTAGTGACATAGGCATAATAGTCACTTGGAAAAAACTAATATTCCATTGGAATTATAAAGAAATTTTCATTCTAAAGAGACAATGATAATTTCAAAGACAGGAATCATAAGTTCACAGAAATGGGATCATAAGTATAACAGTGAGAAGAGAAAGAAAAGTGGCAATTTGATAAAAAAAAAAAAAAACACTTGCCTATTTGATAAGACATTAAATATTCTCCAACACATTTCAATGGGTTAAAAAGAAAGAACACTACATTTGGAGTCAGGAAACCTAAAGTCCTTAGCTTGGATATGTTATGGACTACTTCTTTTACATTAGGTAATTTAACTACCCTGTGCCTCAGTGTTCCCATCTATAAATTGAGGAGGTGAAGTAGGTGATCTCTAAAGTCACTACCAGTTCTAGGAATTATAATCATAAATTCCTTGAGTGCTGAGATCATTGCTCTTTTATCCCCCAGAGAGCCAAGTTCAATGTACCCTTGTTAAATGAATGATTTCAGATAATTATATGGGTACCCAGCCTATTTGTGGAGAAATGTAAGGCCAAAACATGGAATCTGTATTCTTCCAAAGCAAAATCATCTTCTCACTTTATTTAATTGAAGAAGCAAAACACGCAGTAAATTAAATCCAATTTACATGCATTTGTGCATGCAATGTAGATCTTGGCATTAACTAGGGGAAGAACTGTTTATAAACTTAGACTGCCTTATATTTGATTTTAATATTAATTGTTTACTTAAATTTTTCCTTTCCTTCTCTTATGTTAAAGAAAAAATATCAGAGTTCTCTATTTTCTAATTTAATGCATGAAAAATACATAAGAAATTTTTAAAAAGAAAAACACAATCTTCAGAAACTACTCAATTTCTCTGGTTCTATAGTAGCAATACCCACAGACACAGGAGGAAGCTAGCAATTTCTTAAAGAATTTCAAATGGATTTTACTCATGCAGATTGGTTGTGTTTAATTATATTTATCATTCCAAAATATTCTGCACTTATAAAAATATTGAATGATTTGTTCAAGAAGCAATGTGCAGTGTCATATTTTATGAAATTTTGCATGCCATATGTATCAATTTTTATATAAACTTAAGAACAGACTTTAAATAAAGGCTTTGAATTCAATTCTCCATCAGTTTCTTTATCTCATTACCCATAACATATGTGTGTATGTATATACATATATATGTTTTGCATGCATGAAAATTTTACCTGGATTCCTTGCTCATTTATACAGATTTTAGTTTAATTCATGTGTCCAAATCATCCCAACTCAGCTAGATTTAAGTTTTTGAGTATGCAAGTACTAAAAAAGAACTTTTTACTTGATTTGTCTTCATTGTTTTAATTTTTTTCAATTACGTTGGATCTTTTTCTAACTTAACATATTATTGTCCCTAATATTATTACTATAGAATTATCTTTAAAAAAATAAAGATCACAGGCCCCAAAAATCTGAAGACTTAAAGTTTAATTAGACCCAAGTTCAAGACTCAAACCAATATTAGATCTTTCCAGAAGGCACAAGAAAGCTTCTCCATCTGCTATGTCTCACTTTAGTATGTACCAGTTGGAGCTATTAATGCCCTACAAAAGAAGAAAGACAAAAATGTTTCTAGAATCAGAAGTTAAAGGTAAAATTAATAACTTTTTGTAGGCTGTTGAAGTACAGTGGGATAAAGGTGGTTAGCACTTGTTCTTACATTGATAACTATGAAACAATAAAAAGAATAAAAATGAGCTTTGGTATTTGAAAAAAAAATAGATTAGTGACAGTGCCAACAGCAACCAACCCAAACTTGTATATCCCATGTCCTATTTTTTTCTAGCCTACTTCTTTTCTGAGTTCTTATTGAGGGAAGGAATTGCTCTGTTTTTAGTCACAGAATCATAAAATCTTAGGGTTAGAAGGTTTCTCAGTGATCCTCTAATTCAATTCTCCTTCTTATAAGAATGAAGAAACTGAGACTAGAAAGGTAGAAAAAATTTACATGCTAATATTATTCATTTGAGGACATGATCTGTTTTGACAATTTTGCCTCTTTGTCTCCTATTGAATTCCAAGTGCCCCAAGGTGCTTATGTGAGGCTTTTTCTTATCCTTTTTTAGGTCTATCATTCAAATTATACTTTCTGCCCTTAATCTCCCACTACCAGTATGAAACCTACTGAAACTTAGTTCATTTATTATTTAAATATTCATCAGGTACCTACTATATGTAGTGCACAATATTGGTATTAGGATACAGATAAAGGTCAATAAGACAAGATATCCCCATGATAATAAATTCTCATTTTGGAGGAATAAAACATAGAAGTAGATAACAGAAAAATAATACAATATGGAACTTACAGAGAAAGAATACAAAATGAGATAATGGAGAAATTACTTAATAATAAGAGAATCAATGAAAACTTTATGTAAGAAGATAACATGCTCTTGAAGTAGGAAGCATAGTTATAGAGTTTGAAAGGACCTTGAAAGTCATATTGCCCAAATTCTTCAACTTACAAATGAGATCTAGGGTTCAAATGTTTCTTAGAAAATACATAGTAGATCACAGATCCAGGCACTGAATTCAAGTACTCTAAATTCAAATACAAACACAATGCATGTTGCCTCCTTTTATTTTCACAGAGGTTGAGAAGATAATAGGACCAAATATTAGTTGGTGGGTGTTGGAGTAATTTATGTGTAGAAATGGTATGTACAAAGGGAAAAAAAGTGAGAAAATAATGTATTATTGTGATTATTATTTATCAATATAATTCTTTTATCTTATAACTCATTGTAGTTTATTTAATGCATATGTGATCCTTTGACTACTGTGCTAAAAATTATGGAACTCCAAAGATGTACAAGACTTCCAGTTTTATATAGTTCTTAGCTTTCCTGTTATTACACCTCATGGGGGAATCCCCTGGTCCCCACCCTACTCTTTTAGAAAGGCTGTCATAAGCCTCTATAAAGACCATCAAAGTGAAGCTCCCAACAACCTGAGATATGGTCAATAAAAGGATACAAAAGAATGACTCCACTCTTGGATCTAAGGAAAAGCCTGGCTTGACAAATATAGAAACAGGTTACTAGAAACCCACAGCCTAGCCAGTTATCCCTGGTAGAATTTGGCCTACCCATTGTACAGTCTTTATAAAATCCCTGCAGTCTCTTCTGAATTAAAAATTCATGTCTCTGACCTCAGCCATACAAGTGCTCTCTCACTGTTAAGATTAAAGGTTTGGTTTAACAAGACTGAGTATCTCAATCTTTTTGGTTTAACAAGACTGAGTATCTCAATCTTTGTTTCCATATCAGTGAATTCTTCCTTCTTCATCTCATGCATTATTGTCAAAGCCTGGGAGTAAGTTTAGGTACTTTCACTTAGGAACTCCCTCACTAAACCCTATGTCTCCAAAAAGAGGGACTCAGCTCCTTGAGAATCAGTCAGACCATACTCACAACACTCAGCTAAATATCCAAACTTCCTTTCACAAGCCCTTATATGGAATGAATTTGTCATTTCACTATTCTTTTTGCTCTTCTTAAACGGTTCCAATTTAGAGAGAGATCATGGAATCATAGATTTAGAATTGGAAAGGACATCAAAGACACTGTAGGCCATTCTTCTCATTTTATCAGGGGAAACTGAGACCCAGAGAGATTCAGTGACTTGCCCAAAGTCACACAGGTATTTTGACTCTTGTCAGTGTCCTTTTGGCTGTACCATCCTGCTATTGTAACAAATTATAGGCTACTACAACAATCCTGGGGAGAAGTGATCTATGATGGAGACTATGTGAATATAGAGGATAGAATGGGCTGCATGGACCATGGCTACATGACCATACAGGGTCAGAAATAGGATTTGAATCATAATTTTTCCTGACTTCATTTTAACCAGATATTTAATACGACAAACATCATGTGAACTATGGGAAATATTTATACAGAGCATCTCAACTATACACAACTAAGAAGGATATGAGGGGCAAAAGTAAAGATTAAAAAAAAGCTACCTGAGAAATTTGAGGTGGAAGAAATTACTTTCATTGTGGTATAGTTAGAAGAGCCCTGGCTCTTTAAAGGACCTGAGTTCAGATCCTGACTCTATTTCTTATTATCTCTGGGATTTTGAGTACATTCATCTCTATGGTTTTCAATTTCCTCATCTGTAACCTGTTAACCTCTGAAGTTCCTTCCAGCTGTAGGTGAATGATCCTATGATTTGAGGAGGTGAGGAAAGTCATGAAGACTTTATAGAGGAGGTGGAAAGAGTAGGGCTTTGACATACTTAAAAAGGAAGACAAGGGGATTTATGGTAGAATACAGTCTAAATATGGAACTGGGGAAGGGCTAATGTAAGTAGTGGTAATTAAAATGTAATATCTATAATTGAATCTAAATGTAACTTTTATTCAGATATTATCTTTGCCTGTGTGGAGAATACTAAGAGCTCTGAAACATGATGTTCAAGTATTCAATCTGACTGAACTTTGTCATCATAGCCTCCTTAGTAATTATATAATTGTTCAAGCATCATTAAATAAGAAAAGTTTAAAGAAAAGGGGACTAGGACCCAGAACTTAGCTTGACCCTCTATCACAAACATTTATTTCTACATAGGGATACTATTATCTTTTATTGAATGAATAAATGAATGAATGAATGAAAAACTATTTATTAAGAGTATACTTTAGGGGCAGCTAGGCAGCGCAGTGGATAGAGCACCGGCCCTGGTGTCAGGCATACCTGAGTTCAAATCCGACCTCAGACACTTAATAATTACCTATCTGTGTGGCCTTGGGCAAGGCACTTAACCCCATTGACTTGCAAAAAAAAAAACTTTAAAAAAGAGTATATTTTATGTGCAGAGTACTATGCTAAGTGCTGAAAATAAAAAGAGAAAAATAAGTCATCACTGATCTCAAAAGCCTTGTGTTTTGGGCAGGGAAAAACAAATGGAAAGTTTCAGCTAAAATCAAATGGAAAGTTTGATGGTGATTACGTGCAGCAGCAAAGCAGATGGAAAAGCTTCCTTCATGTCATTTCCACTGATAAAATTTATATTAGCTTCTAAGGTTGAACCATTTGACAAAGCCAAGGACTTTGATAGAAAAGAGCTTTCTTTTCTAGGGATTCAGTAGCTATGTCCATAGTACTTGTTAGATCTGTTGTGTCTCCATGAGACTTGCTTCTCAGGTTGAAGTCTGTGGGCACAAGGTTGGAAGCATTGCTCTTCAGTTCAGGGTCCTGATCTGTCTGCAATGGGTTCTGAAGGAACATCATGCTCAAGGTGGTGGTGGTGGCCTGACTTGCCTGGACTCTCTTTTCTTTCACTCTGGAACTTCAGGTAAATTGGCTTCCCAGCCCTGTGGGTGACAACTGGGGGTAGTTTGAGTTCAGTGCTATCACTCCTAGGGTTCTTTTATTTATCTGTCCATTGATGAGCAACTTGGAATCAGTAAAAGTCCTGTATAAATTGCAAGCTGTAATGCAGGACATTTCCATCTCTCTCTATTTAGTTCTAGGTCCCTCATTGCTAATCTACAGAATTTTTCAAGGTGAAAATACTGAATGATGAATTGAATGAACTTATTCAATTGCATTTTATATTCTGGCAACATCCATTTCTCATCCATGTTGTTTTTCTGGGTAGATTACTAGAGTCAACTTCTTTTTTTCCATTATGTAGTTTCTCAGGATTCAATAAAATTAGCAAAATAAGATATTGAAATAGGCATATCTATCTAAAAAGAATTCCTTTCATGCGGACTTTGTTCAGGACATGTCATTGAGTAATACCCTTGGGAACCATATGACTTTCTACTACACTGAACTGGAATGAGATCATAATATTTGCATTATTTGCTTCACAGGGTTAGCTCTGCAAAAAGTCTTTGGAAACTGTAGTATTATATAAAAGTGTTATTATTATCATTATCAGGACTATGTGTCTAAATCACTTTGTATGTGATAAAATATTACATAAAATTACATCATCATGATGATGATGATGAAGATGTTAATTGTTTAGTCATTCAATCAAGTCAAACTATTTGTGACCCATTGGAAATAGCACTTCAGTGTTGTCCCTGGCATTTTCTTAGACTGTTTTTCTGTTTCCTTATCCAAGTAATTAAGACAAACAGAAATTATTTTCCCAGGATCACACAGTAAGTGTCTGAGATTGAATTCTAACTCAGGTCTCCCTGACTTCAGGCTTAGTGGCCTATCTATTGAACCACCTAACTACCCCCATTGTAGGTTTAATTAAGCCAGAGGACTCAAGAAAGACATCAAAATTTGAGAAATTTTAAAAAAATTGATATCAGTGAGCCAAAGCACTTTGTAAATTTTGTAAATTATAAGGTACTATATAAAAGTACTTTATCATTATTATATGTTGCAAAACATTTTGTAAAATATAAGTTACTATGCAAAAATACTCTATCATTATTGCTATAATTATGCATGCCAAATCACATTACAAACTATAAAATACTATATGAGCTTTATAATTGCTGTTACTATTTTTTTTATTATTATTATTTTTAATGTTATTATTTATGCCAAAGCACTTTGTAAACTATAAATGCTATAGAAATGTAAGGCATAATTATATATAAAGTATCAGATGACCAAAATAACATGAAGTTCTTCATGTCACTCAGCAGAGACCTTCTATCAATGTCCCAGGATACACAGCTAGTTAGCCTCATCTCTTAGAGTAAAGGTGAGGGTTAAGTTCACTACAGTTTAAGTTAAAAGAAAGAATATTCAGTCTAGTTGAAGTTAATGACTAGAATTGTTCTTCCTCAAAAGAGGACAAGAAGAACAAAAATAAATGACAGGGGCAAAGATCATTCTATTAGAGATGATCTCACTTTGGTCAGGAAGTGAAGTGTGCCCTAATGCTTTTTAGGGGGAAAAAATCTAATGGGATTCAAAGGAAGCAGAGTTTATCATCCTTTCATCCATTTCACCTTACTCTTGTGCATATTGAAAGCTGGTTTTCAACCATGTCATTCCCTGAGTTTAGGGCAGATGCTTGCAGGCAGTCACTTAAGTTTTTAATTTTACATTATGAATTGGGCATGAAATACACACCCGAATTCATGCATAAAATATCCTTGGCAAAAATGACATCCCCAATGTAAGTCAATTATTAATGAGCTTGGCTTCTAACTTACTGAGTTTCAATTGCACAAGAGTACTGCTAAGGTTCGGTGTATCCGACAGCAAATGAGTGACTGTTGTTGCATTCCCAGTAGTCTGAGAAAAGCATCAGTCACAGCCCAAGTTATTTCCTAGACCTGGATGTAACAAGCAAAAGGTTTCTATGTATTATGAAGCCACTGCCCTAAGGGAAGAGATAAAATTGCATAGCAATAGAATAGCCTAGCAGCCCTGAGTCCTGGGCAAACCAACCCTAGGCTTTTGAGAATTAATGAGATCTTTGGAGGATTAGAGAGACACTTATGCCTCTTCCCCAGCATCTAGCCATTCTTCAACAATTGGATGCCCATATCCATGTAGTACACACCTCTGTGTTTTCAAAATAGTCTGATCACACTTGTTTTTCTAAAAAGGATTTTGAAACTTAGATGAAAGGATTTTGGCATGAGAATGCAATGTGACTATTTTGCCTCTGGTTAGAGCAATTAAGGTCAGGTTTTTTTGTTTGTTTGTTTGTTTGTTTGTTTTGTTTTCCCATCTCATAATGTTGCTGTAGTATGTGCTGCTTTAGAATAACAGTTTTTTTCCCCTTAATTCCACAGAATAAATATGAAACAAGACAATAAACAAGTTAATACTAAACTTTATTTTAGGGGAATTCCTTGCCCAAGAAGTTCCTAAAAAAGGAAAAACACTCATCCAGTCATTCTTATCCCTAACCTAAAAGGGAAAATAGGTCATTAAAGGTGCATCCCAGGATGGTTTAAGGATGATGTCATAGAAATCAATTACCATGCCCTACTACAATATGCCTTCTAAGGTCATCATCATCGTAGAATAATGGGTTAGTGGATTTATCCAATCTGCTTATTTTTTAAGGTTTTTGCAAGGCAAATGAGGTTAAGTGGCTTGCTCAAGGCCACACAGTTAGATAAATTATTAAATGCCTGAGGCCAGATTTGAACCCAGGTACTCTTGATTCCAGGGCCAGTGTTCTATACACTGCGCTACCTAACCACTCCCCAATCTGCTTATTTTGCTATTCTCAAATCTAAGAGCACAAACTAATTATCCTTAATATTTTTTAACTTTATACTAACACATATGCTTTAGTCTACAATATGCATTTTCTGGTAGAGTTTCTGAACAATGTAATTTTCATTATCAATATTCCTTCTAAGAATTCTCTTTGGGAGTATTCCCAGATAGAGACAGAGTGAAAAACAGAGATTCTGTGTCATGTTTTGAAAGAAAATTTATCATTGTAGCACTTCATATAGGGAAAATAAACATAAAAATTAGTGGACATATCATGATCCAGGGGATAAATGTTTTACTTTGATTTATGTATTTTATTATCTCACGGTACATATAATATTACGTTGTTTTTATATTTTATGCTACTTTGAACAAATTATATGAAATCTCTACCTTACCAGATTTTATATATAACATGTCAATTTTGATTTTTTTGAGCATATATACTTTGGTGATATTTTTAGTTAATTAATTATGTACCTCTTGCCTATTGAAGAAAATAAAGAGTTGGATTTAGATAGATATTTTCATTACACTTTCAATTTTTGTTCAAAATGGACAACATTCAAATGATAAGACTTCCTTCAACATCTGTCTTAATAGGCTTATTTTAACATAATAATGGTTATCTGATCTCATCTGCATAGTCCCTTCCAAAATACTGATTAGAACCCATTCATTTCTCTCCATCCTGTACAATTCCTGACATTCCATAAATCCTTTGTGGTTGATCTAATGTGCTTATGTCCTTTCTCAAGGTTTTTTCCTATTTCATAAATACTAGTTTGTAATATGAAAGACTCAAGTTGTGCCCATCCTGATCTAGTTTACATGACTACTTTCCCTTTTGTTACATTCACACTTGTCAATATAAATAACTGTTATACTACTTCTTGTGTGCAAATTACTAATTATGGGAAATAGTCTACTTCCACTCATCATGAATCTTTCATTGCCATGGGTAACCTATGTTGTTTAATCTTCTAAGATTGATATTTTTCATGAAAAAATGGGGAAAATTTGTGTTAAACGGATGAACTTTATATAAGGAAGATATTGGGGGTCTTTGAAAGACTGCACAATTCCTCAAATTCAAACCCAACTCAGAAGTCATCTTGGAGGTGATTCAATATTAGAGCACTTAGATTTTTCAAATTGTTTTAAAGAAGGGAATAATCTTGAAGAATAGAAATTCTTTATTTGGTAGTAATGCACACAGAAACCCATAAAAGATATCAGCAATTGCCAATTTGTATCCCTACTATAGGCAATTAGGTGGTACAGTGGATAAAGCACTAGACCTTGAGTCAAGAAGTCCTTCCCTCAGGTCAGCTTTGCCCTCAGATCACTTAACCTCTGTCTGCTTCATTTTCTATATTTAAAAAATGGAGATAATAATTAATACCTACTTCCCAAGATTGTTATGAAAATTAGATCAAATTTATATCATGCCTTATAAACTACATAAATGAGAGCTAATAATATCATTAGTTTTTCATCTTTTTAAAACTTTATGACAATGATCTATGGACATATCAAGGAGTATCTATGATGAAAATATAAAAATGAAAAATAGGCTTCATCAAATTGTCAAAGAGACATACATGACACACACAAGAAAAGGTTAAAAACCTCAGGCTTAACACAGAAGCTGGAGAGCTTTCACAATAAATTTTCCAGAGAATACCACATCTTCATCCACAATTGATTAAATATTTTAGAAATATTAGAAATATTTTAGAAAAAAATACCTGATCAACAGTGAAAAATGACTATTTTGGAAAGGAGAGAAACAGGCCCAACCTTCCAGTTTATGTAATTAGTCAGATAATTTGGATAATTATCAAGCAGATTGATCCATTCTTAATCCTAAGTCACTACAAAGAAAAGTCCATAGCAATATTAAAAAAAAGATTAATAGTTTACTTAGTACATAGATTTGAATAAGATTTGACAAAAATCTCACCAACTCAATATCATGTTCCTTTAAAGGAGAAGCATCATTTAACAAGAAATAGCCTAGGTTCCACAGACCCCTGAAAGATCAGGGATCAATGAAATTGAATTGGAAAAAGTTGTATCCTTTTATTCACTATCCTCTAATTGAAATATAACTTTTATTTTCAATTATTTAAAAACATTTTTTAAGAACAGGTTCATAAATTTCACCAAGCTACCAAAAGGAGTCATATAGAATATATAGAATACCACAGACTTAGCACATTCAAGACCTTTTCTTATTCTGAAATGAGGTCATTCAACAGAATATAAGTAATTTTCAAGTTTGCTTTATTAGCATTCATCCCATTTTAAAAGACAAGGATAAGAATCCTACATTTCTGAAAAAGGCTTTTCTGTTTTGAAGTATAAAAATATTTCTATTCATGTTGATCAGTGTCCTTTTGAAAGCATGTTCCTACTCATCAGTTTCTAAAGGTAGTTCCTATTAGAGCCTTAGGGGCAATTTTAGAGTGTCACAGTCTTTTCCAATGGAAATCCCAGATTCTACCTCTTTCAAACTTTAAACTACCAATACTTATTCCTTACCAGATTTCCCAAATCATCCTTTCTTAAGGGATAAAAAAGCAAGTTTTCCATACCATCTCCTTCACTTTGCACAAGGATAACAACTTATCAAACCTTTGGACATTAACTATGATTTACTTTTATTATTCCTTATGAAGTCACATAATAAATTTTACAAATTTTATGGAATAATAATAGTATGATAATTGGATGAAACATCTTTGGGTTCAGAATTTACAGAAGTTCTAATAATTACTCCTGCTCTTGTATCAGATATTTATGGCATATTTCTTTCTGCCATTTAATTTGACTTCCTGGTCTGAGCTTGATGTCACCAAAGTTCTAATCAATGGATATGGAATTGACCTCTGCATTCTTTCAACATCTGCTTCCTTAATGTCTTTAAGGAATATAGGACACAGGGCTTAGATAGAGTCTTCTCTTCTGTTGTCCCAAGTATTATCAGAGAATCACTTCACTTTCAACCCACTGGTCAAAACTCTGATACCATCAGAAGTTTAATAATTAGCTATTGATTAAAAAATAATTTTAAAGTACAGTCCCTCCCAAAAACATCTTTTCTATGTATAAAATTTGATCCTGAAACTTCATGGCTATGGTATTATGGGTCCTTCCTGAACTCTTAGTCTCCTTTCTTTATTTCATAACTGCTTGTCCCTGATTATCTTGGGTTCCCAAGTGGGTCTACTCCTAATCCCCCATTATTGATTAAGCTCAAATGATAGAAGCACCCAAGGCCAACAGGGAATAGCCATTTTTTTCATTTACCAGCTAAGGATAATATCAGCTCCCACCTTCAGTTTATGAGTCATTACCTCCTTAATTTAGACATAGATCCTGAACACTACATGTTAGAATCATCACAATCACAAAAATTATGCATACATCCTTTTGACACTTCCAATAATTGCATGAGACCATATCATCATGGTAAGTTACAGGAAAAAGAATAACTTACCGCAGACAGTTTCTATACCTTAATTCAGAGGAGAAAAATCCGCCCCCCCCTTAGAAAATGATCCATTTATTTTTGTTTAACCTCAAATTTGGGATGAAAGTACAATTGTAGAGGAAGTGACTAAGAAAGGAAGAGTAGCTGGGATCATCATTCAGATGCTATTGAAAGATCTAGAATCTCTTACAAAGGTGGATACAAAGCAACTACCTGGATCATGAGCTTGTCAAGAAAATGGAAGAAAAATAAAAATAAAACAATGCATCATTTCTTTGAGAACAGATAGGTGGCACCAAAGATAGATAGAATATCAGGCCTACAGTAAAGAAGATTCATTTTCATGAGTTCAAATCCAGCTTCAAAAATTACTAGATGTAAACCCTAAGGAATTCAGTTAATCCTTTTGCCTCAATATTCTCATCTTTAAAATGAGCCTGGATAAGGAAATGGCAAACTACTCCAATATCTTTGCCTAGAAAACTCCTAATGGAATCACAAAGAGTTGAAAATGAACAGTGATATTATATTCTTACTGGACATATGTGCTGTTTCTTACTATCATTTTATGAGCTAGCTCTTACTTGTTCTATTTAGAATTCTGTACATCAGCATGGAGGTAGTGATATTGTTTTTCCTCCTGGTTTTTCCTATCATATCAGCAATAGAATTGCCTACGCAGAGGTATCCATAAATTATACTGCAGTCTAGGAGTTTCTAGTGTCTGGAAAGCTTGGAACAAAAGGCAGAAATGCAAATGGGAACTGTTTAATTCAGTGAGTATATGTGCTGTTACCCAGGTGCCAATGACATCCCTCTGACCAGCACAGAGGCACCAGGGACCAACCCAGCATACATTTTTAATGTGCTCAGCTGTGACAGCATATACACAAAGAAGACCTTAAGGCCTTAAAGTCATCCTCTTGGAAACCACTGCACTTTTAGGGGCCCAGAAGAAACGGTTTAATTAATCTTCTTTTTCAGGATCGCTTTTTTATATGAATTATGTACACTGAAAACCTGCCAATTATAGCAAATTAAGGGACTTGGCAAGTGCATCCCTTGGAGGCAGATGGTAAATAATATTCAGATTCTGACTTGAAATAGGCCTAGAGATTAGTCAGTGGATAATTTAAAAGCAATCCAGATATGTGAAAGAAATAGATTTAATGTGAACCTAAGAATAGGCTATTGTTTTTCGGGTGGCAACAATGATATGCTAAAATTGATGATTTATAAATAGTAAGAGGCACCCTGTGATTGGCAGCAGTTTCTAATGCCCTCTCTGTGTTGGCATTTGTGTTTTTTTTTTGGTGAATATTTATTTATTGTACTCTTCTATGCCTCTATAAAGTAAACAAGTCACTCCTTTCCTTTTTTTTTGAATGCTATAAAGAAATTGATATGCACTGAAATCTCAAAACTGAATGGGGCAAATCTGAAGAATTGTTCCTACAAATAGAATAAGAACCATGTTTAGATAAATGTTCTAAGTGATCTCCTGGGGAGGAACTGAAAGAGAGCAATTGGTCGGGTCTCAACTCACCTTTCAACTCCATCGAACTCAGTTTGTGCTTGGGTTTAGTTGCTCTCGTAATGAGTGTGGCAATGTCAGTTTATTCCCCTAATAGCCATTTCTCCTTTTCACTAATTCACCACAGAAACAATTCAGAACAATTGGCAGTCTCAATAACAGACTCCAGGCCGGAAAACAACAGGAATGCTGCCAGTTAGAATGGAGGTGTGTTGGCAGAGCCAAGAAGAGAGGGGGCAGCTCAAGCAGCATCTGCTTGCACTCTGCCTCTCTCCATTCCCTGCAGCTTTCCAAATCCATCCCAAATCTCACCCAGCCTAAGGACAGAAATCTTTCTGGAGATCTGAGCCCCAGAAGAGACGGATCTCAAAGTCAAGTGCGTGGTTAGTCATTTAATTCGTGTTCGGTCTGAGATACTAAATTTAGGAAATGACTCAATCATCATCCACAATTACAGCTATTTTCAAGGCGGTAAGTGATGCAGTACACCAGCACTGATGCAAAAGCATACCCCAATTAGTTTCTGCAAATGCTCTTCCTGCAACAGGGCTTGTTTCCTAGGAGCCTTCAATCTAATTACAAAGCTTGATTTTCCCTCAGGGCCCTCCTTGCCGGATGATTTCATTTTACACTTAGGCTAACCTTTGCTGTCAGTGATGTCACTGGAGTGTGCTTTCTCCGGAGAGGCTCATATGAATACACTAAAAGGTTAATTTGCTTGATATTTGGTTAAAGAGGCTTTCCCTACTACAGGGGTCCCATTCTGCTTTAAATGGGTAGTGGTATAAAGCCATCTTCTTCAGATGGCAATTTGCACCCAGCCAGCACTAACAGAGCTTTATATACTAACTATCCAGAAATCACTCAGATGGAAAATAACTGCTGAGGAAGAAATCTGTGGATCCTTTCTCCAATTCACATTATTCACTCAAAGAGACTTAGCATATTTCTTAGTGGTTTTTCTCATAAAAACAAGAGCTGCAAGGCTCAGTGGAAAATGTAAACAGTTGCACCGCAGGGGAAAAAAAATTGTGTTCAACTGTCTTAAACCATCTGACTTATAAAGTAGGAAACAAGAGTAACTCACACACACAGAAAGCCCATCATCATTATGCCCCAAGTGCAGAATGCATATAATGACGACATATGGTACCACTCTCTGGTACTCACCTGAACTTCCCATCACTCCCTGTGCATGGGAATTGTTGTATAAGACTAAATATGGTTTGGGGGAACAAGCATTATCCAACCTTTAAAGCCATCTGCAAAAGTTATGCATATCACAGGGAGCTGAAATTGATATCAAACCTGTCCCATGCCAAAAGCACTAATTGAAAAATAAAAAAAATCAATCAACTTCTTTTTTCTATTTAAATGATAACAAATATCTGGTCTAACTGATCAAAAAACAAAAACATCTATACTGTGTCAGAATAGATATGATCTTTGATTTGTTCTTTCATTCTTCTCTTACGTGTTAGTGTCCATTCTCGTTAAAGGGTTTGAATCTATTTTGCTTTTCTTTTTTTTATAGTTTTGCCTAAAGCTAGATTTTCTTCAAAATTAAGATATATTTCCTTCTATAAGATTTTAAAATTCATCCTATTTCAGATACATGATTTCTCATAATTTCATACTTAACAATAGTACATGTTTTCATGTACTGCCTTTGACACACATGAACTGTATGACTACCAGCAAATCAATTAACTTCTCAATGCCCCCAAAATATTATCTAAGATTGCAAATTGCAGAGGAGCTTATGACTTGAATTTGCTTGGAAGTTATCAAAGTTATCAAACTAGCTTTCATTCCAACATGCTTATACACATATACAGAATATAGATAGATAGATAGATAGATAGATAGATAGATAGATAGAATATATGTAGAAATATATCAATATAAATATATGTAGAAATATATGAATATAAATATATAATACATACATATACACGTATTTGTTTTTATGTATGCACATGTGTATACATGGATGTATGTGTGTATAATTCTATGTGTATCCCAACAGAAAAAAAATGCACGTTACTGCATGGACTAATGAGAGAGCCTGAAGTCCTTTCCCCACCAGGAGACCCAAAACAGTTTGTTTGCTAGTTTGTTTTGTACAAGATCCCTCATTCAACATTTTCCATGGCATCCCACATATAGTAGGAGAGCAAATTTGCTTAATGAGTGAGTGAATGAATGTATAAAGATCTCTTACAACTTGTCAGTCATTGAGGTGGTGCTAGGATTCTCTATGAATATGACAGTGGACTGTTGCTTTTTGTAGTTTAGATGCCAAGATTGTGCTCAAAGCTTTAATAGACTGGTAGGGTCTACAAAAATGGACACTATTCTGTCATAGAGTGCTTTATTTCCAAGAATAAGTCTCCTCATGCTGGAATGTCTAAATTCCCCTAGGGTGGCATCACCTTAGAACATCCCTTAACCAAGCTAGACTGCTTTTCCTATTGTTAATTTTTCTTAAAAAAAAAAAAAAAGGAAAATTTTTTCCTTAAAGAGGAAAAAAAAAACCCATCACAACAGATAGATATATTGAAAAAGTTAAAAAAAATGTATGAGTTCATAATACCTGTGGACATCTCAGATCAATGCAAAGTTATGTTGAAATGCCTTCTCATATCTCTTCATCAAAATCCCATTTGGTATTTCTTAATTAATAGTTTATTCATTTATTTTTAGCCATATGCATGTATACTTTTAAGTTAAAAAATTTCTTTCTATCTTTCCTCCCCACCCTCTCCCCTTAGGGAAAACAGTCAGGTTTGCATTGTACATACATATTTTTATAAACATATTTACATATTAGTCATTTTTGTTATTAGGAATCCCATTTGATCTTATAATTTTCTTTCATTTACTTTTGATTTTGTTGTTTGTCATTTTTCTTTTAATTCACAGCATTGTAGTTATCATATATATTATTATCATGTCTCTGGTCATTTCACTATGAATCAATTCATATAGTCATTTTATGCTTCTCTATATTCACAATTTCTTATAGCACAATATTATACCATTATATTTATATTTATATGCCACAATTTATTTAACAATGGTTAAATGTAAATTTAAATTAAATGGTTAAATGGTTAACAATGGTTAAATTTAACAATGGTTCTCAATTGATGACCATTTTTGTTTGTAATTCTTAGCTAATACAAAAAAGTACTTTTTATAAATATTGTATGTATAAGGACACTTTTTGTAACTGATTTCCTTGGGGTATAAGCCCAGCAATGGAATCTCTGATGCAAAGGACATGGACCTTTAACTACTTTATTTGTATAATTCCAAATTGCTTTTCAAAATGATTTACCATGTCATAGCTCCACCAACTAATGAGTGTGCCTGTCTTTCCACAACCCCTTCAACCAATAACAGTTGCCATTTTTGCCAATTTGCATGATTTCAAGGTTGTTTTGATTTTCCTTCCTCTTAATACCAATGATTTGTAGCATATGTATTAATTTTGTCTTGGAGAAGTTTATTTTTTGTAATTGCCTCACTGTCTTATTTAGACAAAAATAAATCTTTTGCTCATAACTGTGATTTGTATATGATCTTTCTATTCTTTTTTATTTTATGTTATAATCTTTATTAAAAATAAATACAGTATGTATTGTGGAATGTGATGTGGAATGTGAATGTGATGGTTTAAGCTTAATTTCTGCTAAACTGCTTTTTAGTTTTCATATAAGTTTTTATTGAATACAGTTTTTCTCTAGGCAATATATTTTTCACTTCATCAAACTTTGAATTACTGAGTTCAATTGTTTCTAAATCCCTTCTAGAGTGTTCCATTGATCTCTTTATTCTTTAACCAATACTAGATGGTTTTGATGACTGTTGCTTTATACTATAATTTGAGATTTTGAAGTGCTTTCCCCCTTCATCCTAACTTCTTTTATTCATTTTACTTGATATTTTAGTTCTTTCATTTATTCAAATTAGTTTATTTGCCTTGATATGTTGATTTCTATGGCATTAAAAGTATAAATTATTTTGGGGATTGTTGTCATTTTGATTATTTTGGCATGACCTAATCATGAATCCTATATAATCCTCCAGCTTTTTAGATTTTTTTAAATTTATAATTAATGGAATAAAATGAGATTTTACACAATATAATACAATAAAAAAGATGATCACACATGAAACTGCAAATCTGCTCTGCCCAATTTGCTATTCTTTTCAAACATACAATAAATTTATTGTATAAATTCATTTCACCCTACCCTAGAAACAGCTACTATTAGACAGAAATATATGTGTGTGTGTGTGTGTGTGTGTGTGTGTGTGTTTACATAGGAATATGTTGTGTATATATGTATATGTGTGTGCATGTATGTATGTTTGTAAAATTATTCTATACATATTTATATTTATCAGTTCTTTCTCTGGAAGTAGATGGCATTTCCTTGTCTTTTATAATTAATTTGGGCATTTTTAATGGTAAAATATTTTATTTGCTCAAACAATATTGCTGTTGTATATAATGCTTTTTTGGTTCTGCTCACTTTGTTCTTCATTATTTCATGCAAGTCATTCCATGATTTTCTAAAATCATTTCTTAAAGCACAATAGTATTCCAACACAATCATACATGACAACCTGTTCATTCATTTCTCAACTGATGGGCATCACTGTGACTTCCATTTCATTGTCCCAACAAAAAGAACTGCTGCAAACATTTTAAAACATGTAGAGGAACAGTGAGAAGGACCTGAGTTCAAATCTTACCTCAGACACTTAATAATTACCTAGCTGTGTGATCTTGGGGAAGTCACTTAACTCCATTGCCTTGCGAAACCCCAAAACAAATAAATAAATAATAAATTAAATGTGCATGTTCATTTTCCTTTTTTTCTTAATTATCTTAGTTATATTTTCTGTGTCAATGAGCATAGTTATTTTAACATCTATTTGGCATTTTTTCCCCAGTCAAACTTCTTATTGTTCTATAAAATTGGTTACAAGGACAGTATGGAAAAAAAAAACAGAAATTTAAAATAAGACAGTTAAAATTTATGCTGAAATTTCATTCAACTCATAGTTTTCATAATTTTAAGGTTTAGCATCAAAAGGAAAACTAAATTTGCTCCACATAAATCTTAGTGAGGAATCAATTAAATGTTGACAGCTGATTGATAACACTCTCTTGCATCATTCTATGTACCTAATGAAAGTCTATGTAATGAAGTTTCTATATCTTTTTTTTCCTTTTGCTATGCTTCTAGTAGAATTTGACATCACTACTAAGGTCTATAGGTAGGATTTGTCATGGGTTATTAAAGAGTATCCCGGGTTTTCTAGTTTTCCTAGTTTTTGCCTGGTTTTAAATCATCTTGTTCTTTATTCCATAAGGAGTACTTTGTAGTTGAATCCTTACAAATATTTTGGTAGCTTTAAGTTGATTCTACAGATACTTTATGCATTCTGTAGCTATATGGAATGGGATTATTTGTTTCCTATATTTTGTTATTATTATTATTATTATATAGAAATATTGTTGACATTTTTTAAAACTTTTTTTCTTTATTCCTTCTGCTTTTTTTTTTCCAGACCATTCCCTAGTATACCCATGTAAGTGACTCATATATGTAACAGGGATCATATTTTCTACACTATTAAGGAATGGGAGAGGGGTACAGGGAGAGAGAGAAACCAAAACAGAAAAAGAAATTTCAAATGTTTCCCAAATACAAGGACAAAATAAATTAGGGATATTTTGCATAGTGACTGGTACTTATAGCAGGTAACAAAGTTTGACCAACAAGTGAGGTGGGTAACAGATTTCTTAAAATGCTCCAGGTACCAAGAAATATTTTTTTTTAATTATGTTTGTTCAACTATTAAGAACCTATTAGATAAGATAGTTTTCTTAAATATGCATGCCTGTATAGTTATTTGTATATTGTCTTCCAGTTGGAGGTCTCCTAATTTCTATTTTTGAGTAGTTTGAGAGGTCATGGAGATCAGAGAAAATATCTCAAACACCATCTTGCTGTTAACATGATACAGTACAGATCCATTAAATTTTGAAGGTGAATGGAGTTTATGTAGCTCTTAAATTATGTATGTGGAAATGTCCTATAGACAGTAGAAGATTTTGATTGGAAAAAAGGGAAGGTTGGAAAAGAAGGGAAGGTTTGAAAAATAGATTTAGTAGTCATCTATACAGGTGTTAGTTGGATCAGTCACTCAATCAAATAAGCATCCATTAATCTTTCAATGTGTAAGGAGCTAGGATTTGTTCAGTGGATGGATATTATATTGAATATGTGGACATCAGAACAAAAATTAGACCATCTTTAGAACTGAATAGATTATGTCTTCTCATGGGAAGGAATTCAAACACATATAAGCATATTAAAAATAAAAACAAGGGCAAAAGTTACTAGTAACTGAAAGGATCCAGCACTAGGCGGATTGTGAAGAAAAGTATACGGAAAGGATCAAGACCATGTATAAGATGATACTTGGACTGAAATTTGAGAGAAATTTGATATTGATTCTAGAAAATAGTAATGGTGTGGAGCAGATAGCAAGCAGCTGAGTTCTCTCAGCATTCCCTTCCAAAGACAGGGACAACCTAAGGTTAAGGTGAGTCATTCTGCTAGCCTAATGCAACTTAGGAGGCTAGGAAGAGAAACGTATGGCATGGAGAACTAGGTGGTAGCAACAGAATGAGCAGCAACAGCAGCAACTTCAGGTCAAAAAATGATGATGGATACCCCCGTGTCAACATTGCATGCAAGACTATATGCTCTTTGCTATCTTCATTGCACATACCTACAGTTCAAGGGCAGAGAGGACAATTTTTGTCAAGAGGGAAAAAGGTATTAAAGAGAAGTAATACTTTCAGTCACAAGGGATTAGGGATGTTGAAAAACAATATCACTTCAAGCTACAAGGAAACAAAGGTCATAAAGAGAGGCATCACTTCAGGTCCAGAAAGAGTAACACTGATTTAGTCACAAGGAGTTCAGGCTCCTGAGGAACAGTGCCATCTGCAATTCCATGGGAACAAGGACCATTTTGTGGGTAAGGAACAAAATGCAGATCAGGAGAGCAGAGACCAAACAACTCCTTATCTTATATCACCTTGGAAGCATCAAATATTTCCAACCCCCCAAACTAATTCAGAAAACAGAAGTCCAAAGAAGTCTTAAGCTTAAAGAAAATGTCCCTTGTACACTCCTCATAGCTGGAAAAGAATCCAACTTTAACACATAAAGTTGAACATCAATAAATAGAGTAGAAAAAAAGAATAAGCAAACAACAACAAAGGAACATGACGAGTAAAAGTTACTATAATGAAAAGGAAAAATCAAGATGCAAAATCAGAAGACAAGTCAAAATAGTTTACCAGCAAAATCTCAAAACAAAAAACATAATCTGGACATTCAACCAAGAAGAATTCATGGGAGAACTAATATAAAATTATTTTCATAGTCAAATAAGAGAGGCACAGGAAAAATTATGTAAATAAATGAGAGTTTAGGAAGAAAATTATGAAAAGACAATTTTAAAATAAAGTACTAGCAAGAAGGTTACAACAATATATCAAGAATATCATACTTTTAGTCCAGATAGAATTATTACAGAAATTCAGAAAATTATAAGCATAAGTGACCATATCAATAAAAATAACATTAATCATAGGATTATTTCAATAGATACAGAAAAAACTTTTGACAAAATATAGTACTCATTCCTATTCAAAAACAGTAAACAACAGAGGATTACATGGAGCTTTTAAAAATGATATGTACTATCTAAAATCAAGAATAAACATTATCTATAATATCTTGAATCCTTTTTGATAAGATTAGGGTGAAACAAAGATATCCATCATTACCAATATTATTCAATAAATGATAGCTATTACAATAAAACAAGAACAATAAGTTGAGTAAAAATAGGCTACGAGGTGGGGGGGGAAAGTCAGTTATTCCTTGCTAATGATATGATAGTATACTTAAAGAATACTAGAGAATCCACTTTAAAATTGATGAAAAAATAAGAATCTTTAGTAAAGTTGCAAGATATAAAAATAAATCAATCTAAATCATCAGCATTTCCTTGCACTACCAATAAATTCCAGTAAAAAAATAAAAAATAACTTCCATTTAAAGTAACTGCAGATGCTATAAAGTATTTGGGATTTGATCTGCCAAGGCCAATTCAGGGACATTATGATCAACCTTAAAAAACACTTTTAAAAGAAATAAAGTCAGTTCTAAACAAATGGATAAATATTTATTGCTCATTGGCAAGCCAACTCAATGTAGTAAAATCGGCATTTCTAAGTTAAATTTAAACTTAAATTTAGTTAATTAAAGAAATTAAATTTAATTAAACTAAAGAAAGTATATGAGGAATCAGCAAAATATATCCAGAAATAATTCTTAGCAATTCATACAAATTCATACTTAGTGCAATAGCCATAAAATTGTCCCAAAAATTCATTGAGCTAGGAAAAAATAATAAAATATATGTGGATAAACAAAAGATCAAGAATATTAAGGAATATCAATGCAAAAAAATGAAAGAGAGCAAGCCTAGAAGTATCAGGTTTCAAACTATATTACAAAATTAAAATATTCAAAACAATCTAGTATTTGCTAAGTAATAGAGAAGCAGATCAGTAAAAAGGTTAAATATATAATACAAAGTAGACAATGATCATAATCCAGTGCCTGATAAATCCAAAGATTCAAGCTTTTGCCACAAGAAATCACTATTTGAAAAAATTGCTGGGAAAACTGGAAAGCACTTTGGCACAACCGAGACAACGACCAGCATCTCACACCATACATAAACATAAGGTCAAAATAAATAAATGATTTAGACATAAAACTAATATCTTAATTAAATTAAGGGCAAATGGGAAAATAATTCAAGACTCATTAGGGAAAAAAACCTTGTTAATAGGTAAAATTGAAAACAAAAGGAAAGGGAGATGACAGTGAATGAGATGGATGGTGTCATAGAAACCCCAAACATGAACTTGAATAAATTTTGAGAAATATTACACAGCACAAGTTCCTGGAATTTTATGCTCTGTGGGATCACAAAGAGTAGGACATGAATGAATGACTAAAGAACAGTATTTTGTATATTAAATTATGAAATATTTTGTGAAATAGATATATTGAAAAATATATAAAAATTAAAAGTTGTAGTGAAGGAGTGCATCTTCTCTATGGTATATTAATAGTAAATGCAAAGGAAAGGGAAAGTGATTGGCAGTGGATCAGGATGCAATGGTGACCTTGTTCCTCTTAAATTAAGCTTTTTCATAATCCCAGTTTGATTGAGGACATTACAGTTAAATGACTATGAGTTGGGCAAGCAAATTTATAAGAATACAAGTCATTTCCCAACTGATAAATGGTCAAAGAATATGAACAGGCAGCTTTCAGAGGAAGAAATCAAAGCTATCCATAGTCATATAAAAATTCTCTAAATCGCTACTCATTTGAGAAATGCAAATTAAAACTTCCTCACATCTATCAGTTTAGCTAATCTCACAGAAAAAGAAAATGATAAGGTTTACAGGGCATTTGGGAAAACTGGGACACTAATGCACTATTGGTGAAGTTGTGAATTGATTCAACCATTCTGGAAAGCAATTCAGAATTATGCCCAAAGGTGTATATCCTTTGTTCTAGCAATGCCATTATTAGACTTGTATCTCAAAGAGATCTATAGAATCACTCCATTATTAAATAACAATTTTAGAATGATTGGCATTTCCTGTAGATTTCTGAGTTTAGAAATCAAAAATAATATATTTATTTTCCAAAAGGAAAAAGTAGTTCAGACAAAAAATAACTGAATATTCAGCATAAAAATATCAGTCTGAAAGGGGAAGATCCCCAGATGCCTTTCTTTGTAGGTACTTAATAAATGTTAAATGACTGACTTTCTGAGGATACTAGTGAAGTACATGAGCTGAATTTCAGTTTTTCCTCATTCTTACCTAGTAACCAACACAGCTTCCCTTTTACTTGTCATGAAAAATAAGAGGAAACATTTCAATCACTGTAAAAAATACCAACATATGCTCAGAGAAGTCACCAAGAATGCTGGGATGGTATGTGGATGGCTAAAGGAACAGTGAGGAGATAAGGGTATAAGGTTCAGGTCGGAAAATGGATGATAATATAATTAGGAGACTAAAGGTGGGATGATCATGAAATGATGGACTGAAGTTTTACAATTTTAATTGCTTAAGTGATTTTAGGAGATGGCTATCTTTGGCAAATTAATTTTATGACAATATTCAGAATAAGTTCAATATGGAGACTCTAGAAAGAGGAAGACCATCTTTAAGTCCATTGAAAAAGTCCAGGTCCAAGGTAGTACTTTGATAAGTTTACTGAGGGTGAGGAATCTTTCCTACACTTGGGAATTATTGTCATGTGGCTAGTATAAACCTAATAGTAAAGTAATCATGATGACTATATATCACTAGAGTTGTCCTTTAAGATTTTCTTCTTCTTTGGAAATAGAAAATAAGACTAAATTTGGCAGCAGCCATGAAATATAATGTATCTAAAGAAAGTAGTTCTCTTAAATTGGACATACCCTCCTCATTGCGAGTCTATAACTATAACTATGACTTTTAAAATAATAGATTCACAGTACTGTATCTGAGTGTGGTAAGAAATCACAGTAATTCTACCATTATCTGTTCAACAGTCTTTCTACAACATACCTTACAAATGGTCATCTAGTCTTTCTTAGATCTCTGATGAAAGAGTTTCTACTATACCAAAAGCAAAAGTATATAAGTAAAAACAAAAAATGAATTAGTCAAGGAGCAACATTGTGGAATAACAAATGAATGTTTCAAGTATTCATTGACATCCTTGTGATTTAAAGAAGAAGCATGGAAGGATTCTGATCACAAAGTTATCAGAGAACATGGAAAGGAGTAACACAAAAAGGTAGTCACTGATAAGCAACAAACTACATAATTATAAGGAATCCTCATACCTTTGTGATAAAAAAACATATTTGAATTGTTGTTATTGCCCTCATTTTAGAGAAGAGATGATTGAGGGTGAAAGAGATTGCCACTTGCCCATGGAAACTAGGACTTGAATGTTTATTCTCCACTATAGTGCCAAAAGTTAACTTGAAAGAAATTGAGAAACATAGGCTGATCACCTTAACTGAAATAGAGTTTTCTATTAGCTATTTGATTTCTATTAAAATTATCACCTTAACCACTTTTTAATTATGAATGGTCAAAAGTAAGCCCTCTCCTAAGTGATTCATAAGGTAGAATTCATTTTTACAATACTGAGACATAAGTTTATACTGACTCACATTATTAAATGTCATAAACTGAATCATCTATTCCATTTCATAAAGCAACCCTGACTTATAATGGGATAGAGCACTTTATTTAAAATTGGGGCTTTAGAGGTTCCATCTGTGTTCAAATACATTTATTTTCTGGATACAGTAAAAAGGACAAATAAAACAAATTATTCTTGTTTGTTGTTTTCTCATCCCATTTGGGACTTTAAATATATGCAGTGAAGTTCCTCATTAATATTCTAATTTCTATCAACTGTATGCATAATGTTTTATCTTTTAAAGTGTTTTCTTTTTCAATATGTTATTTTTCCACTTATGGTGTTTTCCAAAGGGAGCCCTCCCCTCATGCCGAATGAAAGAATAGTGGAAAATGCTATAAGGGGACTTCATTGAAGTGCATTCTGTAACTGCCCAGATGTTCATTTAAATGTATGCATCATATAAATCTAAACTGATAAGAATGGTAATGGCCCAGCTCAATCTGTCTTTTCTTGTGAATTCTGGAAGGAAAAGAGTACAAAGTATAGTTATTTTTTAAGTCATCGGTTTTAACAACTTGAGGAAAGAAAACATTGCCACATTTTATTGTATTGATTTTGTGGACAATAAAGTCGACTCCCCATGGTGGTCCTCTTTGTATATAATTTACAAAAGGAAGCTTCCAATTATAGATCATATTCAAAGGCTTCTTTTTTTATATTAGTAGGTTTAGAAAGAAGGAAAAATACTTATTCAGAAGGAAGGAATGAAGGGAGAAAGAGGATGAAAAGAAGACAAAAGAAAAAAGACAGGAAAGGAAAGAGAAGGAAGGAGGTAGAAAAAAAGGTGAAGGAAAGAAAGAAGAGAAATGTTACAGAAAAAGCATAAATGAGGGGGCTATTTTTTCCTGTTACTCTTCCTCTGAAAATAAGCTCAAGAGGAAAGATTTTTCAAAATGAAATTTTGACAGTATAATCACAAAATGGTCCAAATGAAAAATTAATAAAATTAAGACATCTTAAAAGACTGATGTGGCTACATATGGAATACCATGATTAATTCTAATTTCAAAAAGGGCTTACAACCAAAGATGGAAGGAAATGCCCATATCTAAGGATAACTACAAATCAGTTACAAATAAGTGTCAAAATATGAGAAAGGTAAGACCTATATAAGGTTAAATGCAGGACCTTTTAAGGTATGAGCAATTAAAAAATAAGCAAAGGATAGGACTGATACTTGTGATTTGTGATTTAAGGTTGATAGTTGAAAAATAAGAAGAATAAATGATGATCTTCCATTTTCACTAGTGAGATGTGACCTTAAACATGCCTAAAAGAAAATTATATTTTAAGAAAGAATGGGAGATAGAAGATGATGATGACTATATGTATTATGTAAATTCAAGTTAGTATTGTTGATGAATTGTATTCTAGGAAGGTGAAGAAATTTTATAGATGCAAATTATGAGTAATGAAAAAAAATTGGAGGGTTGCCTGGGCCTACGAATTCAATGACATAAGAACTTTTATGAAGGACACACCAACAACTAAAGCATATATGAACAATAATTTACAAAATATACAATTTTAGAGAGTTATTTGTAGCACTAAGAGCCTCATTGATTTGATGGATCATTTAGTAGGTATCAGAACTAGAACTTGAACCAATCTTCTTGACTCTGAAATTTGCTCTCTATTAACCAAAAAGCTGGAATATAAATAAATAAATAAATAAACAAATAAATAAATAAATGTGTAAATGTGTAAATATACACATGGGTATACTCTTTATATGCATGTATATTCACACTACACATATATACATACTTATGAAACGCAAGCAATAGAGTTGTGATTACTCAGAAAGAGATTGATGAACACTAGGAATCAATATGGATTCACTAATTTTAACTTATGTCTATATTACCTTTATTCCATTTTTAATAAAGGTGTTAAATTCAAAACTCCAGAAAATTGCAGTCGGCATATCTGGATTCTCACAAAGCATTTGAGAAAAATCTATAGATACCCTCATTTATAAATGATCAATAATAATTTACTGATATGATACAACAGATAAACAACACCACAGACAGTTGAATGAAACAAGATGATTTATCTAAAGATTCTTGATTCACATAAGGAAATTTGTCAATATGAATTGGAAAGCATTTTACTGTTAGTGAATAAGAATTCACAATTTAGCAAAAACTGTAAGGAAAATGGAAATAGTCTGAAAGAAAATATAGACCAAAATCTTACACCATTTACAAAACAAGGTCAAAATGAATGCCTGACATAGATATAAAGCAATGTTTCATAAATAAATTAAAAGAATATGGAACATAGAATATTTCAGACATAGATTTGAGAGAAAATTAAGAATAAATGAGATAACATTGTGAGATATAAAAAGCATAATTTTAAATCATTGAATAAAGATTTTGTAGAAATAAAACCAATGTATCCAAGATTAGAAAGAAATCAGAGAATTGGAGGGCAGGAGTTTAGATAGTTTCTTGGATAAAGAAGTATCATATCTCAAGAATATAGAGAACATTATTAAATTTATAAGAATATTAGTAGTCATTTTCTAACTGATAAATGTCAAAGTATATTTACAGGCAGTTTTTGAATGAAGAAATCAAATATTGGTATATATATATATATATATATGTTTGTGTGTGTGTGCATCTGTATTACAGATACACATATTTATTTAAAAAAAACCTCTAAATCATTTCTGACTAGAGAAATGCACAACAAAATAACTTTGAGATGTCATTTTATACCTATTAAATGACTAAACTATTAGAAGGGGAAAATGATAAATGTTGAAGGGGATATGGTAAAAATGTGACTGTTGGTAGAACTATGAATCTGAACCAACCATTTTGGAGAGCAATCTGGAATTATGCACAAAGAGTTATAAAACTATAAACCCTTTGTACCAGCAATACCACTAATAGATCTGCTTCCCAAGGATATCAGGGAAAAAAGAAAACAATTTATATGTTTTAAAATATTTATAGCAGCTCTCTTTGTGGTACCAAAGAACTAAAAAATTGAGGGGTTGCCTATCAATTAAGGAAAGGCTTAAGAAGTTGTTAGCATATAATTGTAAATAATATAAATATAATATATAAATAATTGAAATATTATTGTACTTTAAGAAATGATGAGCAGGTTGATTTTAGAAAACCATGCAAAGACATGTGACAGCAATATTCTTCAAAGAATAACAGTGAGCTACTAAGCTATTCTAAGAATTAAAAATCTTCAAATCAATTACAAATGACCTATGAAGGTCTCCTAGTGAGAAAAACTGACAAATAAAAACAGTTTGGTTTTAAATATATGTAAGGTATACATTTGTATATCCATGTCAAATGATGACCTTTTCCAGTGATCAGTGGGGTGGGAGGGAAGGAGAAGACAGGTCAAGACTTTAAAAGAAACAAAAAATTGTTTAAATTTAAAAAGGAAAGCTTTCTTTTAACAATCTTTATCCAGCATACTTTTGTCTTTGTGTTCTATGCTACTCAAAGTTTTCATCAAAGATATAATGAAAATATAGAAGTCAAATTTTCAGGTGTCTCCCTGGGGTAGGGGCCAGGTAGGAGCTCACTACCTTTGATTTGGAAACAAAAGCAAGTTCTGAATGTCAGCATTTTGAGGGCCAGCTCTTCTTCATTTTGCTAATCTACCTCTCCTGTTTAGAACAGCTTTGGCCCAGAGGGGATGATCAATGTTTATAGGAGATGATTAGTGACTTAGTTAATAAATACAATAAATTAATAGTCCCTTACAGGCTGAAGAAATGGGCAAATCCTTTTTTAATCACCCAATATATATACATACATACATATATATATATATATATATATATATATATATATATATATATAAAATATATATAAAGGCTCTACCATATGTCAGGTACTGTGTTAAAAGCTTATAAAATAAAATTTCAGTAAGAAACAATATAAATAATGTACTTAATGTCAATAATGTACTTAAGTTCATAAAACTAACTACATCAAGACATAAATAGAAAAATGAAGAAACCTGGTTTTATGTTTTAAAAAAATAATTGTCCTAGTCAGTTCCAAGCTCAATATGAGTAAATAATGTGATATCTTGTCCCATATGCCAAAATAATAATAATAATAATAATAATAATAATAATAATAATAATATAACCTCATATTTCTTGGTACATTAATAGAAATTCAGTATCTAGGAAAGGAAGGGTATAATCTCTGCAATCTTCAGGTTGTTTTGACACATTAATTGTAAAATGATAGATAATTCTGGATACCACTTTAAAAAGGATATCTCAACTGAAAAGACTAGACTAATATGAGGTATAGTTAAGGGAATTGAAAAATATATATATATATATATATATATATATATATCCTTAGAGAGAAAAAAATCACAGTTGTCTTCAAGTATTTAAATTTATTTGAATGTATGTATAAATACATATACATTGTGTATGAGTGTGTGTGTGTGTGTGTGTATGTGTAAAATTTGGGGAAAAGATGAAGCTTCTCCTGTGTAGGTACACAGAATAGAACTAAGATCAATTAATGGAATGTATAGGGAGATTTATTTGTCTTCTCTGTAAAGAACAATGTTCTAGAAATTAAGGTTTTCTCAATGGAATGGGTTACCGTTTTGGATCAATGAGTTTCTCACCAATGAATGTGTTTAAGCAGAAGCTAAGTGAACACCTTTCAAGGTTGTTAGAGAGGAAATTAGTCCTTTAAGCAGCTGATTCTGTTAGATGTTCTCTAAAGCCCCATTTTAATACTAAGACCTTATGATCCTGATTTTTCTGAGGAGTTAAAATGTACTCTGTGTATTTTTTATTTTTCTTCCCAATATCTCAAGAGAGGAGAGGTGTTACAGTATTCATTTGATCCATCTTCATGATTTGTCATAAGGCAGAATAGGCTACATTATACCTAAAATATACATTGGCTTTATTTTTTAGAGATTTCTATCCAGAGACTTGCCGTCTATTTATCAATATAGTGTCAATTACCACAGAAACCACCAAATCATGGAACATGTTCCATACAGGCTGCCAAAAAAAAGAACTATGGAACTCCTCCTTCTAAGGGGTCACTCAGACAGCATGAGGTAACCAGAACAAAAGAGTGACATGACAACTTACATTTCCTGCAGGAGATGGGAGCCACAAACTGCAGTCCTTGCACCAGTATGGAGGATCAAAAGGTTGACTGGGCCTAAACTTTTGTCCTACCACATTGCCTTCCAGTTTCCAGGTACTGTCATCTGACCTATGAAATGATTCTAAGGATTTCTGGCCCCATTTATCTGATACTCTTCAGTGCCTTTATGACTTCCAGGTTTTTTTTCATCCATTATCCAGTAGCTGACTTCTCATATATATTGTCTCTTTTTCTCTTTATATTCCCAAAGTTTGCAAAGTGTTTAGTAATGTATGTGCTTAATAAATGTTTTCTATTATATTCATTCTAAGTCCTTTATATTTACATTGAATAAAGCACAAACCCAGAATTCAGGAGGACCTGAATACAAATCTGACCTCAGTCATTTTACTCTTGGGAGCTGTGTGATCCAGGGTAAGTCCCTGAACCCTACTGCCTCACCCAAAAAAATATTAAACTGGTTGATGACTGGGACTATATCCATTTTTTTGTTTATATTTGGTTTATGAGTATTGGTGAAAATACTTGGCATATAGTAAGACCCTTAATAATTTTTTGATCAATTTCCTTTTCATTGATCTCTCCCTTTTTCTTTCTCTATTCAGCCTATTTTCTTTCATTCTAATGCATCTTCTCCTCTGGTTCAGGGCTTCATCGTCTTTTAAATTTGTCTCAACTGATTTGGAGGATGTGGGGCAAAGTCAGAATGATTGCCATTCATGAACTTTCTCCCTAAATTCTTCAAATACCTTTAAAAATAAAACAGAACATACAGAAAATGGAATGAAACAATTTTCCAGCCCAAGATGAATTAAGTCAACAGGAAAGCCCCAGGGTGAAATGAGCACAAACCATGACCTATGAAGATCCCTCACTAGGAAATCACAAGCAGATTTTGGGATTCCCAAGAATGTTCTAGACAAATTCTAAAGTTCCTAGGTCAAGGAGAAAATATTACAAGCAGCCAGAAAAAAAACAATTCAAGTATTATTATCAGGATCACACATTATTTAACAACTCCTTTATTAAAGAGTTTGATATATGATATTCTGGAGGAATAAAGAAGCTAGGATTACAACCAAGAGTCACCTACAAACCAAAAGTGAGTAAAATCCTTCTGGAGAAAATGGATATTCAATGAAATAGAGGACTTCAAGCATTCTTTGTTTTTGTTGATGTTGTTGTTGTTTTGTTTTGTTTTGGCAAGGCAATGGGGTTAAGTGACTTGCCCAAGGTCACACAGCTAGGTAATTATTAAGTGTCTGAGGTCATAGTTGAACTCATTTCCTCCTGACTCCAAAGCAAGTGCTCTATCCACTGTGCCACCTAGCTTCCCCCTTCAAGCATTTTTAATGGAAAAAAATAGAGCTGAATAGAAAATTTGACTTTCAAATATAGAACGCAAGAAAAACAACAAATGTTTACCAGGAAAGGAAAATCATCAAGGACTTAATAAGGTTAGCTGTTTACATTCCAACAAAAGAAGCTAATACTTGCATCTCATAAGACCTTTCTCATTATTAGGGCAATTAGAAAGAGTATATATATATATATATATATATATATATATATATATAGAGAGAGAGAGAGAGAGAGAGAGAGAGAGAGAGAGAAGTCACAATTTTATATTTTTTAAATAAAATTAAGTTGTAAGAGAAATTACTGGGAGAAAGGGGAAAAAAGAGGAAGGATGGAGAAAAATTATATGAAAAAGGTAAAAAGTTTTTATAGTGAAGATGAAGGAGAAAAAGACTAAATGAACCTTACTCTAGTTAGAATAGGCTCAAAGAGGGAATAACATACACATTGAATTGGACATAGAAATTTAATTTACCCTATAGGAAAGTAGGAGGAGAAGGGATAAGAGAAGGAAGATGGGAGTAATGGGGAGGAGATTTTGGTGTTGAGTAGTCAAAAATAAAACAGTTTTCATAAGGAACGGGTGAATGAAGAGAGAAAAAATGGAAATAGGATAGGGAGGAATAGAGCTAGCACTAGTAATAGTGAAAAAAATTTGAAGATACGTTCTTTGATAAAGGTCTCAATTCTCATACATAGAGATCTGGGTCAAATTTAAAAAAAATGAGAACATTCACTAATTAATAAGTGATCAAAAATTGAAAAGTGAACCATTTTCAGATGAAGCAATCAAGGCTAAATGTTCTAACTCACTGCCAATTGGAGAAATAAAAACTAAAACAATTCTGAGGTATTACCACATCCCTAGTAGACTGGCTAAATAGGAAAGAGAAGTAAAATTACAAATGTTGGAGGGGATGTGGGAAAGATGGGACATTAATGTATTGTCAGTAGAGTGGTGAACTGAGTCAACTAAACTTTATAGCAATTTAGAAGAATATACAAAGTGTTGTGACCATGCATATCCTTTGACATAGCAGTGCCACTGCTAGGTCTATATCTCAAAAAATATTTTTTTTTTTGCTAGGCAATGGGGTTAAGTGACTTGCCCAAGGCCACACAGCTAGGTAACTGTTAAGTGTCTGAGACCAGATTTGAACCCAGGTACTCCTGACTCCAGGGCTGGTGTTCTGTCCACTTGCACCACCTAGCTGCTCCCTCAAAAAAGATTTTTAAAAAATTAGTTTCTATATCTACAAAAAATATTTATAGTGAATCTTTTCTGATGGCAAGGAGTCATAAATTGAGTATATGCCCACCAATTGGGGAATGATGGAAAAGTGAATCATATGTGATTGTGATGGAATATGATTCTTCTGTGGGAAATGATGAAAAGGATGCTCTAAGAAAATCCTGGAAAGATTTAATGAGCTTGGGCAAAGTGGAATATACTATGTATAAAGTAACAGCAATATTGTAAGATGTTCAGCTGTGAATCACTTAACTATTCTCAGCAATACAATGATCCAAGAAGACTCTGAAAGACTAATGATGGAAAGTTCTATTGATTTACAGAAACAGAACTGATGATGACTTAATACAAATTGAAGCAGACTTTACTTTGTTTTTCTTGAGGTTTTTTGTGGTTTTAATCTACATTCTTTCACAACATGACTATTATGGAAATGTTTTGCTTGGCTAAAAATGTATAGCCTATGTCAAATTGCTAGCCTTCACCATGTGGGGGGCAGTATGGAAGGAAGAAGGGGGAGAATGTTCAAGTCAAAGTTTTAAAATCAAATATTTAAAATTATTTTATATGTAATGTGAAAAATTAAAATAGAATTAAATGCCAGTTCAAGAAATCTGCCAGTCTTAGCTTCCCTTTTTACAGGGAATAGAGACATGTATCTCCATATTTACCTGTCTAATTTTTACAGATGAGACAAAGGAATATACAAATATTAAGTGATTTGCTCAAGATCAGATGGTCAATATATGGCAGAACAAGAAGTTGAGCTTCGCTGAAGAGTACCTCCATGTTTCTTCCATATATATATATATATATATATATATAATCTTCATAATTATCACTGTACTTGACATACTAAGCAATGGCACAGACCAAATTTAAAATAAAACTTTAAGCCCAGGTGGTATTACACACAAAATTTTACAGTGTGTCTATTATGTGCCTGGTACTATGCTATATATTACCTTATTTGATTTTTAGCACATTGGGAAGTAGGTGACCTATTATCCCTATTTTCCATTTACGGAAAACTGAGGCAGAGGGACATTGCATGATTTGCTCAAGTCATTACACATTACATAGTCATTGTTTATGGTCAAATTTTAACTCAGGCTTTCCTAACTCCAGTTCTAGACAGTGCTCTATTTACTATATCACCTAACTGCCTTTAGCTAGATTCAGATGATATAGGTTTCATTCTTAGCCCTACTACTTACAACCTATATGACCTATAGCAAATCACTTAACCATTCTTAGTCTCAGTCTCCTCACCTTTGTAATGAATGTGTTGGCCTAAATATTCTCTAAAATTTATTCCAATTCTAAATCCATGTTCCTTGGAACTCAACCTGAATGTGGCCATTCACTTTATATGTCCCGTCTACAACCTTTCTTAAGTTTGTTTTTTTTTCCTCCCTCACATTAGGGAGCAAGGTTATGAAAAGAATCTTCTGAATTATGTTTTCCCCCCTGTTATAGCTCCATAATTTCCATTCCACTGCCCAGCAGCCATTTGATACCACCCCCCTCCAAAGCTACTAAGGGTTGACTAAGAGATGAGACTGAAATAATGAAGTTTACAGGGAAAAGAGACCTTTTAGATTGAGCAGGAGTAAATTATAGCTGATGTGTCCCAAAATTCAAGAGGAATATAAGTCAACAACTTTATTAGCAGAACTTATGTTTAATAAGTATCTTGTAGTTATCAAAAACTTTGATTTAATTTGTTTGCCAAATGAGAAAAAATTATTGCTTCATATTCTACAACTTGAAAACTTTCTCAGTTAAAAAAACAAATAGGGAAAAGGAAATGATCTTTAAAAAAAATAACAGAAACTGCAGGAATCCTTTTGAAAAGCTAAGCTTAGTAGCTCATCTTGTGATTTTAGAATTTAAATGTGTGGCTGCTGTCTGGCACATTTAGTTGTCCCTAGATTATTCAAATGCCTATGGTGATTTAAGTATGTATAACTTGCCTAAATACAGGACAGCCTGTATACAGGACATATTCTTTCCAACCCTATAATTAAGTACATAGCAAGAATAGTTTAAGAGAATCCAGAATTCTAAAGGCCATAGAATCAAAGATTTCAAAGCTGAAAAGGACATTGCTGAATAAGACCAATACTCCATTTTATGTATAAGTAAATTGAGGCACAGAGTGGTTAAAGTGATTTGCCCAGGATCACATAGCTAACAAATTTCAGGGGGTTTGTCAAAATTTGAACTCAGATCATCCTGACTTCAAAAGGGGTTAGGGTTTTGCCTCAACCACTCTCATTTACCATATCAATATGTGATTTAATAAATATTTATTACATACAAACCATGTGGTACTGGAAAGAGTATGCCAGTCAGCTCTTTTGTGGTTCCACTCTCCATCAAATATAAATTGAGCCTGCTAGTTATGTCCCCCAAAACCTACTCTTCTTCTGAATGTCCCTCTTACTATTCAAAACCACAACATTCTTTACCCCTCTCTCCTTCATACAATTAGTTGCCAAATCTGTAAATCTCTGGGTTTTCCCTTCTCTTCACCACAAAACTGTCCCTCTTGTAAGAACAAGTGCTTATAGTCAGAAGGTGGACTATCATAATTCAAAATCATATAGGCAGTATATTGGAGGTAATACTGTATTTTAGGTAATACATAGATGATTAAGGTAAAATAGATATGTATATCATGAGAGTTGAGAAGCCTGAGTGCAATCAGAGTATTTAAGGAGATATCAACAGGAATATTAAAATCTACATATGTAGACTATTAAGCAGATCATAAACTCCTTAACAAAAGGAAGGAAGGAATATGGTCTGGGAATCTGTAGATGTCTGCAACAAGTACCTGGACATGGTCTAATAGGCAGGTAAAATTATCATTAAAGACAGAAAGCTAATGGAAACAGAAGGAGGGTTTTCAGAGTTTGGAGATACTGAGGAGAATTTAAATTCCTCCTCATAAACACTGGCTTTTATTGCATGTTGGGATGGGGTGGTAGTTTAAGAAAAGGAAAAAGTTTCATTGGCCAAGGATGAAATATCTTCTACAGACAGTATGACTTCTCTGGACACCAGAAGATGGAAGGAATATTGAAAGGAAATTATCCATATTGATAGGATATCATTTAGCAATATAATCAAAGACCTAGTAGACAAAGAGAAAGAAAAAGGAGGAAGAGGACAAGGATTCAAGTGAGAATTGGACAGAGGAGGACCTGAAATGAAGAACAAGGAGAGATTTTATTCTATTACACCACTGAGGTTTCAATTATCTTGATTATCAGTATTTCCTGCTACTCTAGTTCCATTTGATCTATTTCAGTTTTAGAGAGCAACTAAAGTGCTCTCATACTCATGGGCTCATGGAAGCATAGAATGATCCCTAAAAGGGACCTTTACTATCATTGATATAGTAAATCCACTGTTCATTTAAATATACCACACTCAGGCCCTCATTTAATGAAATAAGAGACTTTAAAATGTTTTTCTTTGGCATTATCTTAAAATATGCCTGATAACTGATATATTATATATACATAAATATATCATGTTATTCCTTATATATGATATAGGTATTTATCAGACATAGTGTGCACTTTAAAGCCTATAGTCACAATGCTATCTCATTAACATATTAGCTTGGCAAGTTCCCAAGTAGATGCAGTACTTAGGGTAAAGGTGCCATTATCTACTTCTTCGTTGTCTGCTAAGGTGACAAAACAAGAGCTAGAATGTTCAAAGTTACTCATTAGTTTGGTTTTCATTTCCATCTTTCCATATTAATAACTGGTCATGTTTTCAGATTAGCATTCTGTTTATCATGTGCTTATTAATAAATTGAATGAGCCAAAACACTCCCAATCACTACTATGCATAAGCTTGTCCCTGACATCCTAAGTTGAGGAGAGCTTCTTACAGAAAACATTTTGGATCCCATAGCTACACTGGCCAAGTTTATATCCTCCCCAGTTCAGAGGCCCATGCTGATGCCTCCAGGGGCATAGCTGGGCCTATTTGCAAGCTGGCTCCATGAATATTTAACAAAGAGTTTGAGAGAAGCTTGACTAGAGATCCATCTGTTAAACTGCTGGAGACATACCAGACATCCGTGAATTAACTACAGAATTGGTCCATTATATTGTCAGGGTTCGATAGAAAACCTTCCATTCACAGCTGATCCCACATCCCAAGTTCAGGAGCCTAGCAATAGAAATGAAAGGGTCTAGAATTAGTGAATATAAATTGTGGAATAAAATTAGGCTAATTCTCTCAGTAAATCAGTTAATAGACCCATTACAGGTTTAAAAGGACACCCTGAAGTCACCTCAGAGAGACTTCCATTTATGGTGCTAGCTCATCTACCAAGGTATGTCAGAATCTGACACCAACTTTTGGAAATCTCTTAATACTATTGGGGAGGGAGAGGGAGGAGAATAAAAGCACCACTGAAGAAACCAAACTAAATTCAACATATTATGACATTGCAGTCATTCCAATTCTAACATTTTATACTATTAATAAAAACAATTTACAAAACAAAATTATCCCAAAAACTACAAATAAGACTTCCACACCATTTCCTGTCACCCAGTGAAAGATGCTGTTTGTTTCTGGGGAATGAAGAATGTCTAGATTTCTAATAAATCACTGATACCTCATAAAAAAGTTTTATCAACCTCCCCGAGGGCATATGATACTCATATTAATGTGGAAATCGAAGGAAAGGCATCCTCTGATTCCAAGTCCTCTCTCTTTCAATTCTCATAGTCTTTCACCCCTCCAAGGAGAGATTATAAAATGAAAATAGAATAGAATAAAGAAAAGTCATGTGCCACTAAGCACTTAAAGAACTACTTACTCTTTATCCTCCAAAATTTATAAGAAGAAAAAGGAGATTTGGCCAGAAGAAGCAACAGTTTTTAGTTTCATATTATATGCCCTTCTCCCCTTCTTAGATGTTTTCTACTTTTCAGCATCAGGGCCCCAGCTCACCCTTTGTGACATGAAAGGAATAGCAGCTATTAGAAGAAGGCCCTAAGGCAGTTTGGGGAAGTGCAGTGGGGGCAGAGGAAGAGATGAAGTGCTTGACACTGAGAAAATAAGGAAATGATTTAGAGCTCTAGGTTCTATTCAGATTCAAATACCAGGAACTCGATTCTGCACCTCCTCCATCCCCCTCATAATATCCAAGTACCTTGAGGAGTCTATTTATCTCAGAAATATTGTATATTTACAGAATCCCAATTCAAATATGTATATTTTTCTAATATTCTTTGGTATTTCTATCCCAAAGAAGTTAAAATAACATCAGTAAAACAATATTTCAATATTTCAATGGTTTTGTGCAGGATGATAAATAATATATATATATATATATATATATTCATTGCTATTTGTGACATAGACTATAGACTAAGATAGGATAGGGAAAGGGATCATACTTCATAGAATCATCATGGAAGAGAAAAAAAAGAAAAAAGGCAAAAGGAAAATATATATCACTTAACTATAACTATTTTAGGAGTATATTTTAGTCTTTTTGCCCAAGGAAAAGAAAAGTTTTTACTATGAAAATGGGACCATAGTTCAATTTTGGTCATCATTTCAAACAATAGTAAAAAACACAAGCTATGCAATCTTACGCAATTCATTAGTTCCCTTATCCATTATCATCTTTAAAATGAGAGATGTGGGTGAAATTATCTCTCATGGGTCCCTTCTAGCTCCAATTGTCTATGAACCGAATGAGTTACACAATCTAATAATTCCTTTTTCATTTCAATTATTTTGGAAATAAATGTGAGACTATATCATATCATAGGAAGGATATTGAATCTAATCCTGTACCTTTCACTTGCAACTTCTTTGACTGTGGATGAGTCATAACCTCTCTGGGTTCCAACTTGGTCTAAATTTCCTCTATTGTCAAATGAGTAAGGTGTAGTAGATGATCTCCAAGCTATTTTAATAACATATGATCCTAGAAAATATCCTACAAACAAGTAGCTGCATGCAGTTTACTTTATTCAACAAAGGGTTTGAGTCTATAGGTATGCACCTTTGGACTAGATGAAAATTAGAAAAGTATACATTTATCTTATTATAATGTAATGTTTTCATTTGTTAAAGGAATTGTAAAAAATGAAGTCAACCCCCAAACATGTTTTCCAAAGTTTCTATGCACTGTTAATTTTTTTTAAATTGCAATTATATTCTTGTCAAAACCAATAAGATAACTATATTTAGTCTTAAGATGACATTGGAATCCGTTTTGTTGTATTTGTCCTTTATATTGAAAACAATTCTCTGAGTGCAGGGTAGTTATGGAGCAAAAAGTGCATTAGAGTCCAACAATCTTAGTTTGAATTCTGGCATTGACATTTTTAGAAATATGGCCCGAATAAGTTTTTCTGTTTGTAAAGTGGAACTGATATTGTTTGAATTACCTCCCTTACAGGGTTGTGAGGAAAATATTTTATAAGTTTTAACATATTTCATAAATATGAACTATGAAAAAAAGCTTATGTGAGTTATTTGCTATTCATTTGCATTTGTGTCCAGGTAGAAGGAAGGCAGGTGCTTCCCCTTCTACAACCCTAGCCCCATCCCAGAGTCATGCAATCAGCAAATCACACTATTCAAGTGGCATATTTAAATCACATAATCACCTATTATGAGAGGTGGAAGGGACCTGACCAGCTAATCCAAGCCCATATCTCAATGAAATCTTCACTGTAATATGTCCAATAATTCATTTTCCTAAGCTCCTTCATGAAGATCTGTGAGGAAAAGGAACCTATTCCATTCTCAAGGTTGAACACTCTACCTTGGACAGCTCTAATTGCTACAAAGATCTTTCTGACATAAAACTGAAATGCACCACTTTGCAAGTTTCTCATCAGTTGATTTGGATTTAGAGAACCAGGATTTGAATTCTGAATCTGCTCTTTACTACCTGTATGACCTTTAGCAAGTCACTTTTCTGATGAACTCTGTTTTGTCATCTATCAAATTAGGGGATTGGACTGCATGTCCCGTAATTCTTCTAAATCTATGATATGTGATCATACAATGTGAAACTGTCATAATCCTACATAAATTTAAATATGTTCTCCTATAAGGATCCTCCATGCAGGATGCATGTAGCATGTTGGATGTCTTCATTCAGATGATTTTATACTTCATGATACCAGTGAAACAGACAACCTTATTCATTTTTTATCTTTTGCTTTTACTACTTCAATGAGTCTACAAGCATGGATGTACCAGGTACCTTTCTATGTGCTGAAGATTTTTTAAATAAGAAAAGCAGTCCCTAAAGAAACTTTTAATACATAAAGTTATAACTATAAATCAGAATTCACAAAATTAATGCTAAGTACATCAAAAGTAATCCTATAGCAGGGATGACACTAATAGTTGAAAGAATCAAGAATGGCTTACTGTAGGAAATTACTCTTGAGCTAAGTTTTAAAGGAAACCAAGAATTTTTAAGACTTTATAGTGGGGAAGGAGAGCATTCAAGACATGGAGAATGGTCATTGAAATGTTAGTTGAAGTTATGTGTATAAGTAGTTATTTTGTATGACTGGACTATAAGACTATGTGGAAGTTATATCTAAAGAGATACAGCAACCACGTAGTACAATAGATAGATCACTGAATTTGGAGTCAGAAAAAGCTGAAGTCAAATTCAGTCTCATACTTTTAAGAGATGTATAGGGGCGGCTAGGTGGCACAGTAGATAGAACACTGGCTCTGGAGTCAGGAGTACCTGAGTTCAAATCCAGCCTCAGACACTTAATGATTACCTAGCTGTGTGGCCTTGGGCAAGCCACTTAACCTCATTTGCCTTGCAAAAACCTAAAAAAAAAAAAGAGAGAGATTTATGAATCTGTACAGGCCAGTTAACCTCTCTTAAACCTCAGCTACATCCATAAAATAAGAATAATAATAGCAGACCCTGAGACATATGTTCCCCACCCTTCTGTTGTGAATTTTTATGAAAATCAAATAATATTTAAAGTCTTTTATAAATCTTAAAGTCCTATGCTAATATATCTATTTTGTCTAATAATGGTAGTGGTAGTAGTATTTAGCAGCAGTAGCAGCAGTAGTAGTTTAAACTGTACAAGCAGTAGAAGCTGTAACAAATGATCAGCTTGTGAATAGTTTTAAATGGTAATAGATTTTAATTTTAATATTGGAGGTAATAGATAGCCATGACAGTCTGTGAATTTGAGGGAAGGGGACATAGAAAAATGTATTGACAGTAAGAATGACACTAAGGTATCAGATCTAGAAAACTGGAGGATAATGGTGCCCCAGATAGTACTAACAGAATTTAGATCATAGAGTTTGGGAAGAAAGAAAACATGTTCTGTTTTTTATATGTTAAATTTAGAATGTCTGAGACATGTGTTTTGCCTTCTCTAATCATACTACTACCAGTTGACATTATTTCATGCACAAATGTTATTTCTTATATAATAGCCAATGACAAAGTTGGTGTCCAGTGGCTTTCCATGATACCAGGTAATAAGCCAGAGCTTCCAAGGCTGAGGTGATTAGGGAGTTAACTCTTCTGAATGCAAATCTTGTGGAATTATGGCATTCTGGCAGATATCACTAGTAGGTTAGCCATGAACAGGAATGGAGCTCAGTATTTAGCCATTTCTGCTCTCCTCCCCAAGCACTCTAAATAAGTGTAGTAAGCTTATATAAAGTCTGATCGGGCTATATCCCAATATACCCAACTCATAGTCTATTCTTACCTATAACTCCCTTACAAATCACAAAGCAAATACCTAAATGTTCTGTCCCCCTGGTAGTTCAATTCTTCTATTCTCTTTGCAGGATAATTTACTAATGCTTTAAACACCCTAAGACATATGTCTCCCAACCCTGCTGCTGTGAGTCCATCTGCCTTTTTAAAGTATTTTTCAACTCCATTTCCTTCTTCTATTATGACTGCCTATCCTCTCTTCATAAGGGTCATGTTCACTAGTTAATAGGCCACAGTTGATCTCTTTGAGGAAGAGCAATGTGAAAAAGCATTCAAAAGGCTGTGGCCTCCTCCCTTTCATCTGTTATCAGCTTTCTCTCCCTATCAGGGGGAAACATTTTCCCTGGTCTTCTGTAATTGAATATCCTCTCCAACTCCTCAGTGTTTGTCATGCTGAGTACTGTAAAGTCATATTTTTTATTCAGTTAGCTATATAAAAAGTCACCAGGGAATGCTACTGTTCTCACTGATTAGTTCAGCCAACACCCATTTAGTCACCATTGTGGAAGAATCCAGACCTCAAGGAGAAATGCAGAAGTGCCAGGTTCCAAAATACTTATTATGCAACAATCTTGCAATATTGAAAAAAAAGATATTCAGTGTTTACATTCTTGTTTGAGCATGAATCTTTATACAAAATAAAATGTTTTATATTTCAACAAGGGATAATGGAGTGGTTGGAGTGATGAAATCTGATCACTTTCATGTAAATATACGGCTTTAATTTCCTTTCTCCAAAAGAGCCAAATGAATAAAACTAAGAGTAAATCTGAAAAAAAAAGAGAGAGCACTATTTAGGAGAACACAATTTTGAATATACTACTTCTTAAAACTAAGGGGGAAGGAAGAGGAAAATATATGGATTTTCATGTATAAATCAATACACATTGTATGCATAAATTGTACATAAATACATACATACACAGATAAATACATGGATGACTGCTTTGAAGCCATCAAATTGTATATCTTTATAAAAATTCAGACTCATATAGATAGATACATACAAATGTATTTGAAATCCTCTGAGAATGGTATTAGTCAGGAGTTCTTTTATTAATGTTGAAAAGGTATTCCTTGAGGAATTTCAGGGGTTACTACATGGTCTCCTTGAGGGACTGTTACAGTTGGTTACCATTTTGGATAGAGTTAGAAAGCAGGAATAAAATATAAAGCAGACTCTAAAGTTCCTTTTTCTTTTAAGAGTCAAATGTAAGAGAAGTAAAGAATCCAAAGATATTGCTCCAAGCTGAAATCACAGTCATTTAAATTTTTGATTGAATAATAAAATCTGTGCCTAATGGTGAGAGGAAAGCACTAGGCTTATTTTTAGATTCACTAAGCCTAAGCAGCTTAGGAATGCTTTCTGCTTGCCTTTTCCCCACTAATATATAAATAGCCACCAAGTCCTTGGAAAGAAGAGATTCTGAAACTGAATTCTTCTCTTTATCCTATCCTGGCTCACTGAGAAATGCCCTAGTCATAGGGAACAGGGAAATGTCAGGAAGAGGGGTATGTTGTGAAAACGTACTTATGAAACTAACAAAAATAATAACCAATCCAAAATAAAAAAAAATCAAATATGATAGTCCTTGTACTACTCTTCTACTGTGAAATTAAAAGACTCACCAGTTGTTAGTATCTTGTTCAGAAACATCTTGAGAATTGAGATGCCAATGTGTTGATTTGATGGTTTCAATATAGTTGGATTCTATGACATAACTGTAGGGAGAGGAAGTAAATATAAAGGAATCAATTGGACTTGAAAGTAAGGTAGAAAAAAAAAGAAAATAGCATCAATGAAATATCTATGAAAAAAAGAAGTATTCAAAACTGTTGGTTAGGGAATCATTGAGGGACAAAGCAAAAAAGTAGAATGGAAAGGAAAAGATTTCAAGAGAGTCATGTGGTTACTCTATACTCCCCTCAACAACTGAGCTATGGACAGATTACTGATAATTACCACTTGTTAAATGATAATAGTTTTTAGGATTTCTGAAATAAAGGAAATCAGGATTTTAAAGCATTCCATTCTTGTGATTTTATGGAAATAGTATTTTCTCTTCTCTTTCTCATTATTTTCATATCTCAATTTTGAAAAATTTCAGGAGTCATTATTTCTTATTTATACTTTTTTATTACCTCTGTTTTTATTTAAAGTCTACTGAAGTCAATTTGTGAGGTTTTTTGCAAAGTACAAACACCTGAAGGCATTCAAGGAAAATTAAATAATGTAGTGGTCTAATACTAGAGATTTTCTTCAATGGTTTTAACTTTAGAAAGGTTCTGTTTATAATCCATGTTTTTATTATTAAGCCAAATGTCACTCAGCATATATACTTTATCAAAGCACTTTTTGAAAACCTTGTAAATATTCAGGATTGATTAATTCCCCACATATGTAAGATAAGAATTTAAGATAAAGTTTCATTTGAAAGAAGAGTTGAATATATTCTCCTAAAAAACATCTTTCTGAAAAAGTTAGCTCTCTTTAAAAATAAAATTAACAAGAGAAATTTCTGTCTTATGAGGATATGTATCCATAGTGTATGACTATTTCAAATAAATACTCTTAAATTTTTCTTAAATATTCTATGGAAAAAATCTCTTGAATTTGAAAAAAATCTATTCAAAGGCAAGTTTAAAAAACTATTAAAAGTTAAGTTGTAATTATGTGATTATAGTGGAATGCTAATTCTGCTGTAAAAAATGTTGAGCTGGTTGCTCTCAGTAAACCTGGAAAGACTTTCAGGAGCAGATGCAATGGGAAATGTAAAATATACAGAGTAACAGCAATGTTGTAGGATGATCAGCTGTGAATGACTTAGCTTTTCTCAGCAATGCTGTGACCCAAGGCAACTCTGAAGGACTTATGATAAAGAATACTCCATCTGCAAAGACAGAGTTCTTAATGTCTGAATACAAATTGAATCAAACACTTTTTATTTTTCTTGAGGTTTCTTTTTCAACATTTCTATAATGGAACATGGGGGGGTGAGAAGAAATAAGAGAATTCAGAGTTCAAAGTTTTAGATATGAATTTTAAAACTTGCTTTTAAATGTAAATGGGAAAAAAATAAAATAAAAATAAAGTTTTAAAAAATTATATGTTAGCCATACATTAGTTTTTAGAGATTACCTACTTTACCTATGAATACCTACTATGTGTACTACACTAGTGCTAGTTAGTATAAGGTATGTATCATCCCAGGTTAATCATCTTAAAAACACTATTCTCCTCACTTTAATCTGCAAATACCATAGTCAGTTATCCAAAGTCTTCCAAGATCTAGTTTCAACCTACCTTTACAATTTTTCCCATTCCCTTTAGCTCACTACTTTTCTACAGAAATATTTCTATCTAGTTTGATTAGCCTATTACTTTCACCATTATCATTCCAACTTCTTTATATCTATGAGGAAAGTAATAGTGGAAAGAAGTCTGAATTTGGAATCAAAGAACCTGGACTTAAATCATAGTTCTGCTACTTGAAAATTGAATGACCCTGACCAGCTCAACTAATTTTTCTGTCATCAGTTTCATTGTCTTTAAATTAAGAGGGTAGGGGGTGGCTAGGTGGCACAGTGGATAAAGCACCAGCCCTGGAATCAGGAGTACCTGGGTTCAAATCCGATCTAAGACACTTAATAATTACCTAGCCGTGTGGCCTTGGGCAAGCCACTTAACCCCATTGCCTTGCAAAAATCTAAAAAAATAAAAAATAAATAAAAAATAAAGTAAGGGGGTTAGATTAACCCAGAATTTCTTAATCTCTTGAGTACATGCATTTGTTATAGAATATTTCTAGTAGTCTGGTGAAACTTTATCAGAATAATGTTGTATAAAGCATTAAAGAATGCACATGATTACAAACTAATTATAATGAAAAAATATTTTTCCCCATTCAGAGGTACCCACCTTTAAGGGTCTGTGAATCTAAAAATCAGAAACTTATGATTAGATAATGTCCAATGTTCATGAATCAATAGTCATTTTTAAGCATTTGTGATGTGCTAAACCCTGGAAATACAAAGAAAGGGGTAGGGGAAACGTAATGTTTGCAAGAAGTTGACAGTCTTTTACCTTTTCAAACATCATTTTATTTTTAACTACACATTAAGATAATTTTAACATTCATTGTTCATAAAATTTTGAGTCTCAAATTTTCTACCTCTCTCTCTCCATTCATCCCTCCATAAGACTAGCAATCTTATGTAGATTATATATGTGTAATCATATAAAGCATTTCCATTGTTGTGAAAAAAATAACAGAAAGTAAAAAAGCACATGAAAAGTAAAATGAAAATATTATGGTTTGATCTACATTCAGACTCGACAATTATGGATAAAATATACCATCATGATACTTTGGAAATTTTCTTAAATCGTTGAATTACTAAGAAAAACTAATTCAATCATAGTCACTGTACAATGTAGCTATTTCAATGTACAGTGTTCTCCTGGGTTTGCTCATTTCACTTCACATCAGTTCATGTAACTCTTTTCAGGATTTTCTGAAATTACCCTGCCCATCATTGATTATAACATAATGGTATTCCATTACATTCATATATCACAATTTGTTCAGTCTCCCCCAATTGATGGGTATCCCTTCACTTTCCATTTTTTTGCCTTCACAAAAGGAAGAAATACATTCTAATGGGAGAGACAGTATGCAAATAACTAAGTATATATATATATATATATATATATATATATATATATATATATATACACAAGGAGTTCACATTCATATTCATATGCTTGTGGCAGGTAGTCTCAGAGAGAAAACTGAATTTTGGGTATAGGGGGAGAACTGGAAAAGGTCTTCTATAGAAGATAATATTTGAGATGAATTTTAAAGTAAAGAAATATGTAAGCAAGAGTAACATTCCAGACATAGAGGACATCTAGTGTAGTGTCATGGTCAGGAGATGTGTAATGACAAAACAGTATGTAAGCTAATGTACCTGGATTATACAGTATGGGAAGGAGAGTTAAGTGTAACAACACTAGGAAAGTATGATCCTCTTCAAAATGTTCACTCTTCCTTTCCTTTTTCCATTCTCTTTACTTTATTCATTTCCTTATATTTTCTTCTTTTCTTTCTTAATTTCTGTTTCCCTCCCTCCTTCTGTCTGCCTCTTCCCTGTTACTCTGTGCCTGCAGTCATGTTGTTACTAAACAACAAGATAGAATGTGATATTTTGCTAGAATATTTCAGACAATTTTTGCTGTAGTTCAGGAGAAGGGGTTGTTACTATGGGGGTTGTCAGGAAAAGCTTGATCTAGGTCTTTCTAAGATGTAATAACATTTGAATAGAAGGCAAAGAGGAAAAAGAATTTTATTTTTTTTAATATTTATTTAAGGCAGTGGGGTTAAGAGTGACTTGCACAAGGTCACACAGCTAGGCAATTATTATTAATGTCTGAGGCCAGGTCCTCCTGATTCGAGGACTAGTGCTCTATCAACTGTGCTACCCAGCTGCTCCTTGGAAAAGGGATTTTATTTTTTTAGAAATATTTTATTTATTTTGAGTTTTACAATTTTCCCCCCATTCTTGCTTCCCTCCCCCTACCCCCACAAAGAAGGCATTCTGTTAATCTTTACATTGTTTCCATGGTATACCTTGATCTCAGTTGAATGTAATGAGGGAGAAATCATAACCTTAAGGAAGAAAAATAAAATATGAGATAGTAAAATTACATATTTAGATAAGAAATTTTTTTTCCTAATTTTAAGGTAATAGTCATTGGTCTTTGTTCAAAGTCTGCAATTCTTTCTTTGGATACAGATGGTATTCTCCATTGCAGATAGCCCAAAATTGTCACTGGTTGTTGCGCTGATGGAATGAGCAAGTCCATCAAGGTTGATCATCACCCCCATGCTGCTGTTAGGGTGTACAGTGTTTTTCTGGTTCTGCTCATCTCGCTTAGCATAATTTCATGCAAATGCTTCCAGGCTTCCCTGAATTCCTGTCCCTCCTGGTTTCTAATAGAATAATAGTGTTTCATGACATACATATATCACAGTTTGCTAAGCCATTCCCCAATTGAAGGACATTCACTTAATTTACAATTCTTTGCCACCACAAACAGGGCTGCTATAAATATTTTTGTACAAGTGATGTTTTTACCCTTTTTCATTATCTCTTCAGGGTATAGACCCAGTAGTGGTATTGTTGGATCAAAGAATATGCACATTTTTGTTGCCCTTTGGGCATAATTCCAAATTGCTCTCCAGAAAGATTGGATGAGTTCACAGCTCCACCAGCAATGTATAAGTGTCGCAGATTTCCCTCATCCTTTCCAACATTGATCATTATCCTTTGTGGTCATATTGATCAGTCTGAGAGGTGTGAGGTGGTATCTCAGAGATGCTATAATTTCCATCTCTCTAAGAAGTAATGATTTGGATCAATTTTTCATACAACTATGGATTGCTTTGATTTCCTCAGCTGTAAATTTCCTTTACATATTCTTTGATCATTTGTCATTTGAGGAATGGCTTCTTTTTTGAAAATTTGGCTCAGTTCTCTGTATATTTTAGAAACAAGTCCTTTGTCAGAAATACTAGTTGCCAAAATTGTTTCCCAATTTACTACATTTCTTTTGATCTTGCTTACAGTGGTTTTTTCTGTGCAAAAACTTTTTAATTTAATGCAATCAGAATTATCTAGTTTGTTTTTAATGATGCTCTCCAGTTTTTCCTTGGTCATAAACTGCTTCCTGGGAAAGGAATTTTATACAGAAAAGGTACAGCATGAGCAAAGGTATGCTGCTGGGGAAAAAATAGTCCTTTTTGAAGAATAATGAATAAGTCAACCTAAATGGAATAAAAGTTCCATTAAGTAGAATAGATGAAAGAGGTTCAGAAAGGTAAGGTAAGACACAGTTACTGACCACTTTGAAAAGTCATAGCATAGGTTTAGAATTCTGTCTTATTTTAAAATGGGAAAACAGATTCCACCCATTCCATTTAAAATCACAAATATAACTAGCTCATTTCATTGTCATGCAACTACAATGATCTAAAGACCAATGAGGTCAATATCCCAACTGAATAGAGAAAGGAGAGAGGGTCAGAAAATTCTCAAATATAGTTAGTTGATAGAGGATCAGTATTAAACAATAGAAACCATTAAAAATCATGAACTATTGATCTTTTAATTTCTTACTTTGCGAACAAAATTATAGAATCTGAGTCTGAAAGGATGGCAGAAACAGTGTAACCTAATTTATAGAACTGACAGATAATCCCTTCTAAAACATCTCCAAGAAATCTTCATCAAGTCTTACTAAGTCTTACTTTGAAGATAGGGAGAGCATAGTCTGTACCTCCCATGATAGTCCATCCCACTTTTAAGTTAGCTTGAATTGTGAGGAAGTTTTTCACTTACATTTCTGTACATACCACCAATTCACCCAAGTTCTGCTCTCTGAGACCAAGCACAACAAATTTAATCATTCATAGATGTGACAAACTGCCATATACTAGATTTCTAAAATATCACCCCCCAAAAAACAATCCCCTATGTCAAATATCACCAGTTCCTTCAACCAATTACCAAATGTCATGATTTCCAAAATTTTTCCCTTGATAATTTGCCAACTTATCAGTCATTCCTAAAATGTAGCATGCAGAGATAAATGGATCTTAAATAAAATAGGAACAATGTCCAGCAGTATTTACAATGTAAATACTATACTGTATATAAATACTACATATATGGAAAGACAAATATGCAATGTAAGACTTAAGTAATTCACATAAAAATGTTTCTAAAACTTATCAACATATGTGCTTTTATTTGAGTCCATATCTTTTTCAAAAATGAAAAAAAGTAGTTACTATGTAGGGAAGAACTTGGATTAAAGAAGTGAGAAAGTAACTAAAATTGATTAATCTAGAAAAGGAAAACTAAGGCTAGTAACTATGTCTCTGCCTTTTTCTGTGTAAAGAGTCTAGTTATACCAATGTGCCCAACAAACATTTTGCATAGCTTTTGACAGATTTTGGTGACTCGATAATTATCTTCTAAGTCCATAGAGAGTTATTAAGAGTCTACCAGCATGTGGCTTGTCTCTACAGAGGACTAAAGAAGAAGCAATGGATTTAATTGCACCAAAGGAGGGTTTGTTTCGATATGAGAAAGAATTCATTGGCCATGAGTGAGGAAACATTAGAGCATGCTGCCAAGGAGATTGTAGACTCACCCTCCCCAGAGATCTTCAAAACAGCCTCATCATCTGTCTTGAATGATTTAGGCATTCACTTTCCTGGAGGCAGAGGATTGGGGAAGATGATTCCTTCTTATTCTTTCCAAATATATAGTTCTATATTAATAAGATGTAATTCAGTGTATCTCAGTACAGTGTTTTGGCAAAAATCAAATTTTGGAAAAAAAAATAGTTTTGAAGATTTTCTTGGGAAATTTAGAGCAGATAGAATCATGGGACTAGACTAAATGATCTTTAAAGTCTCTTCCAGCCTTAGGAATCCATGAATCTATAAATATGGATTCCATGTGAGTATTCCAAATATTACTAGAATACTCTAAGAAAATGGTAGTGGGCAGTGGCAGGAAGAAAAAAGAAGAAGGCAAGGGACTTTGAGAGGAGAGGTGGGGTTGGTGGGTGGGCTTAGTGAATTTTAAAGCATTAGTGAATGGGATTGTTTTTCTAGAAGAGAAATGTAATTTTGCTAGGAGAAAGGAACTGATTTCTCTTTTATGAGGCAGAATTCCTTCATAATTCTCTGAGTCTTTTACCATAACTGCTATAGCATGTGTTTTAAATTATATTGTATGCATGTGTTCTCTATAAAATTAGCCATCATGACCCATTGTTCCACAGTCCTTCCTTTCATCACATTTTAGTGGCCTGTGTTCCATATTAGCAAATAACCCATAGGGAAAATTATGCATTTTCCATACACCAGCTTTGTTACATGTTTGATAACACTTATTGTGTGTGCAAAGGATATGGGTCAATATATAAAATATTTTTAAAATATTAAACAAGTAGTCAATTGTTTCCTTATGGAAAGCAGACTAAAAGGTCAAAATGAATATATCTAGAGTCAATATCAAAACAGAATTAACATCTCTACTTTTTAACCTATATGTACATGGATATATAACTCTATCAATATGTTAACTAGGGTGAAGGCATTTTGCCAAGTTTTGAACCCACTTGAATTTCTTGGGTTTTGAATTTAAAATGAAATTTAAACCTTTTCAGATTCAAGGTTCTTTTCAGTGTTGTTAAAATGTGACTTCCTGATTGAAAGACTAAACGCTTTTGGACACCAGCTTGCCCTTACAAAACATTATAATAAGTTAAGTGTAAATGAATCAGAGTCATATGGATTACATTTACCTTGAAATCCATGAATTTTAAAACTATTGAATGGAAAATACTTGGTAAAAAATGCTTTGGATTTGGCCAAATCTAAATCTTTTGGAAAACTGTTTCAGATATTTTTGCTAAACCAGAATTGCGGTAGGATTTTACACTTGATACTGTCAGTAAAAATGTAACCTGCTGCTTTATTGAATGCACAAGGGCAAGGCAAGTCAACAAATATTTTTTAAGCATCTGACTTTTATGAGAAAGCTTGGGTGCTAAAGCTACAAAGATTAAATACCAAGCAGACAGATAAATAAAGTTCCTATCCTTATGTAGATTATAATCTAATGGGCTGCAAGTAATTCACAAATGAAATACAATTAAGTTTAGAATGATAAGAATGCATAGGTAAGCAAAATTAATCCATGCATTAATTATATACAAAAAATACATATTTCATTCTGCATTCTGAGCCTATCATCTCTCTGTCAACATAAACTCTTTAAAATCATGTTGATTCTCGCATTTATGGGAGTTCTTAAATCTTCTAAAGTCTTTTTTAACTTTATAGATAATTTCCCTGGTTCTGCCCATTTGATTGTGTATCAGTTAATTTCTCTTAATGCATTAGATTGGAAAGAGAGAAAACATTTTTGTTCATTAAAAATTCAAATTAATTTTTAGAAGAATAAAAGGAGTTTGTGAGAGAACAGTTATGGGGATGAGGAGATAGAATGGTTTTGTTGATGATGATGTGGTTAAGATATGAGAATTCAGATTCACACATGGAAGGTATATTTGAGTTGCTCATGTAGGTTAATAGTATGTCAAGATGGGTTTGTGTAAATGTTGTTTGAAGGAAGAAGCAAATAAATACCTTTGGAAGGTTGCTAACTCCTCTCCAAGAGAAACTTTGATTTATTTCAGGAGAGCAGAACACTGGGGCTATGATGGCAACCACTCTGCTCTCTTTTGAGACTGAGTATCAGGCTGGAACTATAACTTTCTTCTCCCCACAAATTACTAGTCCAGAGGAAATGCATTTTAGTTTCAAGTCACTTTTCCTGGATACTGTTTTTATTATGGAAGGAGGGCCTAAATCTGTATTTGAAGATTTGTCTCTTTTGCCATCATCCTTTCATTAAATTAACTATACATTAAATTTTAAATGATCAAGTAATATTTTTCCACCAGTGGGGAGATTCTTAGGTAAATAGCTAGCCTTAAATCCTGAGTTTCATGCATATACATGCTAGTGCAAACAAATACCTCACCTAATCACTCTTACTGCAATGAGGTACCTATCATTTAATTAATTGTGTGATGGACTCTTTCTAATAGGAAATCCTAAAATGCTAGGAATGAAGGATACACATTTATTGTTGAAAAGTATGACCAACTTAGTTTGAAATTCAGATTGTGTAGTTAGACAAAAGAGGAGAATAATTATATCTTCATCAATTAAGTTACACAGGGTACCTTCTACAAAAGAATTTTCTTAGAAGAATTAGTCCTGAATAGCTAGAGAGAAAAAAAAGGAGATTAATATAATTCTGGGGCAACTAGGAGAATTAGTATCTAAATCAGCAGCTATTGAATTATTATTAATATTAAATCAATATTAAACCAGCAACTATTGTGTGTTACATTTATTAATATGGAAAATTTATTTTTTTCTTTTTTTCCTTCTGAATAGTATCTTGTTTTTCCCAATTACATGTAAAGATAATTTCCAACTTTCCATTTTTGCAAGACCGTGAGTTCCAAATATAGCTTTCTCTTCTTTCACTTTAACCATCCCTAAGACAACATGCAATCTATTACACATTTCAATCATGTTATACATATTTTCACATTAATCATGTTATGAAAGAACAAGAAGAAAAGGGAAAAACTTCAAGAAAAAACAAAAAGTTAAAATAGTATGCTTCAACCTGTATTCAAACTCTATATTTCTTTCTTTCTTTCTCTGTATCTAGATAACATTTTCCATCATGAATCTTTTGGAATTGTTTTAGATAATTATATTGCTGAGCATAACTAACTCCATCACAGTTTATCATGGCACAATGTTGCTGTGTACAATGTTATCCTGGTTCTGATCACTTCACTCAGCATCAGTTCATGTCTCTCCAGGTTTTTCTGAAATTTGTCTGCAAACCAGTTTTTCTAGTACAATAGTATTCCATTAAATTCATATAATATAGGAATGGGACTTTAGAATAGCCAGTAAAGACTTGAATGAATTAATGCTAAGTGAAATGAACAGAACCAGAAGAATATTATATACACTAACAGCAACATTGTGCAATGATCAAATATAATGGACTTGTTCATTTCAGCAGTACAATAATCAAAGGCATTTCTATATCTTGTGATGAAAAATATGATCCATATCCAGAGAAGGAACTGTGGAGTTTAAATACAGAGCAAAGTTTACTATAGTCATTTTTTTTTCATTTTTTGAATTACATGTTATGAAAATTTTTCAACTTTCATCCACATGTATATGTATATTTTTAGTTACATACTTTCCTTACATCCTCCCTTACCACCCTCCTCCTCTCAGGGCAAACAGTCAGGTAAATAGTGAACATATACATTTATGTTTAACAAGTTTACAGATTACTCATTTTCAGAATGAGGAATTTGTATTAATGGAAAAGAAAGAAAAAAATGAGATAGGCAAGAAATACATGAAAAAGATGAGTGTAGTATTCATTCATATTATGTAGGGTTTTTTGTTATGTTTTGTTTTGTTTTGTTTTTCTTCCTCTGGATGAGGATAGCATTGTCCATAGTTGGTCTCCTAGGATTGTTCAAGCTCTCTAAATTGCTGAAAGGAGTTGCATCCATCAAGGTTGATCAACTCACACTGTTGTTAATAATGTGTCTAGAGTCTTACCTTTCATGGTTTCCTAGAGAACAATAGTATTACATAGTATTCATGTACCATAACTTGTTTAACCATTCCCCACTTGATGGGTATCCCTTCCCCAATTTCCAATTCTTTGCCACTACAAAAAGAGTTGCTATGAATATTTTGGAACATGTAGTACTTTTCCCTTTTTCTATAATTTCTTCTGGATATAGACCTAGAATTAGAATTGCTGGGGAAAAAAAGGTATTCATAGTTTTATTACTCTTTGGGCATAGTTCCAAATTGCTCTCTCCAAAATGGTTTGGTCAATTCACAAACAACTCCACTAGCAATGCATTAATGTCCCAAACCTTCCACAATCTCTCCAATATTGATCATATTCCCTTTTTTGTCATCTTAGCCAATCTGATAGGTATCAGGTGAAACTTCATAGTTGTTTTATTTTGCATTTCTCTACTCAGTAATAATTTGGAACATTTTTTCATATAATTATATACACTTTTAATTTCTTCATTTGGAAAATCTGGTCATATCCACTCTTCAGATTTTGAAAGTTGTCTCATGTATTATGTCATTATGATCTTTCTAATAAAAGGGAGGGAGGGAGGAAAATGTAAAACTCAAAACCCTGCAAAAAATGATTGTTAAAAATTACCATCACGTGTAGTTGGGAAAATATAAATAAATACGGTTTCTAAAAAATTCATTAAAAAAACCACAATTTTTTCAATCATTCCTCAGTTCATGGGCATTCCCTCATTTTCCAATTCATTGCCAGTACAACTGCTGCTATAAATATTTTTTTGCATGTGGATTATTTCCCCCTTTTTATGATCTCTATGAATTATAAACCAAATAGTGACATTACTGGATTGAAGAGTATATACAGTTTGCTTGTTCTTTGGACATAGTTTCCAATTGTTCTTCAGAATGTTGGGATCATTGCATAAGTCCATCAATAATACATTAGCATCCTAATTTTCTGACATCTTCAACAATTATCATTTTCCTTTTCTGTCATATTAACGAATCTGATAGATGTGAAATGGTACTTCAGTGCTATTTTAATTTTTATTTCTCTAATCAATAGTGATTTAAAGCATTTTTCTTATGATTATAGATCATTTTAATTTCATCTGAAAATTACCTGTTAATGTCCTTTGACCATTTATCCTTTGAATAATGACTTGTATTCTTCTTAATTTGACTCAGTTCTCTATATATTTAAGAACTGAGACCTTTACCAGAAATATAAATTGCAAAAATTATTTCTTAATTTTCTGCTTTTCTTCTTATCTTCGTAGCATTTGTTTTATTGTGCAAAAACTTCTTAATTTAATGAAATCAAAATTAACCATTTTCCATTTCAAAATATTCTTTCTCTTGTTTGGTCATAAATTCTTCCCTTTTCCATAGATCTGAAAGTTGAACTATTCCTCCCTTTCTTAACTTGCTTACAGTATGACTATGAATAAATAATGTACTCATTTTGGATTTATCTAGATATGGGGTGTGAGATGTTGGTCTGTGCCTAGTTTCTGACATACTATTTTCCATTTTCCCCAGCAGTGTTTACCAAACTGGATCTGCATTTATCAAACTGGAAATTTTATAGTCACTTTCTACTGTGCCTGGTGTACCTACCCTATGCCAATGATCAACCGCTTCATTTCTTAGCCAGTACCAAATAGTTTTGATGAGTATTGCTTTATAATATAGTTTTATACCTGGTATAACTTGAGAACCTTCCACTGCATTTTTTTTAATTTCCATGATATTCTTGATTGTATATACTTCCAGATGAATTTTGAGATCATATTTTTTCTATCTCAATAAAATAAATTGTTGTAGTCTGATTGCTGTGCTACTAAATAAGTAATTTAGAATTGTTATTTTTATTATATTAACTTGGCCTACCCATGAGTAATTGATTTTTTTTTACTTATTTATCTATGACTATGTTTGAAAAGTGTTTTATAAGTGCTTTTATATAATTCCTGGGTTTGTCTTGGAAGGTAGACTCTCAAATATTATATATTTTATATTCAAAATAAATGTTATTTTAAATGGAATTTCTCTTTTTATTTCTTGCTGCTGGACCTCGTTGGTAATATATGGAAATGATTATTATTTATATTTTTAATTTTTTTCAATGAACTAGCATCTTCTATTTCTCAATCTCACTGACTCAAAATGGAAAAAGTAAAATTAAAAACATAACTCTTATAACAATTAAGTACAGTTAAGAACAAGAAAGTTCTACCTTGGTCATGTCCAAAAATGTGTGTCTCTCTCTCTCTTTTAATTTACATAATATATTATGATAATAAACACAAACGGGAAAAATAATAGTCTTCATGCTCAAGGGTCTTACAATCTCAATGGGAATTTAAAAGTCATGAAAGGAATAAGAGATATAACTATAAAAGTATTATAGTATGGGTTTAGGGCAATGGAAAGTCAGGTGAATTGCTATGGGAAATATGGAATGAGAAATGAAAGTATGTGTCAGGAGGATTTCATAAGGAGATAGTAACTGAATTGGTCCTTAAATGGAAAAAAAATAGATTTCAGTAAATAAAGATAGAGGTTAAGGCAGGAAGTGGAGTCCACTCCAAACATGATGAATAAGATGAGAAAAAAAAAGAAAGGTTTGGAAAAATTAGAATGTGGGATAGTAGTTTAACCAGAATGTAGAATATGTCTGCTATGTGCATGTTGTAATTTGCAATGGAGAGAGTCTTCTAGTTATGATGAAGAGTTTAACCAATATTCTATAGTGAATGAAAACTCAATTGAAAATGGCATTACTATATATAGAGATTTGCCTGGAAAAAGGTACTATAGATTTTATTGGATTATAATTATAAACATTATTAACAGTTTGTTTAGGTATCTGTAAAAAAGATAAAGCCATATTGGGGTCTATTAAGAGAACTGGAATGCCTAAGACTAAGAATTAATTCAATGATCCACTTTAATTTCTTCCTACTTCAATCCAAATCTAAAATATGTTATATAGTTCTGAGTGCTACAATTTAGAAAGAAGAATTATAAGCTAATAGTAAAGAAGATGAAGGGATGTAAAAACATACCATATGAGAATAAATTGAAGTGACTAAGGATAATTAGCTTGAAGAAGAGACAACTTAGAAAGACCATAGTAACTGTCTTCATATAGTCACTGGATTGTTGTGAAAGTGTGATGAGCTCTGTTTTATTTGGCATTAGAATCTGGAGATAGGATCAATCAGTAAATGTTGCAAAGAGAGCCAGAAAAAATTCTAAATAATTAGAGCTATGTGCTGCCTTGAAAGAAAGTGGGTTTTCCCACACTAGTCTTGTTCACATATATTTGAACTAGATGGTCTCTGAAGTCTTTGAATGATATTCTGTGATTTATGCCTGCAAGCATACATAAAACAAGAATTTATAAAGCTGCTAATATGTGTCATGACTCTTCCCAAAGTTTGTAATTCAAAGCTATTAACAAAATATTACCTGCTACGAGAGCCTTTTAATTTCTCTTAAATTAACATATACACAGAAAAGCAAATAAAAATATATAAAAACTAAATCCAAATTGATTTTGTCAGTAGGCCACTAGCACTAGGTGAAATTGATATAGGTCTCATATAGATGTTAGTCCTTGAGCATCAAGTTGAAGGAAGCTATGAATTCTTTTTGGTAATTTTTTTTAATATTCTCAACTTTACAAATACCAACAAACAAATTTTTCCCATTCAAAAATAAAAGAGAATTGCATATTAAACTGTGAATCTCTTCCAAATCCTTCTTATTCTTATTAAAAGTATATATAATAAATTCAACATTATTAGTGTTTCTCCTTAAAATCCTATTTCCATCTCTTCTCTTTGAATTTGTCTATCATTTCCTCTTTCTTGTTGTTTTTAGAATTATTAAACTTCATAATCACTACCTCTTCCTCTAAAAAAAACTTCATTTTACAAACAGACATAACTAAAGAAAAAATATATATAGTGACCATGTTAAAAATTATGTCTCATTTAAAAAAATCCTCTCTTTCTCTCTCTCTCTCTCTCTCTCTCTCTCTCTCTCTCTCTCTCTCTCTCTCTCTCAGGAAGTATGAGACATTACCAATCCTCTGGAATAATGATCATTTCATTTACCAAAGTTCTTAAGTCTTCCAGAGCTGCTTCTCTTTTACAAAGTTGTCTTAGCATAAATTGTTCTCCTAGATTTGCCCACCTTTCCTGCATCAGTTTATAACAAGCTTTCCTAATTTCTCTATATCCATTCTTTTCATCATTTTTAAGGCACAGTAATATTCAGTCATATTCAAATACCATTGTTTTAAAGATATTCCCTATTTGATAGACACTCCATCATTTCTATTTCATTACTGAAAAAAATAAAAGCGGTGGACTTGCTGAACCAAATCTACCTTGTGGTAATTTCTTTGCCCATAATAGTCGCTCATAGTTTTTTTGTATCTCCCGCTTAATCAGAAGGACAATTTCATGACCTTGTTTGGGCCATTACATAAATGTCAGGCTCTGCTCACAATCTGTATTCTTGAATTGGTTGTCCATGCCCTATTGGGTTGTGACATACTACTGCCCCTGTCTGCCTCCCCTCTCCATTCATGCACAGAAATAGCATTTCCACAATGAAAGTACTACTAACTGCCAGATCCCACTTCATTGTGTGAAGTCAGAGTATTTTATACTTCATGATGCTCAGGAATGTCATCAGTTAGAATTATGTACACTTCCTTCTTTACTGCCCCCATTCTACATATCCTGAGTATCCACTGCTAGCTCCCAGCCTCATGTCTAGGATCAGATTGGTCAGATCACTGAAGATTCATAACGTCGCCTGATGTTCCATAGACCCCTCCAGGAACCTTTCAGGTGCCTTAGGAACATTTCTGGTCAGAGAATGGGCAAGCTTCTAGCTTCACTACCTATGCTTGCACTAGCTTTCCTGATTTTGAGGTCCCTCAGATTTCTGAGTATATTTGCAGTATTAAACTAAAAGAGCTTATTGTTGATTCTCTTTCAATTATTTCATTATTATTAATTATGGTGTACTTTTTATATTTTATTGTAGCATATGTAGAAAACACAGGCTCTGCTCTAACCTTTCATTCTGACTTCTTAACTAGGAATGTGAATTTCAGGATTCAAAGAAACAGAGATGAGGTGGGGGAAGGCAGTACAGACATGGAGAATAGTATTGTGAAGCCTTGGAAGCAGGAGACATTGTGTTTTATTGTAAAAAAATGGCCACTTCATTTAACTTCAATGTAGAATGTGTGAAAGAAAAATGTGCAATAAACCTAGAAAGGTAGGTTGTAGTCAAGTTATAAAATGTTTTAAATGTCAACCAGAGGAGTTTGTATTTTATTCTAGAATCAATAGAGAGTCATTGGAGCTTCTTAAGCAAATAAGAGATGTGGTCAAACCTGTGTCCAAGGAATATTAATTTCTTGGAAACCAAAAGAAGAAAAGATATCAAAAAGTAGTATTTCATTATATCAAACCACTGAAGTCAAGATGAATAAAGGAATAAAACTTTCTTTGCATTTAGCAATGACCATATCACTGGTGACATTGGAAAAAATTTTCAATAGAGAGGTAAATGATTACAAGGTCTTAATGAGTGAGTGGGTAATGATTAAGTAAAGAAAACATTTAAGATTTTCATTTCTCAGAATATGACAGTGATGGGAAAGAAATATGGGGCATTAACTTAAGGAAGCATGAGGGCTAAAGGAAGGTACTATTAATAATTGTTATTTTTAATGTTGGAACAGATAGGTAGTACAGCAGATAGAGCACTCCATGGAGTCAGGAAGTCACTTATCCCTGTTTGCCTCAGTTTCTTCATCTATCAATTGAATGACAAAAGGAAATAGCAAACTACTCCAAAATCTTTTTCTGAAAAAAAAACAAAACAGGCCACAAAGAATTAGACATGAATGAGAAACAACAGCTATGTTATTAACAATGATGGTGTTGGTGGTGGTGAAGATGATGATGATAGGAATAACAAGTTTATTTTCAGTCTAAGGGGACTCTGTGATAAGGGGGAGATTGAAGGTGTAGGAATGAGAGGAAGTTGAGTGATAGAATAAGGTCATAAAGGAAAATGAAGATTATGAGGTTGTATGAGTTTGAAGTTTCAATCCAAGTTCTCAAACCTCAGGCTGTTGCCATGTTAAAAAAAATTAAATGTTATTTTCCTTTGCTTACACACCTGTTTGTTTAAAATATAATTTGTGTGTTCTGCTTATAACTGATTTTTGTACTTTAGAATGACAGGAAGAGTGTTTTAGGTTACAGCCACACTAACAAATCCAAGTTTACATAATTGTCTAACTAAATTGTTGCAAAAAAAATACTTGCTGACATTAAATTTTATCTGCCAAATTTGGCTTTATGATTTCAATTCTGTTGAATTGGATTGCATACTGCACAATAATTTCCTGGAACTGTACATATTTTGAAACAAGTTAGAACCCTTTTCATGCTGTGCATTTTCAGAGCTATGCTGTCTTTCCAATTTTGTCAAAAACAGTATGCATGCTTGGTCTGAGGTTATACTAGAGGGCTTAAATGAATACTTATGACTCTTTAGTTTTAAAATGAGATTGAAAATGAGTTCCATAAAGAACAAAATGAGCTTAATATGGATTTGATGGGTTGCTAACTTGTGTCACAGTTTTATTGCAATATATTCACATATGGGTCATACTTTTCCCCCAAAATCTGGTTTGCATAAAACCTGACTAAAATCTAAAATCAGTTTTGTTTTTGTTTTTAGGGTTTACATATATATTCTCTGCAAAGTCCTACTCCAATCCTTAATCATGCCATGGAGGCAACCCTAGATTTCTGAAGATTCTGCCAGGAGATGACAAGCTCAGATAGTTTTAACTAGACTGAAAATGTTTCAAAGTGATCTAGGCAACACTCTTAATTTGCTTTGCAAAAACAACCCTACCTAATCACAGAGAGCTTCTTCACTAGTCAACAAACAAGCCACTTGATAATAAACTCTTTATCCATGGCAACCCATAAAAAAAAATACAAACTGATCCTTAGTTCTTTGTAATCATATTTCACTACTACAATGTCAGAAGAAGTTGCATAAATGGTAATGAGGCATTCTAAGAATTACCATTCTTAGATTATTCATAAATTAATTTAGTTATCACTTCAGCTGGGAGATTATTGTACAATAACCAACTAATCGACATACTACTAAAGAAAGGATTAACTTTTTAATGTCATGGTACCTTTTATAGTCTGGTTAATCTAATGATTATGAAATAATGTTTTTAAATACACAAAATGGAATAAATAGAATTCTAAATAAAGTCAATTGTATTGAAAGTGACATTTGTGTATGTTAATAACTCCGGGTTAACATCTGTACTAGAGAAGTGGAAAACTTTCATTCTCTTTATAAATGAATCCCAAAGTTTAAAAAATAAATGAAATTGTAGTCAAATGTAATTCTAGTTCTTAGGTATTCTTTGAAAAATCAAATAAAAAACAATTTCCTAAAACAAGAACATCCCACTTCATGGGACATATGATCATTTCATTTTTGGAACAGGTAACAGAGTATGATTAGTAGAAAAATTCTATATAATATCAAATGAACCCATCAAAATCAAATTCACATGTGCTTTAAGAAGGAATAGAATTCAAGACATGCTAGAAATTTCTCAGAGTTAGGAAATAGAGTGTGTTGAGTGAAGAACAGAAGGAAAGTCAGTGTCAATGTAACATAAGGAACATAGAGGCAACAAAGTTATAGAAAGACTGGAGAGATGGGAAATTGTTAATGAATTAAAGGTATTTTATCCTGGAAATAATAGGAAGACAATAAGGTTTATAAAATTAGAGGGTGACAAGGCTATTCCTGTAATTTAGGAAGATCAGTTTGATAGGTGAGAAGAGTAGACAGGTATTTGATATAATAAGACTAACCACCAAATTATTGCAAAAGTCCAGTTGTAAAGTGTTCATTTCCTGAACTGGGGTTTTCAAATTTTAGTTCAAGTGAGACTTCATACATGAAAATTTTCATGATACCCCAACTTCTAGTGTCTTCCAAAAATGATCTTTTATTGCCTTCACAGAGATTTGTAAAATGTGGAAGATTTCTCAGGAGAATCTCTAACTAGAGTATCATTATATTTGCATATGTAGTTTCTCTAATAGAATATAAGTCACTTGAGGACAAATTTTGTCAACTTTTGCCTTTCACTTAAGGATAGTCTCTGCCACATTGTAGTTGTAAAAAAAAATTGATTGATTAATTGTCTTCACACAGGTAACAAAACAAGATAAAATAACAATTTAGTTTGAACATGTATTCATTTTATTTATATATGTGTGACTGTATACATATATACATATATGTGGGAGTATATATAGTGTATATATGTTTAGGTATATGATGTTTTCTCTAGATAATGTAAAATGTTTGGTTATAGGGACTGTTATCATTTTTTCTTTGAAATTCTAGCATTTAATATAGTGATTGCATTAAAATATTTATTGATTCAAAGGATCCATTTTAACAGAGGGAAAAAAGGGAGACTGTAAATCCTGAGTAAATCTTTCAGCAAATTTGTCTCAAATATAGACATTCCCAATTGGGTTTAGAAATTTATTCCACCTCACAGGGAAGTAGGCAAGAAAAGGGGAAATTATACTGTGAGACAGGCAGCTGTCAGAAACAAAACATTGGTGAGAAAGGATAAAGGAAAAGGAGGAAGAAAAGTACAAATAGAGGGAAGATAGGGTGGAGGGAAATAAAAAGGTTTTGCACAAATAAAACCAATGCAACCAAGATTAAAAGAAATGCAGAAATTTGGGAAACATTTTTCACAGCTAGTGGTTTTGATAAAGGACTCATTTCTATAATTCATATAGAACTGAGTTAAATTTATAAGACTACAAGACATTCCCCAAATGATAAATGCCAAAGGATTTAACTGTGCTATTTTCAGATGAAAAAAATAAGCTATTGATAAGCATGTGAAAAAATGCTCCAAATCATTAGTGATCAGGAAAAAAGGAAATTAAAACAATTCTGAGGTACTATTTCACACCTATCAGATTGGCTCAAAGGACCAAAAAAAGGAAAAATGATCAATGCTGGAGAGGATGGGAGAAAACTGGGTCACTAAATGCTCTACTAATGGAATTGTGAACTGATCCAGCTATTCTGGAGAGCAATTTGGAACTATACCCCACAAAGGGCAATGAAACTGTGCATACCTTTTGATCCACCAATACTACTACCAGGTCTATATGCCAAAGAGATCATTAAAAAAAGGAAAAGGCTCACATGTACAACAATATTGATAGTTCTTTTTGTAGAGGCAAAGAATTGGAAATTGAGTGAATATTTTTCAGTTGTGGATTGCTGAACAAGTTATGTCATATGAATGCAATGAAAACTATCATTTTGTAAGAAAATGTGGAAAAAATAAAATGCTTATAGATTGATTAAGAAGAAAACAATTAAAGTTGATTGGGTAGTCAATTAAGTAATGTGAATTATTTTAGGATAGAAAATAAGAGAACAAAATATGAAAATGGAAAATATCTGTAAACATTTTTATAAGAAACTCTTTTCATAATGAAAATTAATGAAGCCACCAAATTTGGACTCTAACATCACAGCCCAGCATACTAAAAGCTAAGATAAAAATATCACTATAAAAAAAATCACTATATATAAAAGTAAAAGGAAAAACATCAAGGTTAGGCCATTCATACATAAAGAATAATAAGGGATTGAGTTTCAAGTATATGATGAAGAAATATCAAAATCTTGAACCTTTTTACTACTGAAAAAAGGACATCATCATCATCAAATTCAAAATAATAGGCTCCTTTTCCCACAAAACCTATTTGCTAATCAGCTACTACAATTTCATCATTCAACTGAAACTACTGGTTTCAAAATTATAAATGATCCCTTCATTGCCACCTTTTATGTCTTTTATCAATCATCATCCTTCTGAACTTTAGAGTCTTTAACTCTGTCAATCTTCTTCTCCTGGGTGCTAGAGACAAGATTTTCTAGTTTGTTGAAATAACTAGTTTCTAGTTGTTGGGGTTTTGGGACATTTTTTTTCTTAATTCTTCTCCTATCTATCTGACAGCTTCTTTGCAATCGTCTTTGTTGCAAATTATTCCATATCATACCCAATAACAACAAATGATCCTTAAAGGGTCTGCTCTGCAGCCTTTTCTTTTCTCTCTCAATATTATTTCACTTGGTGGTATGATCAGCTCATATCAATTGTCATATAAAATCAAATGATTCTCATATCTATTGTTCAAATTTAAACCTTCTCCGGATCTCACATTACCAATTGCCTCTTAATTGACTTGAACAGGATATATTCTCAATATGACCAAAATAGAAGTCATTGTCTTTCCCCCAATACCTACCCCTTTCATAACTTTATCACTATCAAGTACAATACCACCTGATTCAAGTTGTACTTTTCATTAATGTGATAAAAAATGCTTAGTTTTCCTATTGAATTGACCCTGAATTTCTGATACAACCCGATCTGGTCATAATGTATTATTGCTGTAAATATTTCTATAGCTTCCTCAATACTATTTTATTTAGAATGTTTGTGTCAATTTATTTAAAATGTTTGTGCACATTAGGGAAAGGGTCTATAGGTATCTTTGCTTTTGCTCTCTCTGGTTTAGGTATCAATTTTTTTCACAGAAGGAATTTGGTAGAAGTCTTTCTTTAATTGATTTTAAATTGGGGTTAATTGTTCTTTAAGTATTTGGCAGAATTTATAAATCCATTTGATTTTTTTTCTTTAGAGATTTAATTTAAGGTTTGTTCAATTTATTTTTTCCAAAATATACATTTTTGTTAATTTGGACAATTTACAATTTTATAAATATTCATTTATTGTATCAGAATTGTTGGTTTTATTGTCATATGGTTGAGCAGATAACCTCTTATAATGACTTTAATTTCATCCTCCTCTTATGTGCATTCACCTTTTCATTTTTGATATTTGCAATTTATCTTCTTTGTTTATCAAGTTAGTCAATGATTTATCTATTTTATTGTTTCCCAGTAAAACCAGATCCTAGCTTTATTCATCAGTTAAATTCAATTGCATTAATCTGTCCTGTTAGTTCTAAGATTTCTAGTTGGTATTTAGTTAGATATATTTAATTTGTTCTTTTTTCTTGACTTTTTTTAATTGTGTGCTGAGTTCATTGAATTCATACTCTTCCTCTTTTATTAATATGTTTTATAGGCGTAAATTTTCCAAGTTTTACTTTGATAGCATCCCACAAATTTTTATGCTGTCTCGTTGTCATTATAATTAATGAAATATTTTATTGTTTCCATATTTACTGTTTTGTTTTTTTGCAAGGTAATGGGGTTAAGTGACTTATCTAAGGTCATACAGCTAGATAAATATTAAGTGTCTGAGGCCTTATTTGAATTCAGTTTCTCCTGCCTACAGGGCTAGTGCTCTATCCACTGCACTACCTAGTTGCCCCATTCTTTGACTCACTCATTCTTTAAGATACATTATTTAATTTCTACTTAATTTTAAACTTTGTTTTAATAGATCTTAAGTGAGTGTCCTTTTATTGCATTATGATCTGAAAGGGTTTATAATTTCTACTCTTTTGCATTTATTTATGAAGTTTTTATTCCCTAATAGTTGATAAATTTTTTGAAGATATGATATCCCAGTACTGCTCAGGTACAGTTAATGCAAAGATATAATCCTTTCCATTTCCATTAATATTCAGAGGTCTAAATTTTTATGATAAGTTTTAAAAATTCTATTCATCTTATTAAATTATTTATTTTTTATTTTATGATTAGATTGATCAAGGTATAAAAGGGATAAATTGAGGTCACTTACAAAGATTGTTTAACTATCTTTCTTCCTATCAGTCATTTAAACTTTTTTTCAAGAATTTGGATTGCATGCCACTTAGTTCATATAACATTTACTATTTCAACAAAAATGTAGTTTCCATGAATGTCTCTTTTATATCAGGTCAGTTTTTTGCTTTTCCTTTTGCTTTGTCTGAGATTATTATTATTTTTTGTTGTTAGACATTTTATCAATTGGGTTTTACTTTTAGTTACTCCCATTTGGATTTTTCTTGGGAGAAATACTGGAATGGTTTGCCATTTTCTTTTCCATGTGATTTTATAGATGAGGAAACTTAAGCAACCAGAGATAAGTGATTTGTTCAGGGTTACCCAGCTTTTAAATATCTAGGATCATACATGAAATTGGGAAAATGGATCTTTATCGCTCTAGGCTCAGTACTCTATCTCTGTGACAGTTAATTGTTTTCTTATAGTTATCTCCTCTCTTATTAATAAAGTGGGTATAGATTTTTTTTTCTTTTTGAACCAATTCAGATGAAACTGTTTCAAGCATTGCTACACTGTTTTCCCTTGTAAATGTAAATGTAAAAAATAGACCTAATTAAAAGAAATGTTCAGGAAATCTGCATTGTAAAACCTTCCATTCATACCTCTTTTATGTAAGATATAATTTCCCCTCATTTGTTTTCTTTTTTCCCTTTTTCTAAGTGCTTTCCTTTTTCTTTACCTTCCTGATTTTATATAACATTACAATTTAATTGACTCACAAAATGGTCTAAGTAGACTTTTTTTTCTAATTGCCCTAATGATAAACTCATTCGGAGTAACATGTCTTATCTTCCCATGTAAGAATATAAACAAATTAATGTTATTAAGTCCCTTATGATTTCTATTTTATGTTTAGCCTTTTATCTTTCTCTTGAATCATATATTTGAAAATCAACTTTTTATTCAGCTCTGTATTTTCATCAGAAATGCTTTAAGGGCTTCCATTTCATCAAATATTTATTATTTTCCTTGAAAAAATTATACCCAGTTTTGCTGGATAGGTTATCCCGGTTGCCTTTCTGAATATCATATTCCAAGCTCTGCATGCCTCTGCTAAATTTTATGAGATCATGATTCTACCCATAGGATTTAAATGATTTCTCTCTGATTACATAAAGCAATTTTAATTTTATCTCAGAACTTTGGAATTTGAATTCAACATTTCTGGGAATTTTCATTTTGGGATTGTTTTCAGCAGATCATCTGTTGTTGTTCATCTCTTTCAGTCATGTCCTGCTCTTGATGAACCCATTAGGCATTTTCTTGGAAAAGATATTGGAGTGGTTGGTCATTTTCTTCTCTAACCATTTTACAGATGAGGAATTAAGTTGAACAGGATTAAGTGTCTTGCCCAAGGTCACAGAGCTACTTAAGCGTCTGGGGTCAGATTTGAATTCATGAAGAGTTTTTAATTCTAACTTCAGCACTCTTTTCATTATGTTACTTTGCAACCCAGGTGATTAGTATATTATTTTTAGTTGGTCTTCTGGTTCCAAGTTATCTAGTTTTCCTTTAAAATTTCTTAAAAGATTTCCAGGCTCTTTGTTTGATCACTTCTTTCAGGTAGTAAAATAATACTAAAATGTTCTTTCCTTAATCTATTTTCCAGGTTCAATGAAATATTTCAGATTTTCTTCTATTATTTTTCAGTCTTTGTTATCTTGTTTCTTTATATCTCATTAAGTTACTAGTTTTTACCTGACTAAATCTAATTTTTTTAAAAATTATTTTCTTCAATGTTGTTTTGTACCTTGTTTACAAAGTTGATAAGGTTCTTCTTATAATTTTCATATATTCTTCTTATATCTTTTACCAATTTTTCCTTTATCACTCTTATTTGATTTTTAAAATCTTTTTATTGTTCTTTTCCCTTTCATTTGCTGTCTTAGAACTTTTTAAAGGGCTCATGTCTCACCAGAGTCTTTCTTTGAAGTATTGCTTGTAGATGATTTCAAGTTGTCTTTATTGAGTTTCTGTTTTAAGCTCTCTGGTCACCATAGAAGCCTTTTATAATCAAGTTCTTTTTTTCTTGTTTGTTCAATTTTCCAACCTATTTCTTAATATTGGACTTCATATCAGAGTTAAACTTTGCTCATTTCTGGGGTAAAAGGATGACTGACTAACCTGAAGGTCTATGACTAGATCTGAAGGCTTGTAGATTTTCAGTGGTGCCAAGGAGATATGAACTGTGGAAATGTCTAGTTACTATCCTAGTTTGTACTTTCATCTTTATCCATATAAAGCTTCTCTTCCCTTCAAATTACAGGCCATAACCATTCCTTACCACTTTATTTGCAATCCAGAACTGAGTTAGGAAACTAAGTTGTCAAATGGTCCACTTTTCTGCTCTCATCGTTATCACAGGGACCCCCATTATCTTTCTGACAAGTGTTTAGTGTCTTTCCATCTTTAATCTCTGATCAAGCCTACCACTGTCTCTGCTGCTATTTCCAACATTGTCACTACCTCCCAGTCTCATAATTGGTGCTTCTTCTTTCATGCCTTGCTCCTAGATATCTCCCACTTTCATTTCTAATTACTTCTTTTTTTTCATGAACTTTATATCTGACCATGTCACTCCCCATCTCTTTTTCAATAACTCCAGTGGATCCCTATTACCTCCAGAGTCAAATATAAAATTATCTTTTTTAGCTTCTAAAGCTCTTCATGATTTGACTCTTTCCTACATTTCCACATTTCTTGATTTTGTTCCCCTTTACATAATTTATAATCTAGCTTCTTGTTCTTCTTTGTATTGGCACTGAGAGCTGACTTATATCCTGCACAATATTTTATATGACAACTGGCACTATGCTAGGGATCAGCACACATTGACTGTCAATATTAATCAAGTAAACTTAGTCTTTTGGATGAGATTGGAAGGTCAAAGACCATTTATTCTTTGAAATACATGATTATAAATACTCTATCATGTATGATTTGATTATACACATGGAAATATCTCTGAAGCCTTCAAAACTTAAGAATTGTCTGAAATTTATCAGAGCAATCCATAGAGATTATCTTTTAACTCTCTAATTACAGTGAATACATCTAATTACTGCAAGTACTCAGCATATTATTCTTTTGTCTGACAAATTCACATGCTCTACAATCCTGGTTTATTCTTTTCCCTGTTTAAAGTGGGGAGACTAATAGTTTAAGAATCAATGAAGCTAAACTAAAGGAGAAATTTGCTAGCGACAGTAGGTCACTATTTTTTACTGAAAATGATATTTTCTATACTGCTTCAGTTGTTGTAAATGTAAAATGTTTTGCTTACAAAAGGCAAAGGTGGGAATGGGGGAGGGAAATGGGAAAAGAAGAAGAAGAAGAAGAAACACCAAAGATAATTAGAGGAAATGGAGAGGAGACAGGAAAGCATGATCAGTTATTTAGTTTTTTTAACATGTCAGACATAGTTTTTTTTTTAAACAAGTAAGTCTTGTATAGACATCCCTTAGCCCACAAACAAGAGATTGGTGAGTTCTCCAAAAGACAGTCCATATTTTTCAAGGGAGAAAAAAAGCAGTTACAGAGTCTTGACAAAAGCAGTCATAAAGAAGATAAGTTACAGAAAATCAACTATCAGGTACAAGACCAGTAAAGTGAATAACTACCAAAAGCTAAGACCAAAAGCTAGTTTGTAACATTTGGTGAATTTCACCATAAAGACAGATTCATCTTTGACTTTCAACTATTGAATTTGATTGAAGCAAATAAAATAGAAAGAAACTAACAAATTAAATATATATATTCTTCCCAAGTAAGCAAAAAGTGTTCTAGGGAGGATTAAGAAAGATGTTATAAGATCCTTGTAGAACAGTGTGAGCTACATGAAGAAATATTTTTTTTAGATTTAGAGAAACAACTATTTCCCTAAAAGAGGAGGACCCAAAATGAAGATAAAACAAAGATTCAAGTTCTAAATGGGGATATGGGTAAAAAATGGAAACAGCATTGCCTATTCAAATTTATGTTGGCTAAAAAAAATCTCACTTTGATTTGGTATCCATTACAAAGTAACTGGTGAAGAAATAAAAGAATGAAAAACAATGAAGTTAGATCAAAGCTCAATACCATTTATACAAGTCCAGAATTATGAACTGCTACTAGCAATTTTAAAAAACACCCAGAAAACCCTGAGAAAGAGCTATAACTCAAGATTCAACATATAGAAAGAATTTAGAAAAATTTATCCCCTTCAACAAAAAATATGACTGATTGAAACCCCAGAAAAGAACAAGTATAGTGCAAGAAAGAGTTTTAAAATGAGGGAGGTGGGCCCTTAACAGATTTGAAGAAAAAGTAAGACAGAGAGCCGTGCTAGAACAAAGAAGCATCTGAGAGTTAGTTTTGTTCAAGAAGATTCTCATAGTCTTCAGACCAACAAAACTATTTAGCCATTTCTTTTTTTAACCTTGCTTTTTTTTAATTATTTATTTTTGAATTTTACAATTTTTCCCCTAATCTCACTTCACTCCTCCTACCCCCCCACAGAAGGCAGTCTGTTAGTCTTTACATTTTTTCCATGCTAACATTAATCTAAATTGAATGTGATAAGAGATAAATCATATCCATAAGAAAAAATAAAATACAAGAGATAGCAAAATTACATAAGATAACACTTTTTTTTCATTGAAATTAATAGTCTTTGATCTTTGTTCAAACTCCACAATACTTTCTCTGGATACAGATGGTATTCTTCATCACAGATACACCAAAATTGTCCCTGATTATTGCACTGATGGAATGAGCAAGTCCATTAAGATTGCTCATCAAATCCATGTTGCTGTTATGGTGTGCCATGTTCTTCTGGTTCTGCTCATCTTGTTTAGCATCAGTTCATGGAAATCCTTCCAGTTTTCTCTGAATTCTCATCCCTCCTGGCTTCTAATAGAACAATTGTATTCCATAATGTACATATACCACAATTTGCTCAGCCATTCCCCAATTAATGGACATTCACTCAATTTCCACTTCTTTGCCACCACAAACAGAGCTGCTAAGAATATTTTTGTACACTGATGTTTTTATCCTTTTGCATGATCTTGTTAGAATACAGACCAAGCAGTGCTATTGCTAGGTCAAAGGGAATGCACGTTTTTATTGCCCTTTGAGAAATTCCCAATTACTCTCCAGAAAGGTCAGATCAATTCACAGCTCCACCAATGTATTAGTTCCCCAGATTTCCCACATCCCTTCCAACATTGATCATCATCCTTTCTGGTCATATTGGCCAGTCTGAGAAGTGTGAGGTGGTACCTCAGAGATGCTTTAATTTGCATTTCTCTAATAAGTAATGATTTTGAGCAATTTTTCATATGACTATGGATCACTTTGATTTCCACATCTGTAAATTACCTCCCCATATCCTTTGACCATTTGTCATTTGTGGAATGGCTTGTTATTTTTATAAATTTGACTCAATTCTCTGTATATTTTAGAAAGGAGTCTTTTATCAGAAATACCAGTCATAAAAATGGTTTCCCAATTTACTACATTTCTTTTAATCTTGGTTACAGTGGCTTTATCTATGCAAAAGCTTTTTACTTTAATGTAATCAAAATTATCTAGTTTTTTAATGATGCTCTCAATATCTTCCTTGGTCATAAACTGCTTCCATTTCCATAGATCTGACAGGTAAACTATTCTCCCAGTTTGTTTATAATATTGTCTTTTATGTCTAAATCTTGTATCCATTTTTATCTTATCTTGGGTGTGAGCTGTTGGTCTAATCCAAGGTTCTGCCATACTAACTTCAAATTTTCCCAATAGTTTTTATTGAAGAGAGAGTGTTTATCCTAAGAGCTGGACTCTTTGGGTTTATCAAATAGCAGATTACTATAATCATTTCCTACTATTGCACCTAATCTATTCCACGGCTTCATCACTCTCTTTATTAGCCAATATCAGACAGTTTTGATGACTGGTGCTTTATTATATTATTTGGATCTCGTAGGGTTAAGTCACCTTCTTTTGCACTTTTTTCCATTAAATCCCTGGAAATTCTTGACTTTTTATTTCTTCATATGAATTTATTTACAGTTTTTCTAACTCATTAAAATAATTTTTTGAAATTTTGATTGGTAGGACTATTTCTCAATTTCTTGAGAAACTTTATGTGAAATATTTTTGTATAGACATTTAGGAGACTATCTGTAATTATAATAGGTGTAGATAAATCTCATTATGGAAACTTCCTTCATCAAAGATTGGTACTTCATTTGTAAATTGATCAAATATCAGGGCAAGTAAATCAACATAGCTTAAACAGCAAGATATACAGAGGGTAAGAGAAGAAGAAGTATATGCCAGAAGGATCAAATAATTGCCACCACCTTGACTAGTACCTCCCTCCAATCCTAGTAGAGATGGTTCAAGAACCTAAGTGCATAAGCTCTGGGAATTACAGTTTTACCCAAAACTTTCAACCTCACTTCCTTCAGCTATTGACCAATGAAGCTCTTGTTATAGACATGCAACCTAGTATCTGCATTTGCTTGCTTTAAGGACCTGGCTTCTCAGAAATCACAGTTCCCAATAGCCAGTAAAATAAATTCCTTGACGCTCTAATCTATGGCAGTAAAAATAACTGAATAAACTTCAGAAACATATATGGTTTGATCAGTATAAATGACATTTAAAAATATATTATGGGAGCAGTTTCCTGACCTGCACCCCAGCAAGCACCAAACACAACTTGGAAGATCAGCAAGGAGACCTCTGCCAGAGTGACCATGAAGCCCAGGCCCATAGCACAGCCCTTGCATTCAGCATGGCCATGGCAACCCAGATCCCAGGGGAAGCAGGCCAGTGGAGTTCCCTAGCAGGAACCTCCAAGCAGCTGCACCCTGCATGCTCAGTCCACAGAATGTAAGGGAGTAGAGGCAGACTGCCGAGGTCTGTCCTCTGTCCCTGGAACAGAACTCTAGGGCTTTGAACACATTCAGACCCTGGTCACAGACTAGGCCCCCCATAGAGCAGGGACTCCCCTCATAGACCCATGGCAAAGGAGTGAGTTTGTGGTCATTCACAGTCAGAGCCTAACACACCTAAAACCTGTAACAGGCTGGGGAAATGAGTAAACAGGAAAAAATTAAAAAAGGAAACTTATCATAGACAATTACATTGGTTCCATGGAGGACCAAAATATTCAATCTAAAGATGGGAAAGTCCAGGCTTCTTCAACTAAAGACTCCAAGAAATATAGAAGTTTGGCTCAGGCTATGACAGAGCTCAAAAAAGATTTTGAAAATCAAGTAAGGGAGATAGAATAAAAATTGGGAAAAGAAATGAGATGCAGGAAAAACATGAAAACAAAGTCAGCAGCTGCTGAAGAAAAAAAAAAGGTTAAAAACCAGCGTAGGTCAAATGGATAAAACACTTCAAAAAGTTATTGAGGAGAAGAATGCTTAAAAAGCAGAATTGGCCAGATGGAAAAGCAGGTAAGAAAGCTCTCTGAGGAAAATAAATTCTTCAGATGTAGAATAGAGCTAAAGGAAGCCGATGACCTTGTGAGAAATCAAGATACAATAGTTTAACACCAAAAGAATGAAAAATTAGAAGAAAATGTGAAATATTTCATTGAATAAACAAGTGATCTGTAAAACAGATCCAAGAAAGATAATTTAAAAATTATTGGGCTACCTGAAAGTCATGATCAGGAAAAGAGCCTTGATCTCATTTTTAAAGAATTTCTACAGGAAAATTGCCCTTATATCCTAGAAGTAAAGAGGGTAAAATAGAAATTGAAAGAATCCACGGATCTCCCCTGGAAAGAGATCCAAAAAAACCAAAGGAATATTATAGCTAAATTCCATAACTCCCAAGTCAAAAAGAAATTATTACAAGCAGCCAGAAGAACACAATTCAGATATCATAGAGCAGCAGACCGGATCACGCAGGATTTAGCAGCAGCTACATTAAAGTCTCATAGGGCTTAGAATATAATATTCTGGAAGGCAAAAGAGCTTGGAATGCAACTGAGAATCAACTACCCAGAAAAACTGAGCATCCTTTTCCAGGGGGAAAAGATGGACATGCAATAAAACAGGGGAATTTCAAATGTTTCTGTTGACCGACCAGAGCTGAACAGAATATTTGACCTTTAAGTACAGGATTCAGGTGAAGCATAGAGAGGGTGGATGAGAAGGGAAAATTATGAGGGACTTAATGATGATGGACTACATGTATTGCTGCCTGGAAAGATGATATTGATAATACTCATATGAACCTTTTCATTTAATAGAGCAGGTAGAAGGACCTTTTATAGATGAGGCACAGGAGAGAGCTGAATTTGAAGATATAGTATATTATAAAAATGGAATCAATGGGTGAAAGGGAAATGTACTGGAGGGAAGAGAAAGGAGAGGTAGAATAGGCTAAGATATTTCATATAAAAGACATTTCATGTAGCTTTTTCAATGGTATGGAAAGGAGGGAAGGTGAGGGGAAATGAGGGAACCTCCATTCTCATTGGAAATGGCTCAGAGAGGAAACAGCATAAACACTCAATAGGATGTAGACATCTAGAAGAAAAAGGAGAGAAGGGGACAGGCAGAAGGAAGGAGGGGATGTGGGTGATAGAGGAGAAAATAGATCATAGAAGAGGACAGTCAGATATAACATACTTTCTTTTTTACTTTTTTACAAGGTGTTCAATTGTGTGGTCTGTCTGGTCCAAGGGCCAGGTGGTTGCTGGGTCTCTGGGATGGGATATAGACTTAGGGCCTCCTAGTTCCAGGCCTGCTGCTCTGTCTGTTGCACCACCTGGCTACCCCACAGCACATTTTTGAAGAGGGACAGAAGTGAAAGGAGAGAGAAAATATAATAGATGTTGGTAGGGAGGAATGGATGGAGGGAATTACAATCAGGAACAGCAACTGTGGAAAAATATAGAAGTAACTACTATGATGGACTTATGATAAAGAAAGCAACCCACACAAGACAGAGCTAATTGTATCAGAAACACATTTTTTCTTTTTCTTTTACTTTATTTCTCATGCAGTTTTATATTTTTGTGGGGGGGAGAGGGTATTATGTTTACTCTTAAGCAAGAATATTTTGGTAATATGTAAAGAAAAGATTTTTTTTAATTAAAAAAATATATATTATGGGACAGACCCAAGATGTCATAGTAAAGAAAACACTAAACTGATCTCTCCTAACAGTCCACTCCAAACTATAAAATAAAGCCTCAAATTAAATTCTGAATTGATAGAGTCAACAAAAGGTCAGAGTCTCTTTGTGAGAGACTCTTCCATCCCAAAATAACTTAGGAGATTGGAAAGAGAGATGTGACATGGTGGAGGTTGTATGAAATACCAGTGATGGGATCAGTTGGTATCAACAGAAACAGCAGTAGTCTTGGGAGCTCTCAAGTCAGAGACAAAAAAGGGACCTAACAACTGGTCAAAAAGAGATTACAGGGGACAACTTTTATAGCACTGGATGCAGGCCCAGAATGTTTAGTAGCCCTATTACTCATTCCTACTTCTGGATCATTTTTCAGAGGTAAAAAAGAAAGCATTCAATAAGTATGGAGCAATAGCAATGAGGATCAGTATTGCTTTTGTTGACAAGGGACCAGAAGTGATGAACAGTATCACTTCTGTTTCAAAGGAAGCAGGGCTCATGAGGGGCAATATCACTTCTGGACTCAAGGAAACAAGAGGTCAACATAGATAAACATCAGAGTACAGACCAGGAAAGAAATGACCACACCTCTCCCAAGTAACATCACCTTGAAAGTAACTAAAATTTCTGAAACACCAATACTAAATCTGAAAATCAACAGTGCAGAAATACTTGAAACCATGCCCTTCACACACACACACACACACACACACACACACACACACACACCATTAATAGAGCCCAATTTTAACATAAAGTTCAAAAGTAAGAAATAGGGTAGATAACTGAGCAAACAACAAAAAAACAACTTGAACAGAAAAGCAACCATGATGAAAGAGAAAATTGAGACATAAATTCAAAAGAAGATAAGGAAGTCAAAGCAACTACAAATAAAGGCTTCAAAACTAAAAATGGGAATTGTATACAAACTCAAGATTTCCTGGAAAAGCTAAAAAATGATAATAAAAACCAATTAAGAGAAGTAGAGGAAAAAGTTAGGTAAAGAAATTAGAACAAAAGAAAAAATTTTAAGACAAGAAACAGTTTGGTAAAACAAGCAGAAACAAATGCAGGCAAAATAACACCTTAGGAAAAAAATTAAGTAAATTAAAAAAGAGGTTAGAAAACTTCAAGGAAGAAAATAAATCCTTAAAAATTAGAATTGGGGAGATAGAAGATGATGAATTTCTGAAACATCAAGAACAATAAATGTAAATGTGAAATATCTTATTAGAAAAAATCAATTTAGAGGAGCCACAATCAAAGAAGAAACAGTAGAAATCATATTTCAAGAAATCAAGGGAAATGGCATACATATCCTAAAATCCAGAGGGTAAAATAGAAATTGAAAAACCTATCGATCACTACCTAAAAGAGAACCTAAAATGAAAACTCACCGAAATTTTATAGCCAAATTCCAGAATTCACAAAGTTCAACGAAAATATGTCAAGTAGACAAAATTTGGTTTCAAATATCATGGAACCACAGGATTGCACAAGATTTAGCAACTATTATGTGGAAGAAACCCAAGGCTAAGATTATGAAATTCTGGAAAACAAAAGAACTGAGATTATTGGGAAAATTTATTCAGAAATAACTGAATATAATATTTTAAGGTAAATGGATATATAATGAAAGGGAAGATCTTCAAGCATTTCTGATTTAAAAAAAAGATCAGAGCTCAATAGAAAATTTGATTTTCAAATACAAAATTTGACTTCAAGTACAAAAGAAGCACAATCAGAATTACAGAGGACTTAGCTTCAGCATAAAAGGATCAGGGGACTTTGAATATGGTATTTTGGAAGGCAAAAGACTTTGAATTAAAACCAAGAATTAAGTACCCTACAAAAGATGAATTTTCTATGGAATACAGGACATCTAAAATTTTTTCATAAAAAGACAACAAATAGAAAATTCAGTCTTCAAATACAAGTCTCAAGAGATGCATAAAAAGGTAAACAAAAAAGAGGGGAAGAAAAATGATAATCAAGAATGTTAAAGTAAATAAATCCCTATAATAGAATACTTGTAACTCGAGAATTGCATTACTCTTAGGATAGTTAAAGGGTTGAATATAGTTGAAGGGATTATACTTAGAAGATATGGGTATAAGTCTGTCATGAAGCAATGTTGATTATGAGGTTGGTATTTACTATAGAGACAGAGAGAGGAAGAGTACTCAGTAGTTCTGTATATAATTAAATAATGAAGTGACCTTACTTTACTAGATACTTTAGCTAAGGAGGATTGTAAGTGCAATAGGGACAGCAGGTTGGAGTGTATTTTAAAGGATATCAAATAAATAAATCAGTAAGAAATATTGCCTTAATATATACTTTAGTTAACAAGAGTTGTACTGCTATAGTTGGTGTGCTAAAGGGACAGAGGGACTATACCCAATACTTTGGTTGTAGGGCTTTGGTTGGAATGCTATAGCAAAAAAAGTTTGAGAATGTACATAGAGGGACTGGATAATAAAAGATCATGAAGTGATTTTACTCTCTTTGATGCACTAGCTATAATTGGAAGGAGTATGCTTGGGTGGGTGTGTGGGTGGGGAGAAGAAGTATAAATAGTTCATGAAATGATTTGGCTTTGCAGATTGCTTTGTTTCATCAGGATTTTGAGTTCATAGAAGGTACTTGAAAAGAAAAGGTGGTATATGTCAATTATTATTTGATTTGATTTATGACTCTTGAGAAGATTATTTCTAATAGAACAGAAGAAGGGAGTGCATAATGATAATGCAGCAATGGTTTTTATCAATCAAGTAAATAATCCATCAATCTTGTAGAACAGTACCTTTATCAGGACAAATAAAGAGAGAGTATTTTGAAAAAGGGATTGTAGGTACAAGGCAGGGTTAACCACTAAAAATGTAAAAAATAACTATCTTAGGAAAAGGCTAGGCAATAGTGGAAAAATAACAAGTGCTGAGGCTCAAAGACCTATTGTAGTAGAGGGAAAGAAGGGAGGGTCTGAACACTAAGTCAATACTACTCTCAATAGATTTGGCCCAGAGAGGGAATAACATACATTCAGAATTGGGTTAAAAAAATCTATCCTTCCCTACAGGGAAGTGAGGGGGAGGGCAGAAAGAGGAAGAAGGAAGTAATAAAAGGGGAGACAAAAAAAGTTGAACTCTAAAAGAAAATTTAAAGGGGTAAAGGGAACAAAACATTGGTAAGGAGAAATAAAAGGAAAGGAAAGAGAAAAGGATAAATGGAGTAAGAGAACATGGAGGACAATACAGAATTAGTTACCTTAACTGTAAATGTTAATGGGATGAACTCTCCTATAAAATGGAAACAGACAGCAGAATGGATTAAAAACCAGGATTCTACAATATGTTGCTTACAAGAAAAATAATTGAAGTAGAGATCCACTTAGGGTAAAGAAAAAAAGTCTGGATCAAAACATATGCTTCAGCAGAAGTAAAAAAGTAAAATCATGGGAAACTATTCTGATCTCAGACAAAGCAAAAACAAAAATAGATCTCATTAAAAGGATAAGGAAGGAAACTGCATCTTCTTAAAAGACACCATAGACAATGAAATTATATCATTATATATATATGCACCAAGTGGTATGGCATCCTATTTCTTAGAGAAGCTGAAAACTACAACTATGCATAAATATAAAAACTATTATAGTGGGGGACCTCAACCTCCCTCTTTCACAATTAAATAAATCTCAACATAAAATAAATAAGAAAAGAAGTTAAGAAAGTGAATAAAATCATAGAAAACTTAGATATCAAAGAAATAAATAGTTTGGCAAAAACTGAATGGGAATAAAAAAGACTTTATCTTTGTCTTTGCAGTACATGACACCTATACCAAAACTGACTATGTATTAAGGCATAGAAATTCAAATATATAAAGGAAGAAATAATAAATCTATACTTTTCACATCAAAATACAACAGAAATTATATGTAATAAAGGACCATGGAAAGATAAACCAAAAATTAATTGGAAACAATGTAACTTAATTTTAAAGAACAGGTGAATCAAACAACAAATCATAAAAATAATCAGCCATTTCATCCAAGAAAATGACAACAATAAGACATGATACCAAAGCAGTTTGAGGAGAAATTTTATATTTGTAAATGCTTATATGAATAAAATAGAGAAAGAGGAGTTCAATTAATTGGGTATACAACTAAAAAGATTAGATACAAAACAAATTGAATAAAATATCAACTTAGAAATTCTGAAAATCAAGGAAGGGATTAATAAAATTGAAAGAAAACCAAAAAAGTGATCTAATAAAACTGACTTGATTTTATGAAACAAACATTAAAATAGATAATCTTTGGTTAATATTATTAAAAAAGAGAAGAATTCAAAATTACAGTATCAAAAATGAAAAGAATAAATTCACCACCAATTAAGAGGAAATTAAAGAGATAATTCAGAGCGATTTTGCCCAACAGTATGTCTATAAATTTGACAACCTGAGTGAAATGGATGAATAGTTACAAAAATATAAACAACTCTTGGGGCAGTTAAGTGGCACACTATGGGCCCTGGAGCCAGGAGGACCGAAGTTCAAATCCAGACTCAAATATTTAATGCTCCCTTAGCTGTGTGACCTTGGGCAAGTCATATGCTCTATTACCTTGCAAATATTACCCAGATTAACAGAAGATAAAATAAAATACTCAAATTTCAGAAAAAAGAAATTGAAGAAAGGATTAATAGACTCCATAAGAAAATAGGTTCCAGGTACAGATGGATTTAAAAGTGAAGTCTACCAAACATTTTAGAAACAATTAATTCCCACCCTACAGAAGATATTTTTCAAAATAAGGGAAAACAGAGTTCTGCCAAATTGTATTATGACACCCATATGGTGCTGATACCTAAACCAAGAAGAATGAAAAAAGATAAAGAAATTTATAGACCAGTTTCCCTATTGAAAATTTATGAAACATCTTAACTAAAATCTTAAATAAAATATTAACAAAGAGATTGCAGCTATTTATTACTAGGATATTATACCATGATCAAGTAGCACAAATACCAGGTTGGCAGGGATGGATCAGTATTAGGAAAACACAAATTATAATTGAACATATCAATAACAAATCCAACAGAAATCTTATGGTCATTTCAATAGATGCTGAGAAAGCATTTGACAAAGTACAACATCCATTCCTATTAAAAACTCCAGAAAGTCTAGGAATAAATTGTTTTCTCTAAAATAATAGACAGTATCTCTCTGAAACCACAGGGATAAATTAGGAACATTTAAAATAATATCAGGCATAAAACAAGGATGCCCATTCAATATAATATCAGAAATAGCTTTAGCAATTAAAAAAAGAAATTGAGGGAATTAGAATTGCCAATGAGAATGTAAAACTTACATTCTTTGCAGATGAGATGATGGTATATACTTAAGAGAACCTGAGATAATCAACTAAAAAACTAACAATCTTAGCAAAGTAGCAGAATATAAAACACTTTTGACCAAAAAATAGTCAGGTTTAAACAACTGTAAAAATGTCAATTGAAAATAGTTAGATCAATTAATATAATATAATATAATATAATATAATACAATATAAATTCTACCCAAATAAAATTACTTATTCAGTATCACATCGATCTAACCACAAAATAACTTTTTACAGAGCTAGAAAAAAATAGTAACAAGATTCATCTGGAGCAACAGAAGAATTAAGAATAACAAGGGAACTGATGAAAAAAATGTAAAGCAAGGGGGCTTAGCTGTACCAGATCTAAAACTACACTACAAAGTGACAGTCATCAAAACTACTTTTTTAATTGGTTAAGAAATAGGGCAATGGACTAGTGAATTAGCATAGGTACAAAACAAACAGTAGTAAATGTCTATATTAAGCTACTATTAGATAAACCCAAAATATTAACTTCTGGGATCAGAATTCACTATTTGACAAAAACTGCCAGGAAAACTGGAAAATGTTATGGCAAAAACTAGGCACCAACCCACATCTCACATCCTATACCAAAATAAGATCAAGATGGGTACAAGATTTAGATATAAAGGGTGATGTCATAGACCAATGAATAGATCAAGAAATATTCTGTCAGATCTATAGAAAGAGGAGAAATTTATAATCAAACAAGAAATAGAATACATTATAAATTTCTGAATGGATGACTTTGACTATGTTAAATTGAATATGTTTTGTACTAATAAAACCAATGCAGTCAAGATTAGAAGGAAAGTAGAAAGATAGGAAACAATTTTCACTTTTCTAAAATACATAAAAGATTGAATCTAATTTATAAGATTACAAGTCATTTCCCAATTGACAAATAGTCAAAGTATACAAACAGGTGGTTTTCAAACAAGTAAATTAAAGTTATCTGTAATCATATGAAAAAATGCTTCAAATCATTATTGATCAGAAGAAATGCAAATTAATATATATATATATATATATATATATATATATATGTTGGAGAGGTTGTGGGAAGATTGGAACATTAATGTACTCTTGGTGAAGTTGTGAAATAATTCAACCATTCTGGAAAGCAATATGGACCTATGCCCAAAGAGCAATAAAACTGATCATACCCTTTGACCCAACAATAAAAATTCCAGGTCTATATCCAAAAGAAATCATAAAAAATGGCAAAAGTCTGACATATTCAAAAATATGTATAATAGCTGTTTTAGTAGTGTCAAAGAAGTAGAAATTGAGGGGATGCCCATCAATTGGAGAACAGTTGAACATGTTATAGTATATGAATGTTATGGAATACTGTTGTTCTATAATAAACTATGAATGGCTGGATATTAGCATATCAAGGAAAGACTTACATGAACTATGCTGAAAAAAGGAGCAAAACCAAAAGAATTTATACATGTTAAATAACAAATACAGTAGATCAATTATTAAGAAACAGCACCTCACAACATTACAGAAATCTAGAACAACCCTGGAAGTCATGTTATGAACAATACCATCCATATCCAAAGGAGAGGATAAAAAGACACAGAATCTTGTTTTTTATTATTTTTTAGGTTTGTGCAAGACAATGGGGTTAAGTGGCTTGCCCAAGGCCACACAGCTAGGTAATTATTAAATGTCTGAGGCCAGATTTGAACTCAGGTACTCCTGACTCCAGGATCCATCCTCTATCCACTGTGCCACCTAACCACCCCAAGATACAAAGTCATAATGGAGACTATGTTTATTATGTTTAGAGAGATTTTATTTATTTTGAGTTTTACAAATTTCCTCCACATCTTGCGTCCCTCCCCACCACCCCCAACAGAAGGCATTGTTTCTATGGTATACATTGATCTCAGTTGAATGTGATGTGAGAGAAACATATCCTTAAGGAAGAAAAATAAAGTGTAAGAGAAAAATCACATAATAAGATAATAGGGTTTTTTTTCGAAATTGAATATAACAGTCTTTGGTTCAAACTCCACAATTCTTTCTCTGGAAAAAGATGGTATTCTCCATTGAAGATAACCCAAAATTGTCCCTGGTTGTTGCACTGATAGAATGAGCAAGTCCATCAAGGTTGATCATTGGCCCCATGTTTCTGTTAGGGTGTATAGTGTTTTTCTGTTTCTGCTCATCTCTCTCAGCATCAGTTCATGCAAATCCTTCCAGATTTCCCTGAATTCTCATCCCTCCTGGTTTCTAATAGAACAATGGTGTTCCATGACATACATATACCACAGTTTGTTAAGCCATTTCCCAATTGAAGGACATAAATTTCATTTCCAATTCTTTGCCTCCATAAACAGTGCTGCTATGAATATTTTTGTACAAGTGATGTTTTTACACTTTTTCATAATCTCTTCAGGTTATAGTTCAAGTAGTAGTGTTGCTGGATCAAAGGGTATGCACATTTTTGTTGCCCTTTAGGCATAATTCCAAATTGCTCTCCAGAAAGGTTGGATGAATTCACAGCTCCACCAACAATGTATTAGTGTCCCAGATTTTCCACATCCCTTCCAACATTGATCATTGTCCTTTCTGTTCATACTGGCCAGTCTGAGAGGTGTGAGATTGTAATTTAGAGATGTTTTAATTTGCATTTCTCTAATAAATAATGGTTTGGAGCAATTTTTCATATGACTATGGATCACTTTGATTTCCACATTTGTAAATTGCCTTTGCATATCCTTTGACCACTTGTCAATTGGGGAATGGCTTGGTTTTTGGAAATTTGCCTCAGTTCTCTGTATATTATAGAAAGGAGTAGGGATGGCTAGGTGGCACAGTAGATAGAGCACCAGCCCTGGAGTCAGGAGTACCTGAGTTTAAATCCGGCCTTAAATACTTAATAATTACCTAGCTGTGTGGCCTTGGACAAGCCATTTAACTCCATTGTCTTGCAAAAACTAAAACAAAAAACTCAAAAAAGGAAATGAGTCCTTTGTCAAAAACATTAGTTGTAAAAATTGTTTTCCAATTTACTACAATTCTTTTTATCTTGGTTACAGTGGCTTTATGCAAAAGCTTTCTAATTTAATATAATCAAAATTATCTAGTTTGTTTTTAATGATGATTTCTATCTTTTCCTTGGTCATAAACTGCTTCCCTTTCCATAGATCTGAAAGGTAAACTATTCTGCCAGTTTGCTTATAATATTGTCTTTTATGTATAAATCCTGTATCCATTTTGATCTTATCTTGGTATAAGGTGTGAGATGTTGGTTTATTCTATGTTTCTTCCACACTAACTTCAAATTTTCCCAACAGTTTTTACTGAAGAAAGAGATTTTATCCCAATAGCTGGACTCATTGGTTTATCAAACAGTAGATCGCTATAATCATTTCCTGCTATTTCACCTAATCTATTCCACTGATACACTACTCTATTTCTTAGTAAATACCAGACAGTTTTGATGACTGATGCTTTATAATATAATTTTAGATCTGGTAAGGCTAAGCCAACTCTTTTTGCACTTTCTTCATTGAATCCCTGCAATTTCTTGACTTTAATTCTCCATATAAATTTACTTTCAATTTTTTCTAACTCATTAAAGTTATTTTTGGAATTTTGATTGGTAGGACACTAAAGTAGTTTAGTTTTGGTAGAATTGTCATTTGTATTTTATTAGCTTGACCTATCCTTGAACAGTTGATGTTTGCCCAGTTATTTAAATCTGATTTTATTTGTGTGAGAAGTGTTTTTTAATTTATTTTTTATATTTAATATTTATTTACTCTCATTTTGTACATATAATATTTTTACACATTAATAAAATATTCTTGTTTAAGAGTAAAGAAAATACTCCCTCCCCCCAAAAAATATAGACTCGCTTGAGCAATAAAGTAAAGGGGAGAGGAAAAAATTAAAATTAAAAAAATAATAGTAATAATTAAAGGTATGGCCAGGTGACACAATGGACAGAGCACCAGCCCTGGAGCCAGGAGCACCTGAGCATATATCCGGCCCCATTCACCCAACAACAACTTGCAAGCCACCCTAACTCCACTGCCCTGCAAAAACCATAAAAAGGAAAAAAAGACCCAAAATAAAATAAAATAGTAATAATAGTAGGGGTGGCTGGGTGGCAGACAGAGCATTGGCCCTTGAGCCAGGAGCTCCTGGGTCCAAATCTGGCCTCAGACACCCAACAATCACCCTGATATGCAGCCCCAGGCAGGCCACCCAGCCCCATTTGCCCTGCACCCCACCCCAAAAAATAATAATAATAAATGTACTTCAGTCTTTGTTCCAACACCAAAAGATCTGTTGTGGGTGGATCACATTCTTTATGATAAGTCCATCACAAAAGTTACTTCCATGTTTTTCCACGGTTACTATTGCTGATCACAACTCCCTCCTTTCATATTTCTCCCCTACCATGTACTATATTTTCTCCTTTCACTCTGACTCTGCTGTAGGGTAGCTGAGTGGAGCAGCAGACAGATCCCTGGCCCTGGGGCCAAGAGGCCCTGAGCTCACCTACCAACCCTTAGGCCCAGCATCCACCTGGCCCTAGGGTCCCGGACAGGCTATCCAACCCCAGCCACTTACAAGAAGTAAAAAAGAAAATGTGTTATATCTGACCACTCTCCCTCCATGGCCCATCCTCTCCTCCATCACTCACATTCCCCCCCCCCTTCCCCCTGTCCCCACTCCTTCTTACTCCAGATGCCTATACCCCACTGAGTATATATGCTGTTTCCTCTCCTAGCCACCTCTGATGAGAGTGAAGATTCCCTCATTCCACCTGCCTTCCCCCCTTCCATATCATTGCAATAGCTCATTGTAATAAAGAAAAATCTTATTAAATGAAATATCTTGACCTATTCCCCCCTCTCCTTTTTTTCTCCCATTACATTTCCCTTTTTGCTATTGACTCCAATTTTACACCATATTTTATCTTCAAATTCAGCTTTCTCCTGTGTTTCAACTACAAAAGCTCCTTCTACCTGCTCTACTAACTGAGAAGGTTCATGTGAGTATTATCAGTGTCATTTTTCTATGCAGGAATACATGCAGTTCATCATCATTAAGTCCCTCAGATTTTCCCCTTCTCCAATCTTTATGCCTCACCTGAGTCCTGTATTTGAAGATCAAACCTTCTGTTCAGGTCTAGTCATTCCAACAGGAACATTTGAAATTCCCCTGGTTCATTGACAGTCCATCTTTTTCTCTGGAAGAGGACATTCAGCCTTGCTGGGTAGTTCATTCTTGGCTGCATTCTAAGCTCTTTTGCCTTCCGGTATATTATATTCCAAGCCCTATGAGCTTCCAATATAATTGCTGCTAAGTCTTGTGTGATCCTGACTGCAGCTCCATGATATTTGAACTGTGTACTTCTGGCTGCTTGTAATATTTTTTTCTTTGACTTGGGAGTTCTGGAACTTGGCTATAATATTCCTAGGGGTTGTTATTTTGGGATCTCTTTCTCTAGGGAATCGATGGATTCTCTCCATTTCTATTTTGCCCTCTGCTTCTAGGATATCAGAGCAATTTTCCTGTAGTAATTCTTTGAAAATGATGTCAAGGCTCTTTTCCTGATCATGACTTTCAGGTATTCCAATAATTTTTCAATTATCTTTCCTAAATCTGTTTTCCATATCAGTTGTTTTTTCAATGAGATGTTTCACATTTTCTTCTAATTTTTCATTTTTTTGGTTTTGAAGTATTGAGTCCTGATTTCTGGTAAATTCATCAATCTCCCTGAATTCTATTCTTTGTCTGAAGGATTTGTTCTCCTCAGAGAGTTTTCTTATCTCCTTTTCTATCTGGCCAATTTGTTTTTTAAGGCATTCTTCTCCTCAATAACTTTTTGAACTGTTTTATCCATTTGACCTAAGCTGGTTTTTAGCATGCTGTTTTCTTCAGAATTCTTTTGGATTTCCCTGACTAGGCTGTTGACTTCATTTTCATGTTTTTCCTGAATCTTTCTCATTTCTTTTCCCAGTTTTTCTTGTAGCTCCCTCATTTGATTTTCAAAGTCTTTTTTGAGCTCTGTCATAGCCTGAGCCCAATTTCTGTTTTTTCTTGGAGTCCTTAGATGCAGGAGATTGTTGCTTCCTCATCTTCAGACAGAGTGTTTTGATCCAACTTGGGATCACAGATAATGTATTTGCCAATGGTATTGCTCTTTTTTCCCAGCCTAAGCCTGTTTTGGGGGTGCTTCCTGAGCTTTTAGGACACTCCCACACTCAGTGTGTGAGGCTCTGTCCTCCCTGTTGGTCTGTGAATGACCATATGTGGCCCCTCTGCCATGGGGCTGAAGTGGGGGGGGGGGCTGCTGTTCTATGGGGGGGTCTAGACTGCTATGAGGATCTGAATGTGGTCAGAGCCCCAGAGTCCTTTTCCCGGGGCAGAGGACAGAGCCTGGCAGTCTCTCTCTTCACTCCTCTCCCTAGGTTCAATGGGCTCATGCCCTGGGCGTTCCTGCTTACTGGCTCCTCTGCCTCTAGCAGAGGTTTCCCCCTCCCTTGATGTTCCCCCAATTTGTGCCTCGTGCTCCATGGGGTGTAGGTCAGGAACCTTCCCCACTGCTGTGAGCAGAGGCTCCCAGCTCCCCGGAGCTGCCTCCGGAGGCTGAAGTTCTTTTGCTCGGGCTGGCCACCCCTCTGGGGGGCCGCCCCTCCAACCCCAGGGAGCAGAGCCTTTCTGCTCTTTTCCAGATTACCTTGAGTAGGAGAACTGACTCACTGGCTCCCTCTGTCGGCTCTGCCTCTTGAAAATTTATTTAGAGTCCTTAGTTTCAAAGATTTATGAGAGAGTGCCTAAGACACATCTGCTCTTGTCGACATCTTGGCTCCGCCCCCCGAGAAGTGTTTTGTAATTATTTTCAAAAAATTTTTGAGTCAGACTTGATAGGTAGACTCCCAGGTATTTTATATTGTCTGAGGTTACTTTGAATGGGATTTCTCTTTCTAGCTCTTCATGAGGGTTTATTTTATATCCTGCTACTTTGCTAAAGTTGCTAAGTATTTCTAGGAGGTTTTTAGATGTTTTTTGGGGATTTTCTGTTTATACCATTATGTCATCTGCAAAGAGTGAGAGTTGTGTCTCTTCCTTTCCAATTCGAATTCCTTCAATTTCTTTTTCTTCTCTTATTGCTGAAGCTAACGTTTCTCATACAATATTGAATAGAAGTGGTGATAATGGGCATCCTTGTTTCACCCCTGATCTGATTGGAAATGCCTCTAGCCTATCCCCATTGTGCATATTGCTTATTGGTAGTTTCAGATAGATACTGCTTATTAATCTGAGGAACAATCCTTTTAATCCTACAGTCTCTTGTGTTTTTAATAGGAATGGGTGCTGCATTTTGTCAAAAGCTTTTTCAGCATCTATTGATAAGATCATATGATTTCTGATTGGTTTGTTATAGATATAATTAATTATACTAACAGTTTTCCTAATATTGAATCAACCCTGCATTCATAGAATAAATCCTTCTTGATCATAATGCATTATCCTACTTATAACTTGTTGTAAGAGTTTTGCTAAGATTTTATTTAAGATTTTTGTGTCTATATTCATCAGGGAGATAGGTCCATAATTTTCTTTCTCTCTTTTAACTCTTCCTGGTTTAGGTATCAGTATCATATTGGTGTCATAAAAAGAGTTAGGCAGGGTTCTGTTAACTTACACACACACACACACACACACACACACACACACACACACACACACACACACACACAGAGTTAAGTTAAGAACCTCATCTTACCTTTCAAGCAATTGTTCCTTTAATGTTTGATAGAATTCATTTGTGAATCCATCAGGCACTGGAGATTTTTTCTTAGGGAATTCAATAATGGCTTTTTGAATTTATTTTTCTGAGATAGGGTTATTTAGGTTTCCAATTTCCTCTTCATTTAATCTGGGCAACCTATATTTTTGTAAATATTTGTCTATTTCACTTAGATTGAAAAATTTATTGGCATAGAATTGGGCAAGATAATTCTTATTTATTACTTTAATTTCCTCCTCATTCATCTTATTTTTTCTTTTTTAATCAATTTGACTAGAGGTTTATCAATTTTATTATTTTTTTCATAAAACCAACTCTTGTTTTATTTATTAGTTCAAAAGTTTTCTTACTTCCATTTTATTAATTTCTCCTTTAACTTTTAGAATTTCTAATTTGGTATTTAATTGGGGTTTTTAATTTGTTTTTTCATCTATTTTTTAGTTGCATAGTTAGTTCATTGATTTTCTATTTCTCTACTTTATTCATGTAAGCATTAAAAATTATAATATATCCCCTGACAAATGCCTTGAGTGTATCCCATAGGTTTTGTTACATTGTTTCATTATTGTGTTATCTAGGATGAAATAATTAATTCTTTCTATAATTTGTTGCTTGATCCACTCATTCTTTAAAATAAGGTTATTTAGTTTCCAGTTAGTTCTGGATCTATATCTCCTGGTCCAATATTGCAGGTGATTTTTATTACATTATGATCTGCCTTTCTGCAATTGATTATTTGGTTTTTATGCCCTAGTATATGGTCAATTATTGTATAAGTACCATGTACTGCAGAAACAAAATTATATTACTTTCTATCCACATTCAGTTTCCTTCATAGGTCTATCATATCTAGATTTTCTAACAATCTATTTACCTCCTTAACTTCCTTCTTGTTTATTTTATGATTAGATTTATGAATCTGAGAACAGAAGTTTGAGGTCTCCCACTAGTAAAGTTTTGCTATCTATGTCTTCCTGTAGTTCTTTCAGCTTCTCCTCTTAAGAATTTGGATGCTATCCCATTGGGTGCATACATTTTCAGTGCTGAAATCACTTTATTATCTATGGTACCTTTTAGGAGATTATAGTTTACTTCCTTATCTCTTCTAAGGTTATTTATTTTTCCAGCTGCTTTGTCTGAGATAAGAATTGCTACCCCTGTTTTTTCCACTTCAGCTGAAGCAAAATATATTTTGTTCCAACCATTTACCTTTGCTCTATATGTATTTCTCTGCTTCAAATCAGTTTCTTGCAAGCAGTATATTGTAAGATTAGATTCTGGTTTTTAATCCACTGTGCTATTGGTTTACATTTTAAGGGTGAGTTCTTCCCATTCACATTCAGTTATAATTACTAACTCTTTATTGTTATCCATGCTTTCTTCCTTCTGTTTGCAGTTTTTCCCCTTTATTCCATTTATCCATATTCCTCAGTGTTTTGTTTCTGAATACCACCACCTTCAGTGTGTTTGCCCTCCTATATCAACTCCCGAGCCCTTTCTTTCTGCTTTCCATTTTCCCCTTCTTCCCTTGCTTCTCTTGGTTTCCCTTTTTCTCCCCATCCCCATCCTCCCCTCCACCTTTCCCCTTTTAATTCTTGAAAGGTAAAACAAGCTTCTTAACTTAACTGTGTGTGTGTGTGTGTGTGTGTGTGTGTGTGTGTGTGTGTGTGTATAAATTAACTTTAAGCCAAATCTGATGAGATGAAAATTCAGGTGGTTCTCACCTCCTCCCTTCTTCCCCCATTACAATAGTTCTTTTGTACCTCTTGATGCATTTAGTCTCTTCCCTTGTACCATTTCCTTACTGTCCCCCTTTTTAAGAAGGTATTGTTTTTAAATCATTCTATCTAAGTCACAGAAAATTTATGAGTGTCCATCACTTCTGGCTAAGTATATCCGCTCTAATACAGCTACAATTCTCAAGAGTTATGAGACTCTTTCTTCCAAATGGGTATATATCCAGTTTCATCTTATTGGTTACCAGTTTTTTTCTTTACCTTTACTTTTTAACCTTTTCATGTGTCTCTTGAGCCTCCTATTTGATGTCCAAATTTTCTATTTAGTTCTGGTCTTTTCATCAGAAAATATTGGAAGTTTCCCATTTCATTAAATGTCCATATTTGCCCCTGGAAGAGAATGCTCTGCTTTGCCAGAGAGTGGATTCTTGGCTGCATTCCAAGCTCCCTTGATCTTCACATTATCTCATTCCAGGCCCTTCAATCCCTTAATGTTTATGCAGCCAGGTCCTGCATAATCTTTACTGTGGCTCCTTGGTATTTAATTTTTGTTTTCTTTTTGGCTGTTTTCAGGATTTTTCCTTTTATCTGATAGTTCTGGAATTTGGATACAATGTTCTTTGGTGTTTTCATTTTAGGATCTCTTTCCAGAAGGGACTGATATATATTCTTTCAATAATTATTTTGCCCTCTGGTTCCATGATATCAGGGCAATTTTCCACCATTAAATCTTGTAATATTAAGTCCAGATTTTTTTCTTCAATGTTTTCAGGAAGATCTGTAATTCTCAGATTGTCCCTTCTTGATCTGTTCTCGATGTCAGTGGTTTTGCTGATGATGTATTTTACATTATTTTTGATCTTTTGGTTTTGTTTAACAGAATCTTGTTGTTTCATGAAGTCATTAGTTTCCACCAATTCCACCAATTCATTTTATTAGAAAAGAAAAATTTTCTTCATTTCTCTTTTGCAGATCCTTTTCTAGTTGGTCAATTCTATTTTTGGAGGTATTTGAAGGCATTTTCCATTTGCCTAGTTTTGAGAGAATCATTTTCTTTTTTGCATTTACTCAACTGAAGATCTGAGAGACTTATTCTCATTTTGTATTTGTCCAATTGTATTTTCCAAGGACTTTTTCTTACTGCAAGTTGTTAATTTTCTCTTGAACTTCTTTTCCCAATTTTTTTCAATTGATTTTTAAACTCCTTCCTGATTTCTTCAAGGAAGTCTTTCTTGGTTGGAGACTAATTCATATTCTCCTCAGAAGTGGTAGATCCCTCTTGGTTAGAATCTTTTTCTTCTAAGTATTTCTCCATGGGCCCCCCTTTTCCTTGACCCTTCTTCATATGTCTAGGGTCTTGGGGGGGAAGGGATGGCTGGCTCTCAGAGGTTTGCGTTTGAAGATCCTAGAGGCTTTGTTCACTTGGTTTAGTAATTCCAAGGTCCAGCCAGTAGGGGGTGCTGGTTGTTTACTCTTGAGGGTTTGGGGCCCTCAGCAGCCCTTGACCTTGAATAAATGTGCTGAGCCCTGAGGGAGGGAGTTAAACCCTTTACCTAGAGTGAACTCTCCTTCTTACTCCTTAGCCTGAGGGGGTGAGAGGTTGTTTATTGTTTGCTTTGGGCAAAGGGCTCCACTGAAAGTATGGAGCTCAGCTCCCTGACCTAACTGGTTGTTCTGTAGGTGTGCTCTAAAACTCTGTGCTGGAACTCATCCTCCAGTAGCTCCTCTCCCCTGGCCAAAGATTCTGCAGCTAAAGTTGGATTTAGCACCCACCACTCACCAAAATCTCTACAGCTGAGGCCGGCCCTCTGGCTTCCCTCACTTGCTTTCTCAGTGTCTTATCCTCTGCTCTCATCTCCCAGTTTACCTACAGTCCCCTGAGATAGACCTTCTTGGTAGGTGTTCTTCTCCTAGCTTCTCTTTCTGAGTTTTGTCTATCAAATTTATGTTAAGAGGTTTCTTTCATGTTGTTTTTGAGGGGAAAGGGGAGCACTTAACATAGTACCTGTCTTCTCTCTGCCATCTTAAAAGGAAGTGTATGTTCATTTTTTTAAAATACTTCTCTTATGTTTTCCCTTCCTATCCCATGGTTTTCTTTCTTTTCCCTTCATCTTAATTAATCTTATACAAAATGGCTAATATGCAAACATGTTAAAAAAATGTATATGGACTACATTTACCAGACTATTCTTCACTGAGGGGAGGAGGGGAGGAAGAGTGAATGGTAGAAAAGTATATAAAATTTTTTATAACACATAATTGGAAAAATAAATTTCAATCAAGAAAAAAATGGAAGAAACATATTTGATACAAAGGGACAAACAAGGAATTAAAATAAATAGCTGGAAAAGAAACTTAAGGAAGACTACATAAGGAAGGAGAAAGACAAAGAGGTAGCAATCTTGATTCAGAAAAAGTAAAAGTAAAAATAGAACTAATTAAAAGAAATATGCAAAAAAATCTTGCTAAAAAGGTACCATGGATAATGAAATAATATAACCATTAAATACATATGCACCAAATGACCCAGCATTCAAATTCTTAAGGGAAGAGTTAAATGAATTATATGTAGAAGTAGATAGTAAGATTATACAAAATAGGCTACCTCAACTTTCTCCCATCAGAAGCAAATAAATGTAGCCATAAAATGAATAAGATGGAAGTTAAAGAAATGAATAAGATCTTTGAAAAGTTAATTAAGTAGAACTGTGGGAGGAAGCAACTGAATGTGAATAGAAAGGAGTGAAATCTCACAATCAAGTACAGAAAAGCAGAAATATCAAATACACATTTTTTTCAGAGCATAATGCAATAAAAATATATTCAATAAGTGTGCATGAGAGCATAGCTTACAATTAATTTGTAACTAAACAATTTAACACTAAAGAATGAGGAGGACAAAGAACAAATCAAAGATACCATTAATACTTTCATTAAAGAGAATGATGACAATGAGATATCATTTTATAATTTATGGGATATAGGCAAAGTAGTATTTATGGAGAAATTTATATTTGTAATGATTTACATCACTTAAGTAGAGAAAGAGACCATTAATAAATTGAGAATACAACTAGAAAAAAAAATATCCTTAATTAAATAGCAAATAGAAAACCTAAAAGTCAAAAGAGAGTTAATAAAAATTGAAAACAAAAAAAAATACATAAAACTGACTTGGCTTATGTGAAAAACAACAAAATAGATAAAGCATTGCTTAAATTTATTTTTAAAAAAGAAAAATCAAATAATTTGTACTATAAATTAAATGAATAATTGCATTATCAGTGAAGATGAAATTAAACAATGCTTAAGAGGCATTTTACATCATTATAGGACAGCAAAATTGACATTTTAAGAGAAATAAATGAATATTACAAAATTTATAAATTACTCAGATGAACAAATGAAATGATAAATAATGCTATCTTAGAAAAAGAAATGTAACAAATAATGAATAAGTTTTATTAGAAAAACAAAATCCCTAGGGAACCAAGGTAATGTAGTAAAGGCAGGGACTCACCTGAGCTTTCCACTCCTGTAAATACCTTTAATAAGAATTCTGGACAAATTCTACGGTGATATAACCCACAAAAAAAAAAAAACGAAGTGAAACAGTTGGTAAATGAATAGAGAACTGATTGTCAGGAAGACAGGAGTTCGAATATGCCTTCAGACACCTGATACTTATGAATTGTCACTTAAGGGCAAGTCATTTAACCTAGATTGTCTCACATTCTGGGTCATCTTCAGTCATCCTGATTCATATCTGACCATTGGACCCAAATGGCTATGGAAGAGAAAGTGAAGCTGGTAACTTAGGATAACACCCCCTCACTCAGATCCATTTCATGTGCTTGTCATGGCATCACGTGTCTGATATCATGGAACACAAAGTGATTGAAGAGAAGAATGCCTTAAAAATCAAGAGAAGTCAAATTAAAAAAGAAGTACAAAAGTATACTGAAATAAATAATTAATTTAAATTAGGATTGAGCAAATGGAAGCCAATGACTTTTTTGAGAAACCAAGAAGCAATAAAACACAACAAAGGCTGAAAAAAAAAATGGAAGATGATGTCAAATATCTCATTGGGAAAATAGATCCAGGAGAGATAATTTTGAACTTATTGAATCACCTAAAAGCCATTATCAAAAAACAAGTCTACACACACACACACACACACACACACACACACACACACACATGCACGCACACAATCAACCCTTCAGAATCTGATGAACACTTTATAAAAATTATCTTTTATGCATCTCTTTCCCTTAATTCTAATTCTTTAGACTGAAAATTACTAATCTGAAAACATGTTTATTGAAATATGTATATCAAAAAATGACTGCTCACCACTGAGGGGAGGGGTGGGTGGGAAGGAAGGGTGGAAGGAAATTTTGTATCTTAGAAATATACATCTGCATAGGGATGAAAATAAATAAATACAATTTAAAAAACAAGCCTAGATATCATATTTCCAGAGGTTGTCAAGAAAAATGACTCTGATATTCTAGAACCAGTGGATGAAAAAGAAATTGAAACTCCCAGTAATATTCTAATCAAATTCAAGAGCTCCCTGGTTGAAGGATAAAATATTGCAAAATATTGCAAGCAACCCAAAAGAAGCAACTCAAGTTTCATGGAGCCACAGTCAGGATCACATAAGATTTAGTAATTTCTGCTTTGAAGAATTAAAGGATTTGAAATATGAAATTCTGGAGGGCAAAGGAGGTAGGATTACAACCAAGAATCAATTACCAGCAAAACTGAGTAAAATTCTTTAGGGTAATAAGTGGAAATTCAATGAAAGAGTACCTTTTTTTTTGCAAGGCAATGCCTTTAAGTGGCTTGCCTAAGGCCACACAGCTAGGTAATTATTAAGTGTCTGAGGTCAAATTTGAACTCAGGTACTCCTGACTCCAGGTGCCACTGCGCCACCTAGCCACCCCTGAAAGAATACTTTCAAGAATTCTCATTGAAAAAAAATAAAACAGAGATGAATACAAAATTGAACTTTCAAATACAAGACTCAAGAAATACATAAAAAAGGTAAACAGGAAAGGGAAATCATAAAGGATTCAATGAGGGACTTAATTAGTTTCAACTATTCACATTACTACATGAGAAGATGATATTTATAATTCAGAAGAACTTACATGGAATTGCTAGGCTTCTTAATGAAGGGTGTGAAGGGAATAAGGGAGAGAATTTGCAACTCAAAGTTTTAAAAATGAAAGTTAAAATTTTTTTGATATGTAATTTGGGGAAAACAAAATATTAAATAAAAATAAGATTAAAAAAGAAAAAGAAAAAAATCTTGAGAAACAGATGGGTTTCCAAGTAAAACCTACCAAATATTTAAGGAACAAATAATTCCAATACTAAACAAACTATTTGAAAAAAATGGGTTTAAAAAGAGGGCAGTGATGCCAAATTCCTTTTATGAAAAATTTGTTTTTGATGTTTAAATTGGGGAGTGCAAAAATAAATAAAGAGTACTAAGGACTACTTGCTTTAATAAATGCCTATGAAAATATTTTAAATAAAATGCTAGCAAGGAGATTACAGCAATATATTAAAAAGATCTTGCACTGTGGCTAGTTGGGATTTATGTCAGGAATAGAGGGCTGGTTCAATATACAGAAAATATCAATAAAATTAACCATATCAATAACAATATCAACAGAAACCATATGTACATATTACTAAATCAGAAAAGCCTTTGAAATCATATAAAACCCATTTCTATTAAAAATGCTAGAAAGTATAAGAATTAATGAGCTCTTTTTCAAAAAATATTATCTATCTAAAATCAAGATCAAGCATTATCTATAATATGGTTAAACTTGAAGTCTTTCTAACAAAATCTAGGGTTAAGAAAGATGTCAGTTATATCGCCACTATTATTCCCTATCATACTAGAAAAAAGAAATTGAAAAAATAAAAGTAGGCAATGTGGAATCAAAGAAATCATTATTTGCAGAAGATATGATAATGTACTTAAAGAACTCTAGAGAATCCACTAAAAAATCTAGTTTAAAAAAATTAACAATTTTAGCAAACTTGCTAGATATAAAATAAGTTCATGTAAGTCATAAACATTTCCCTGTACTATGAACAAAAACAAAATATAAAACAGAAAGGGAAAGTCCATTTTAAAAAGCTGCAAATAAAGTTCTAGGGAGTCCACCCACCTTGACAAACTCAGGGAATAAATGCACACAACTTCAAAACAATTTTCACACAAATAAAGACATACAAGACAAATAGAGAAATATTAATAACTCTAATGTAGGCTGAGCCAATATAATAAAATAATAATTTGCTCAAAATTAATTTACTTATTCATTGATATAACAAAATTTATTTTGAGTTTGGAAAATTATAACTATTGACTTGGAAGAACAAAAGATTAAGAATAGCAAAAGAACCAATGAAATAAATGCAAGGGAAAGTGACTCTGTAGTACAAAATTTCAAACTATATACAAAATGATAGTCATGAAAATAATCTGCGGTTGGCAAAAAATATAATGGAGAATTAGTAGAATAGATTAGAAACAATATAGAACAGTAAATGACCATAATAATCAAGTGTTTATCAAACTTAGAGATTCAAATTGAGCTTAAGCACTAACCATTTGACAAAAATTTCTGAGAAAACTGGAAAGGCACTTGACAAGAACAAGGCATACTATCAGCTCACACAATTTACTGAAATAAAGTCATAATGGATTAATGATTTAGACATAAAAGCTATATCATAAGTAAAGTAGGGGAGAATGGGAAAATGAAATTGTCAATTATATGATCAAGGAAAGTTTGTGACTAAACAAGGGATAGAGAAGATCCTAGGAAATAAAAAGGATAATTCTGATTACATAAAAAACGATTTGCATAAATTAAATTAATGAAACAAAAAATAGAAAGTAAACAAGAAACTGGGGGGCATGGGGTGTACCTAAGTTTTTCTGATAAATGTCTCATTTTTCAAATAAATTGGCAACTGAGCCAAGTTTATAAAAATAAGTTATTCTCCATTTGATAAATGATTAAGGTCTAAAGGTTATGAACAGGGAATTTTCAGAGGGGGAAAAATCAAAGGTACCAATAGGTACATGAAATGTCTACTAAATTACTACTGATTAAAGTAAAGCAAATTTAAACAACTCTGAGAATTTACATCATGGCTATTAAATTGGCTAACATGACAGAAAAAGGAAATGACATGCTAGCTGGGATGTGAAAAAATTGGGACACTAGTGTGCTTTTGGTGAAGTTACAAACTAGTTCAACAACTCTAAATAACAACTTGAAACTATGCCCAAAGTTCTATAAAACTCTTCACACCCTTTCACACAATAATACAGCTTCTAAGCCTGTATCCCAAAGAGCTCAAAGAAAAATAAAAAGGAGTTAATTGTATAAAAATATTTATAGCAACTTTTTGTGTGTTGTGGCACAAAATGAAAAATGAACAGAATGTCATCAACCTAGGGAAAGAATAAGGAAGTTGTCTTATACAATTTTTCTACAAGAAATGATAAGTATCATGGTTTCAGAAAAATGTGGGAAGACATGAACTCATGCAAAATGAAGTGAGCAGAACCAGATCAACAGTCTGCCTAGTAATAGCAATATAATAAGGATGGTCTGTTGTGAAAGATTTAGCTATTCTGATCATAACAATTATCCAAGAAAATTCCAAAGGATCCATAATGAAAAATCAGTCATCTACTTCCAGAGAGAGAAGAGATGAACTCTGAATGTAGATTGAAGCATACTTTTCAAATTTTTCTTGGTTTTTTTTGGTATCTGTGCTTTCTTTTGCAATGGGGTTAATATGGAATTATATTCTCCATGATTTCTCAGTTCTAACTTATATACCAAATTGCTTGTCTTCTCAAGGAAGGATGAGGGATAGTAGGGAAAGTAAATATTTGAAATTAAAAAAATTTAAATGAATGCCAAAAAATTTTACATGTAATTTGGAAATATATTTTTAAAAATGTTTTACTATTTTTGTTATTGTAAACTAAGATTTTCCATCTTATCCATTGTAATAATTCATATGTATTTTATTTCCACATTAGAATTCAAATAGTTTTCTTTCTTTTCTAATTGTATCTTCATTGTTTACAATAGTGTTCAATGCAAAGCAAGTGCTTCATAAATTTTCAGTAATACATTCCACTTAAATTCTTAGTCATTTGTCTGTGACATTAAGAGATTAAGTTATTTGACCATGGTCACAAACGAAGTATGTAAAAGAGAGATCTTCCTGATTCCAGGGTTATTCATCTATCTTCTAGGCAGCACTGCTCTCAGTTATTGCTTCTTGAAACAAATAATGCAGTGATTTGTGAATTTTTTTTCTATTTCATATACCAAAAGAAACTCAGTAGTCTTCATCTTTTTCTTCTCTGAGTTCTTTAACTAATTCTGTTAGCCATTCCTCAGAGGACCTACTTTCCCACCTACTAAATGAAATTATGTGTTATTAAAGAGTCACGATAATGTAAAATATATCCCATCTTTTAGAGTTCTTTGCAGTGTCCTATATACATGGGTGAGAGCTAAAAGAAGTGGCATTTGAACAGAGAGGCTCAGGAGACCTATGAGTGGTTATGACTTCAATTCTCCATTGAAAAGAAAGTGCCACACTGATCAATGCAAACAGAACAAAATGTACAGGTTCAGGATGTCCTTTGCCACTGCTAAGCACTTGAAAGCAAAGAATGGCTCTTGTGTTTTAAGCTGGCAACTTCATGTATTATGTAGTGGGAATCAAGGTGACTAAAATAATCTGTCATTTTATAATGATAGATAATTCACATGGAAATCTTATAATAGTATGAATATACATTACACTCATTCATATCAAGTTCTGGGTATAGATTTTCTTAACACAATGATTCTTCCAAGTAGTTTTTAAAAAGCTTTTGTCTATTACGTAGCAAAATAAACATTTATCAAGGCCTTAATGTTTTCTAGGTATTGTGCTAGATGTTATGAATACAAAGACAAAAAACGGACTCTGCTCTTCACCAGTTTGCATTCTAAAAAGAAGAGTCCATGCAAATATTTAGCTAGATTTTTTTATTACAAAAGAGATACTATGTAATCAGGAGGGACAGATAAGGGAACTACTAACTGTGAGATACATTGATAATGAGAGAAAAAAAGATGTTTAAGCCGCATCATGAATGAACCCATGGTTTCTAATATGGGGAGGTGAGGAAAGATTGTATTCCAGGCATATGAGAGAGCCACTATAATGGCTCAGAGATAGGAGATGGAATTTTATAAATGAGGAGCATCAAGAAGTCCAGTTTGATAGGACCATAGTATTCTTGGAGGGGAGTAATTTAAAATAAGACAGGAGGACAAGTAAAATCGAGTCATATCAATAAGCATTTTATTAAGCACTTCTATATGCCAGACCTGTGCTAAATTTTGGAGAAACAAAGAAGAGGAAAAAAAAAACTTCAGTTTAATGAAGGAGAGAAAATGTAAACAAAATTACAAATAAGATATAGAGATAGAGGAATATATACATATATACATGCATACATACATATATATACATGAAAAGTAAGAGAAAATCTTAGTGAAAAGGCAATTAGCAATTAATGGCAATTAGCAAAGACTTCTTACAGAATTTGAGATTTTAGCTAAGACTTGGAAGAAAAGACTTTTTCTTTATAAGAAAGTTAGGAACTGGAAATAAGGGGGAAGAGCATTCCATGCATGTAGGACAATCCATAGAATGATATGCATTTTATATAGGGAATAGCCACCTGGTTACTGTCAATAGATGACAGAGTAAGTTGTGGAGAATAAGGTAAAAGGAAAACTAGACAAGTAGATGGGGGCCAGGTTTTAGCTGATTTGAAAAGTCTAAGAGAGGATTTTATAATTGATCCTGAATATAATAGGAAAAAACTAGAATTTACTCAGTAGGGTCCATATGCCTGGGTTTGGATATAACCTTGTAAATTTTTCAGTAAGGACACCCCCAACAAGGAAAGAAGTTTAAACATTCCCCTTACATGTACCCAAACTTAGTTGAGCAGAAGACATGGAATTTGAGAGAAAAACTGAAGGACTGAGGTGAAATGTAAAATGCCTGTTTACCAGACCCACATACTGCTTTGTGTTTAGATATTTTTTTAATATCAGTCTCCTAGCAGTGTCTAAGAGTATTTAGTTTTCTTCTGTCAAATACATGATTTTGCCTGAAGAAAATAAATAGCTGTCTTATATTTGATTCATATTATCCTTTGCTAACTTCTACTCTCTCTCTTTCTAGAGGGAGACCCTAGACATAAAGCTTTAAATGATTTTCCCCAGGGTTTAAGGAGAAGGGATTCAAAGTGCCAAGAAATATGAGAAAATGATTCAGACCTTCTTAGTCAGTTCTTGCCATGAGGTTCTGGCCATGGACTTGGATAGAAAAAAAAATATATCTTTATTTTCACTACCCTCTAACTGAAATTCAGCATTTCCTTCTTAAAAACATCATTCTGAGAACTCTATAGGTTGCTGAAGGTCTCTATGACACAAAAAAATGATTAAGAATTTCAGTGTTAGGGGGCGGCTAGGTGGGGCAGCGAATAGAGCACAGGCCTTGGAGTCAGGAGTACCTGGGTTCAAATTCAACCTCAGACACTTACTAATTACCTAACTGTGTGGCCTTGGGCAAGCCACTTAACCCCATTGCCTTGCAAAAACTAAAAAAAAAAAAAAAAAAAAAAAAAAAAAAAAAAAAAAAAAAAAAGAATTTCAGTTTTAAGTAGTGAATCTCCCCTAGAACTGAACCCAATCTAGGTCACAGTAGTGCAGGTGAGATGGGCTCCGTAATGAAAAGGGAATGTTTAGAGAGCTTTTTCCTATTGGAATCAAATGTAGTTACTTATTATGTTAAAGCAAAATCTGTCTCTATTGTATTCATTATTCAGCTCTTTCCTTAAAAGAAACAAGGAACATCTATCAAATTATTGTCCTTCAAATACTTAAACATAGCAAACATGTTTCCCATAATTCTTTACTTTAAAGTAAAAATTCTGGGGCAGCTAAGTGGTGCAGCAGATAGAGCACCAACCCTCCAGTTAGGAGGACCTGAGTTCAAATCCCACCTCAGACACTTATATGTGACAAATCTAAAAAAAAAAGAAACCAAAAAGCAAACAAACATGCCCAATACCTTCAACTCTTCACCTTTGCAATATGACTGGTATCTATGTCTCCTGATCACGTTTCTTTGAACATCATTTGGATTTTCAGGGTCTTTCACTGTTAAATATCATATTCCAAATGTAATTTTCCCATAATATAGTTCATTCATGAGGACAATTAAATCCTTTGAATTCTGACATGATACTTCAACTATGCAACTTCAGACTATATTAGGTTCTTAGTGGTTAGAAAAAACCTTTTTGCTTATTATTAAGCTTGTGGTTAAATAGCAACCCCCCCTCCCCCCCAGGTCTTTTTCAAAACAGATTCTCTGTCATCCTGTATTTGTATGATTGATTTTTAAAATCTGCCAAGTTTTATTTTGATGGTTTTAGCCCATCTTTATGGTCTGTTGAGATCATTTTGAATCTTGATTCTACCATCCATCATATTAGCTATACCTCCCAGCTTTGTGTCAATCAGTTGACAAGTATTATCCTTTATACTTAAGGCCAAAGGGCCAGTAACAAATAAAATGTTTCTTAAGAAATTCCTTTATCCACTCAGTCTGAAACTGAATGTAACTCATTTACCCATTCCATTATGGAAAGCAAATACCAGTTACAGTGTCAATATAAGAGAAAGAATAAGGTGTTATGGGATATGGAGGCAGAAGAAAACATAGATTTACTTCATATAGCATAGTAATATTACTGTGTGTCTTCTAATATCTTTTTAATTTCATCAATATATCTTATAATTCACAATTTAATTTTATTTATATATAATCTTATAATTCACAAGCAATACTTTCACAGAGAGATTGGCGAAATGAATGATATACCATCTCTGTTCCCATTATCCAATCCTTTATCTAACTGAATCTTCTAGTTTCTATGCAAGCATTAACAACTAGAGTCAGATGCTCCCCCATAACAAGCATCCTGAAAGGTGCTATATCTACTTCAGAAACACACCAGAGCTAAGCATTACTGTTTACAATGTTAGGACTTCTCTTTCTTATCTTATGTCTTTATTATACTGCAGATGGTATAAATAGTTCAGGGATTATAGCTTCTGTTGCTCCAAGAGCTCAGAAACTGTTAAGTGATCAATGAAGTTGAGCAAATCCATCCTAATCATACCTGATATGTGCTGAATTAACATAATCTTTGTCATTTTCCCTAGAGAGTGGGGAGTGACACTAAAATATCTGTGTCATTCTATGTCTAAAGGACAACATGAATAAATAATAGTCTTTTGGGCAAATTCTTATTAATCCTAATTTTTAGAATGCTTATCTAAAACATCCTGAGATGTTTCTGTGAACTTTTTAGATCACATGATTCTTCTAGTTGTCCCTGGCCCTGTTTTTCCATTTGATCATGCTTATGTAAAACTTAAATTTTTCTTTTTACCTCTTATACGTTGACATGGACTTGACCACCATCGCTACATTAGTCTAAATTCTTACCATGATACATTTATATTACTAGAGCAGCTTCCACTTAGCTTCCCTCATTTCATATTCCTTCCACCTTACCCAACAATCTATCCTTCATTCCTTTAAACTTGTATTTTTTACTAATTAAAAAAGCTTTCCTATTACTTTCTAACTCCTAATGCATCAAATCTGAAATCTTCTGACTGGATTTCATAATTTAGCTAATCTTACCTTTCCAAAGATTCAGTTCCATTCAAGAAATATTTATATATGTATTATACTTTAGGAAATGGAAATAAAAAGAAAAAATGTTCTGCTCTTAGTGAGTTCTTACCTTATTAGAGAGATAACACAAGAATAATTACAGAAAGAGGAAAAGAGAGAGAGGATCAAGTATCAATAAATCATCAATTATCAAAAACATTAATCTATATCAACATCTCTATCTAGAGATGAGTATAGTATGATGACGAGTATACTTATCTCTATATTTATTCTTATCCTAGTATCAGTAGATTTTGATATATCTCGATCTATCTAACTTCCAGTTCTTCACATAATTAATAAATGGATATTGACTGATTGACTGGAATAAACTAGAATCAGTGAGAAGAAGTGGAAGATCATGGAATCTTATATTTAGAATTGGAAGGGAGCTCAAAGGTCAATAATTTCCTCATTTTCCAGATCATTGCTGTAGTTATGAGAAATAAAGAAACCAAGAATTAGGTTAGTGTGGGGGGGGAGGAATTAATAGATAAAAAGGGATTGATGAAAGAGATGTTATGGTCTTACAAAAGAGAATTATTGGTAATTGACAGGATACAAAGTTATAAATGAGAGGGTGAGTAAAGAACCAAGGATGTCTTTCAAAATTGTAGGCCTATATGACTAGGAATATCATAATTGGATTCTAGAAGGAAGATGTGGGCCATGAGGATAAGATGATGAATTATCTTTGGAAATATTGAATTCAATATACTCATTTGAGTGGAAAACTCCAGCAGCTAATTGATAACAGTTATTTACCATTACTCTCCAACATGTGACCCTTTGATTTATATAAAGCAGTTCCCTTACTCTTCCAATGACATGTCCTTTTCATGTATTTTCATCTACTGACTTTACATATGAGAAGACTAATGTCTGGAAAGATGTAGCAATATGGTCAAGGTCATACTAGTAGTAAATAGCTGTTAGGATTTGAACCCTGATCTTTTGTCAGCAAATATATTGTTCTTTACATTTTCATATTCTTATAAGCACTCCTCCCCCCCACCGAAAAAAAACCCTACAGGTTCATACAGAAATATAAACCATGGCTTTGAACTTACTAATGTCTAATAGTAACCAGTTATACTGACCAATCATAGCCACATGTATGCCAATTTATACATATCATTTCAAGTATCAACATTGGTATGCCTTCCTTAGATATCATTAAATCTATTGAACCTTTATGGTTTACTCATTTGGTGGTAGAAAAAAGTTAAAATATTTAAAGATATTATTAGGCTACTTTGGTTCATATTGCATACAGCACAGTTATGGTTCTGTTATTGATTAGAACCATAGATCCTGAATACAAAATTTTATTTTTATTCCTTCATAACTTTAAGATATGTTATATTTGAATACAAATGTGTCACCATAGTTTGCCTCAAAACTATATTTCAGAAATGTCTCAGAATCCAGAAAATCAGCAAAGTGTCAGCAAGACCTAAATTTGGTATGGCATCTGAAGATCACAAGATTACAGTCTTATGTCTGAGAGAAGCCTAAAAACACAGTTGTTCCGAAATGTATGTGCAATGAATATACTAAAAACAAGACTGCAGTGAAATAGATGGGTTGTGATTGTGAGGCAGCAATAATGTGAAATGTCAAAACAGGTATGTGCTCCTATAATACTGTTTAGAATTACAGTAGATCAGAAGGAAGAAAGTGTAATGCTATTTGGCATTTGGCAGTATTAAGTGAAATGCACGAACCCAATTTTCTTTTATGTGCTATGTTCTAGGAGAAAGAAAAGAGCTGGTACAAGAACAGCCTAAAGAGTCAGTACCAATGAATTGGTTTTGCTTAAAACACTGTACTAGATACTTTTATGTGGGAATTTTGGTTGAGAGAAATGTGCTTTAATTGCCATATTGGAATAAAATAGTATATCCCAATGATTATGGGTTGTTATTTCTTCTTCCTCAAACTTGGAAAATGAAAGAAAATCTCAAGTCTACTACCATTTTTTATGACCCAATGTGAAGTGCCAGAAATATTTCCTTGTTTGGTTTGGGTAAGGTTTGTGCAAAGCATGCTTATGGGATATATCTGACACATATGTCAGAAGGACAGTTGAGAATGCATATCTGGAGCTGAGGATAGAGAAGAATGCTTTATATATATACACATCTAAGAATCATCTCCAGAAAAATTCCATGGAAATTGAAGAAATTACCAATTGAAAATGTAGAGAGAATAGACAAAGGGGTCTTGGATGGAGCCTTGACATATACCTTTGCCTAAGCTGGATAATTTACTTACAAGAGACCTAAGAGAATGTCTTTAAGAAATAGGAAAAGAAGTATAATTCAACATTGTCATGAAAACTCCAGGAGAAGTGAATATTCAGAGAAAAAATCAACATTGTCAAATTCTACAAAGAAAAAGAAGACTGAGGACTAAAAAAAAGCCATCATATTTATTTGTTTATATCTGAGTGTATGTATATCTGTGGGAAGAGGGATAATCTGGGAAGCATTAACAAAGAGAGAGAGAGAGAGAGAGAGAGTCACGTCACAGACAAAACTCACCTGAGGGAGAACTTAAAAACAATGTAGGGGATCTAGTCTATAGGATTACATAATTCTTCCAGCAATCTTCAGTAGTCAAGAAACAAAATAAAAAGTGAATGATGAGAGAAATACAGAGTTGGAGAATGGAGATTGATGAGGATTGATGATAGAAGAATAAAGAGATTTAAGATTTAAAGACAATGGATGGCTTCCTCTTAATTATTATGTCTTTTCTCTGTTAACCATTTCCTAGTTATCCCATTTAGAACTTTCCTTCTGCATATTTATTCATATGTAAATTTGTCTCTTCCACTAGGTTGTGAGCTTAGGACAGGGACTATCATTTACCTCTTTTTGTGTCACCAACATCTAGCACAATGCCTGCACATAATAGACACTCAATAAATGTTTATTGATTGATAGAAAAGTTGAACTGATTAGCTACTAATAGAGGTTTTGAAGGAAGTAAATCAAAGCCCAAAGAGAAAGCAGAGAGAGATAGATTGGCTGGAGATCAAAAAGGACATAAAGATTGGTTTTAGGAGGAATCCCACCAGAAAATTTGAAAGGACAGAACATTGTCAGGTGGAAGATTTTGAGAGTTATTGACTGTGGGGTTGATATGATTGTGGATCATTACCAGATTAAGGGTGTGACCATCCCAGGGATAGTAAAGGCACATATCATGAGAGCAGAGGATAAAATGCCAATAAAGAAGTAAAAGATGCTTAGAGTGAAGAAAGAGAAGACGTATAGAGTTTGAAGTGGAGGAGATATAAAAATGAAACAAGGTAAGGAGGCTGATAAACTGAAGGTTTTTGAGACTTTAAAAAAAACTAAATTGAGGAGTTTGTGAAGGAAAGAAAGATTTGCTTAGAAGGTACTGTTTTGCTTAGAAATGAAGGAGAAGGGGCCAGTTCACTGTTGCCAGGATTTGTTTTTATAATGTACCTCCAAGGAGAAGATGTTATGGAGAGACAGTAGATCTGTGAGCATGAATGAGTATCAGGAGATACGATTATTCTTTCTCCTATCCCAGCCTACATGAGCAGGCACTATCAGAAAAAGTACCCCAAATGTATGCCAGTAACAGTTACACACTTATCAGAAGAAAGTCAGACTTTGATAACTTTAAGGAATTATTTACTCATCCTCCCATGGGCAACCAGGGCAACTACATCAGGATCTTTTCCCCCCTGGAGTTATCAGTATTTTGGATATATTGATAAGGCTGCTGGACATATTTGTATGTTTCAGAAAGAAATTATGGAAAATACTTAGGTGGAAAGAGCTCTGGTATTAACAAGAGAAATATGATTTTGAGTCCTATGTCTCACAGTAATGCCAATATGTGATACATACTACTAGTCACTTAATAAATGTTTACAGATTGATTAATTCATGAATTCCCTTTGAACCATTAGAAATTTACTTCACCTCTCAGTTTCGGACTTTTTAATCTGTGAAATATAGATATCTCATCCTTAAATAAATTCCTAAATTGATCCCTACAATAACAATATACAGAAATTATTTTGTAAACTGCAAAGCTATTCTCACAATTCTGCATACCCATATACACAGTTTCACATGAGATAATTTGTGCAATGTGTTTTCCAAATTTAAAAGTACTATAAGCAGTTATTGCTACTACTACTAATTGCTATGGCTACTACTACTACTACTACTACTACTACTACTAATAATAATAATAATAATAATAATAGTGATAATAAGAATTTCTATTACAAAATAATAATAATGCTATGTCTGACTGGCAGATAGAGAACAAGATCCTACTAAAGAAAATTTTCAAAAACTACTCATTCCTTCAACCATTAAATAAGACTTTGGCATTTGTTGAAATGATAAAGGAACCTTTGCCACTAAAAATAGGCTCCAGCTCTTGTTTGCATATGTAAAAGACAACCCTAAAAATTATCTGGCATAAGTTCATTGATCAAGTTTGTGTTACAGAATGCAAAGCAACTTAGTTTTTGTTTTTAAGATAAGGGGAGGCAGGATTCAGGGAATAGAGCAAGTCCCTTGACCTGCAGAAGAGAACAGAATTATTTTGTTGTTGCTTTTGATTTGTAAGTGTGTGTGTGTGGGGGGGGGGGGGTATAGTGTGTTTTAATGATAAGTAAACACAAGCTGTGTTGACAAAACCAATTAATTAGAACTTTCCAGACCTAGCTGAGACAGCCTTCCTTGGCCGCAGGAGCAGCTGCAGGAACCTGCCAATGAACTTATATGACTTCAGAGATTGAAGCCTAGACTATTTAAATTAGGACAAAAAGAATACCTTCACTCTGCTTCTTAGAATTCATTTTCTGAAGAAACTGAATGCAAGCATTATAAGGTTAGGGTAACCACAGAAATCTGTCCTCAAAGTTATAAGTCACAATGGAAGTTCACCCAACTCTGTCTTACAAAGTTAACAAAGTTAAATTGGGAAATTTATTTCCAAATCTATTAAACAAGAAAATTTACAGTAAAGAGGAAAGAGATAGGACGAAGCTTTCAGAGAGAATACCTAATTGAGATTTTGCAACTATTTTGTCTCCAACTCAAAAATTCTATCCCTATTCTTGAAAATGACAAGGCCATTTTACTAATCAAAGGAAAGTAATATAGTTAAAAGAAAATAAATATTATAATTATATGGGTCATTCTACAGTTAATCAAGTTCAGTACACTATCTGTGACAGTGACATAATATGTCTAACCCCATCACTAACAACTATCCTCTGAGATAATCTCCCCTTTACACGACATATATATCTTCCTCTGTATGTGGTTGTTTGCATGATTAGATTGTGAGGTCCTCATATTCAATGTTTATGCTTTTACTTCCCTAGTGCTTAGCAGGGTCTGGCATATAGTAGACACTTAAGTGTTTTTAAGTGTCTAAGTGATAAAAACTGAAGATGTAAATAAGATGGAAAAATCCAAATTTCCCTGAATTGTGGGTCTATCACCTACAAAGAATGAATAGAAATTAAGGAAATCAATATGAAAAAGGAAAAAAATTAAAGAAAAATTCTGAGTGAAGTTATTGAGACGTGAAAGGATGACATTAGTGTGAGAGACAGGGTTTTCTACTTTGGATAGAACATAGAAGGATAAACATGAAGGACATGTTCTCCATGAAAAACACAGAAGATAAATATAGGATACTACCTGGATGTGAAATGCATAAAATGCTAGGCAAAAGAGTTTGAATTTTATTTATCCTTGAATTTTATTCAAAAGGAAAAAAAAAAACCAACTGGAACAATAGCAAAGTTTTGAGCAGAGGAATAATATAATCAGATATATAGATGCTAAAGATAATTCTGATTATAAGTATTCAAGTTAATAGCTTGTGGAAATTAGTATCTACAGTAGGGTGAATAGTTAGAATATTCAAAATAAGCTTTGTTCTCATCAATTCGGGATACTCTCTTTAATGGTACAAAATATAGCTAATCCATGAGACTCCATCCTATGTACTTCTTGACTGTATCTTCCCTTAAGTTCACCACAGGGGGTTCACAGAAAATTCTGGCGGTCTTCCATTCATTCACCATGAGGATGGACACACTTGATACACAGAACATCACTTGGTTAGTATATCTTCTTTTCGATCATAGTTCCTTTTGATGACAATTTTTATACCAGTTCTTTGTATTGCATCTTATGTGTTGCAACATGTTGCCACCAACCATGCAATTGTCCAATTTCCCTTTGAAGAATCCTGATATTTTAATTAATCAGAGACTATTTTATTCCATGAATCACCATTATATAACAGAACTGATAGAATGCAGGAATTAGAAGAGAATCCCTTTATTTCACAGAAATATTTGAAGCTAGGAAAGGTGCAATTCCATTTGCTTTCTTCTCTTCCATTGTAACACCCAACTGCCCTTCAAAAGAAATTATTTGTTTCTGGATGACTGCCTCTATTGGTCTATGGCATGAAATTCCTCCAAATATACAAAACATATGTTCTATACTGGAGATTCACTTCTAAATCCTTATAAGCAGTTTTTTTTTCCTATCCCCAGAAAATGACTTCAGATAATAAATTGTCATCTACAAGCAAAATTGTAAGCAAAACATTTACAGTAAAGTGGGAGGAGGGCTGAGGGCAGAGAGGGAAAAGATTAACAAGCTGAGAACATGTCCAATTTGGGACAAGCTCTGAACATCCTGGGTAAGTGAGCTTTTCATTTCTCAGGAAAATATCCTCACCATAGCATGCTTCTTTGTTCAAGGCACTTAATACAGGCTCCTTCATCATGATAACAGGATGTCAGGTTTATATTGCTCTTTCTTTAATGATCCTAAACTCCCTGGAAGTGGGAATGCAAGCTATGACAAGTTACTGAAATTAAAAAAAGAAAACTCAAACTCCAAAGTCCTTTCTCAAATTTTTATTATTCTGTGCATTGTGAATTTTAAAGAACAAATTAGCATAAATACAGGAAATGTATAGATACCCTAACAGCATTGGGCATCCCAATTATGTTACAGTGTAGAAAAGGTTCTCAAAGAGTATTAGCAGGAGGATTCACTCCCTTCTAACACACCATAAATTCCAAAGGGCTTGTGCCAAACTGGGTAGATTGAACCTGTTTATTAATATTTGGAATTCTGCAAATGAGTTTCCTAAATGTTAAGTATTACTCATTTACTATTTTATAGTATTTTATTGCAGAAGACACCAGCCCCAAGTTTCTTGGTGCCCTCTGTAAAACCATGCATTGCTATGCCTCAGGGAGACTTACATAATCTACACATCTGGGGGTAAAAGAAGGGAGGAGGAAGTAGCCAATTAAGGCAGGATCTGCTGATCTTGAACATGGGTCTGTCTGTAGGAGCTTTCAAATGAGCCTTTGTTTATATTCTGGGATCTGAGCTGCTGTGCAACCTCAATTTAAGAATGGAATTTGTAGCTTCAATAAAAGATCAGAAAACAAAGATTTAAAATGAGAACTAAGGAATAGGTTAAGGAGAGAGGCGTAAGAATATTCATTTGGGGTATTCAAGGTAGGTAGGTGGTACAGTGGATATCACCATTCCTGGAGTTAGAAGGACCTGAGTTCAAATTTGATCTTAGACATTAGACATTTACTAGCTATGTAACCTTGGGCAAGTTAAACTTGATTGTCTCACATCCAGGGCCATCTCCAGTCATCCTGATTCATAGCTGGACCCAGATGACTCTGGAAGAGAAAGACTGCTCACTTAACACTGCACCCCTCACTCAAATCTAATTCATGTCCTTGTCATGGCATCATTTCCCTCTTGTCATGATCTTCTATGAGAATTAAGGACAAACATCATCATTCATCATCTAAGTTAAGGAATTTTCAAAATCTATTTCTTTTTAGTATCCAATCTTAGATAGTAATATATATGCATATGTATATGTATGTGTATTTCTTTGTATGTATGTAAGTATGTAAAGCACAACTGGATAGTAGCACAATGTTGGGCCTGGAGTCAGGAAGAAGGAAAATATCATTGAGACTTCAAATCTGGCCTCAGACATTTATTAGCTGAGTGAGTCCCTGGGCAAGTAATTTAACCTTGTTTTCTTCTATTCCTCATTATTTTTTACCAAGGAAACACGAAATAGGGCCACAAAGAGTTAGACTAAAAATTGATTGTGGGTATGTATGTATGTACATGTATATGTATGTATTATATACCTATAATTGTCCTAATACTTTTCTTTCTGTGTTTATTTTGTGATCACAGTTAAAGAAAACGTGTCTTAAACTATAAATGATTGAACCAGACATTTGACTCAGTTTCTGCATTTAAAAAAAATTCATAAGAACATAAGAAACATGTCAGATGAGACCCAGCCAGATCAACATATTCCATTTTTATAATGCTAGCAAGGTGAAACTTCTCGGAAGGCTTGTCTGCTTTCCATGACATCATTTTCTTAGAGAAGCCATGTGTAACCCAGTAAGGATCTGACTCTAAGTGCTACTTCCAACATTTAGTAGCTCTGTGACCTTAATTTACTTAACCTCTCTGGGGTCTTAACTTCTTCATTTGTAAATTGGGGGGGGGGGGGAGGTTGGGGGAGGGAAACCTGTACCTATGATGCCTCTTCTAGCTCTAAATCTATTTTAATTTGATTTGAGGCATACTCCATACTTCTAGTTTCCTCCAATAGACCATTATCTTTGATAATTTACCTAAACCTTGGTGTTACTTATGTTTTCATCTATCTTTTGAGGAAATTAGTCCTTTATGTTTGTTGTTCACTGTGTAGATTTTATTCTGTAAAATAGTGCTTTAAAAAAATCTGTCATGAAACCACTTTCAAGAGGTGTCCCTAATCTCTTGGTGACAGGGTAAAAATAAATGAATCCCTAGAACCAATAAACTTTGTGATTTTATAAACCAGGTTATTATATACTTGCTCACCATCATCATAACAGTCTTCATCTTTCCAAACTAAAGCCCAAATTTTTATGTCTATTTTCATACTAAGGTTCCTTTATAATTTAATTTGTCCATTCAGAGAAGTGCCTTGATATTTTTACTTAAGTATTTCTTTTAGCCCTTAACCTATCTATAGCCAAACAATCCATCCTTCTACTCCCACTCCATAACATAACATTTATTTTTTAATTATTGTGAAATTGGATGTTTTAGCTTTTTTTTTTTGAAAATCTGAATAAACTGACACAATGTATTTTTGCCCACATGAATTTTTCTTCTCAAAGAACTCTAATAGATTAGTTAGGCAATTTTCCCTTTCCACCACTACATTGCCTTTTTCTTCTCTAGGTCATGACTGCTTACAGGTTCAATGATTCTGTTCTTTAGTCATTTCCTCCAACTTCAAAGAGCTGAAGTGATCTTTTGTCTCTGGTGTTGTAAGTGATGTTCTTTATATGAACAGGAGGCCCAATAGCAATTCGACAGCCCTTCTACCCAGTGAATGTTAGAAACTACTGATTCCAAATTGGGTCAATGATAATACCTTTTTATTCTTAATCCCTACATAATATTTTGCTCATAATTTGTATTCAGTCTAAGTGATTTTCAAAAGTTTAAAATCTAGAGGTCCTATGTATCTACAAGTAATACTATACACACAGAATTTTCTGGTTCCATAATCTATAATTCAAGAACCAAGTGATCCCCTTGATTCACTACTAATTTTTTTTCTTCTAATGGCATGATAATATTACTTTTTTCAGCATCTTGTGGGATACTCTCAAATTATTTCTTTTGCCCTCCTGATTCCTAATTTGAATCCAGGCTATCCTTAAAGGAATTATTTCCCATGACACAAGTTGTATATATTCTTCATTATGATGATAGATTTGTTTCTTGTTTCTTCTATATTAAGTTACATTTTCCTCTGTCCTTCCTGCACCATGCAGCTATGTTCTGATTCATATGTTCTTCATTATTCACTTACTATACAGTCCCATTTCAGACATGCTAGACTTAACCTAAGGTAAAACAGTCCTTTTTAGTGGTTTACCACTCCATACATTGTCTAAAGTTAAATATCTAAATTAATTTACCTCATTGCTATATTGCATAGCATTTAAAGTACTCAAAGGCAATAACTATTTTCTTTTTTTAAATTATTACAGGTAAATACAATGCCTTGCATGTAGTGTGTACCTAATAAATGCTTATTAAATTGAATTGAATTGAATTGAATTAAGATCACTTGACTGGAATATTAAGTCCAAGTCAGAAAAAGAGAACACAATCATTGATATGTCTTAAACATTATAGCCCACCTAACAAAAGACAACTTAATTTTTTTTCAGTTATAAAATATGATATATGTCCCCTGTTAAGGTAAAACATATTAAGTATCAAAGCCATATAGCTTGAAGTTAGGCAGAAATAATGCAAGTGAAAACAGCAACAAAAACTGAACATTAGAGAGGAAGACAAGTTATCCTGATAATATTGACCCTGACCTAGTAAGATTTTATAGCCATTGGTTATATCTTTCGACAGTTGTGAAATTACTTCTTCAAAGCTAAGATTTAGGAGAACAATTGAAAAAATTCTTCATTATTGGCACAAAAAGAATTCTACAAATATTATCTGGTGAGAGTTATTTCTAAGAATAAGCTGCCTGGTATAGAAAGAATTTTGCAGAATATAAATTGACTTGGGAAATTATTAATGTTGCCAAAACAATAGAAAAATAACACTACATGCAAGTGAGATAATTGAATTGCACCTTTGGTAGCAATGGTTTATGAAAAAAATATTACATGTATCCACTGGCAGTTTTTTAAATAACAATAATTACGAATATTGAGAAATATCAACAGCATGGAATGAACATGAAATATGTGAATGTGCAAGAAATTTTGCTAATGAGATTTTACAAGGTGAACAATTGTTTTGTGCTCTTTACTGTTCTATTTATGTTGACGGTAAAATCAGCAAAAATACTGAAACAGAGAAAGGAAATTCAAAGTTGGTCCAGACATTAATAAAATTGGCTACTGAAATGGAAATAGTACAACCAGTACAACCAGTACAAATGAGTAGAGATGAAGCAACTGGCAGTATCAAGTTTAAAAGGGGAAAGTGGAATGTGTGGATGTATGTATAGGTGTGTATATGTAATTATGATTTATTTTCCTTATTGACATTAGAAAAGGGAAGTCAAATAACCCAAGAAAAATATACAAATAATGCACAGTTCCAGAGCATATATACAGTAAAGTAACTCTTCAAGTTGCAGAACTGTTTTGAAAGTTATTTTTTCTACCATGTCACCAAAGAAGAATTTTCAGGTTCCATTAAGTATTTTAACAATGGATCTCAAAGAATTCAATGCCTGGAGACAAAGTGAGTTTTGAAGATCATTCTGATTTCTGCTGTTATTCACCAATGCTAGGTTGAGAAGAGGCTACCCTGTTTGTCATTTTCTAGCTGTTTTCCATCTCAATCCTGTTATGAGAATGAGGCAAATCACATTAAAAGTGCATCAGCTGGAACTTCCTGCCAAGATGGTGGAGAGAATACAGGTGCTGTGTACTTCCTCAATCTTACTCTCATCAGATTTGGCTTAAAGTTAACATACATACACTCAATTAAGTTAAGAAACTTATCTTAACTTTCAAATATTAAAAGGGGGAAAGGGGAGAGGGGATGAAAAGGGAAATGGGGAGGAAAAGGGGAACCAACAGAAGGAAGGGAAGGAAGAAGGGGAAAAGGGAAAGGGGAATAAAAGGGGGAGGGGGTTGGATATAGGAAGGCAAACACTGAAAGTGGTAGTCAGAAGCAAAATACTGGGGAATATGGATAAAGGGGGAAAAGAGGGAAAATACAAACAGAGAGAAGATAACATAAAGGGCAATAAAGAGTTAGTAATTATAATTTTGAATGTGAATGGGATGATTATCCCTTAAAATGTAAGTGAATAGCAGAGTGTATTTAAAACTAGAATCCTAAAATATGCTACTTACAAGAAACTCATTTGAAGCAGATATATATATCTACATATATATATATATATATATATATATATATATATATATATATATGTAGATTAAAGGTAAAAGGTTGGAGTAAGATATATTTTGCTTCAGCTGAAGTGAAAAAAGCAGGGGGTAGCAATCCTTATCTCAGACAAAGCAGCTGCAAAAATAGATAGCTTTAAAAGAGGTAAGGAAGAAAACCATATGTTCCTAAAAGGTACCATACTAAATTGGTATGAACCCAATGGTACGGAATTCAAATTCTTAGAGGAGAAATTGAAGGAGTTACAAGAAGACATAGACAGCAAAACTCCACTAGTGGGAGATCTCAACCTCCTGATCTCACATCTACATAAACCTAACCATAAAATAAACAAGAATGAAGTTAAGAAGGTAAATAGATTGTTAGAAAACCTAGGCATGACAGACCCATGGAGGAAACCGAATGGGGTTAGAAAGGATTATACTTTCTTTTCTGCAGTACGTGATACACAAAAACTGATTATGTACTAGGGCATAAAAACCTAATAACCAATTGCAGAAAGGCATAAATAGTGAATACATCTTTCTCAAATCATAATACAATGAAAATCACATGCAATATTGGGCCAGGGAGATATAGACCCCAAACTAATTGGAAAATAAAAAGCATCATTTTTAAAGAATGAGTGGATCAAGCAACAAATTATAGAAAGAATTAATTATATCATCCTAGATAATAAAAACAACATAATGAAACAACATGCCAAAACCTTTGGGATACACTCAAGGCAGCTGTCAAGGAATATATTATATATTTAAATGTTTACATGAATAAATTATAGAAAGAGGAAATCAATGAACTAAATATGCAACTAAAAATTTAGAGAAAGAACAAATTGAAAACCCCCAATTAAATGGCAAATTAGAAATCCTAAAAATTAAAGGAGAAATTAATAAAATTGTAAGCAAGAAAGCTATTGAATTAATAAATAAAAGCAAGAGTTGGTTTTTATGAAAAAACATTAAAATTGTTAAGCCTCTGTCAATTTGATTAAAAAAAAAGAAACACAAATTGCTAGTATCATAAATGAAAAAGTGAACTCACCATCAATGAGGAGGAAATTAAAGTAATAATTTGGGATTATTTTGCCCAACTCTATGCCAATAAATTTGATAACTAAGTGAAAATGGTTGGATATTTACAAAAATAAAATATTGTTCTATTAGAAACCAGGAGGGATGGGAATTAGGAGAAGCCTGGAAGGATTTGCATGAACTGATGCTGAGAGAGATGAGCAGTACCAAAAGAACATTGTACAGTCAAACAGCCACATGGGGTGATGGTCAACCTTAATGGACTTGCTCATTCTATCAGTGCAACAATCAGGTGCAATTTGGGGGTATCTGTGATCAAGAATACCATCTGTATCCTGAGAAAGAATGAGGAGTTTGAACAAAGACCAAAAACTATTACCTTTATTTTTTTTAAAGTTATCTTATTATGGAATTTTGCTTTCTATTATACTTTATATTTCTTCCTTAAGGATATGATTTCTCTCTCATTATAATGAACTTAGATTAATGCATACCATGGAAACAATGTAAAGACTAACAGACTGCCTTCTGTGGGGGGTGGGGGGAGGGAAGCAAGATTAGGGGGAAAATTGTAAAATTCAAACTAAATAAAATCTTTCTTAAAAATAAGTTAATGGGGGGTGGCTAGGTGGCACAGTGGATAGAGCACCGGCCCTGGAGTCAGGAGTACCTGTGTTCAAATCTGGCCTCACACACTTAATAATTACCTAGCTGTGTGGCCTTGGGCAAGCCACTTAACCCTATTGCCTTGCAAAAACCTAAAAAAAAAAAATAAGTTAACAGCAAATTTCACACATGGTGAAGCCCTCTAATCTAATGACCTCAACAAAAAAAATGGGTGCATCAGCTGACATGTGTCACCAAAACTGATAAAAGAGTTAGATTGGCAATGTAAGGATAAGAATGTGATTTCTAGGGGTATGTTATATGAACTCCTTTCTTGAATTTCTTCTTTTTTATGTCTTGTAAATCAATTGTATGAATTTTAAAATGAGAATATTAATACTCTTATCATATATAGAATCTTTCCTTTGTAGAAAAATCAATGCCCTGTATAATCCAATGTGTTTTACATTTTTAAGTCAATCAACAATTATTGATCACATTGAACCAAAAAAATAATTCAAATGTGTTAAGTAATAATTAAATTAAATCATATATTTTTAAAACTGTTTTAGAAATGTACAATCAAGTTGATGATCATTGCAATTGATAGAATTATAGCAAGACATAATTTTATAATTTTGATTACTTAGATACATAATTGTAAAAGGTCTAAAGTATTTTCATAATGTCTTCAGAGTTGAATAAATCTCAGAAGAAACATTATTAGATTAATGTCATTTATACTACAATTGTCTTACCCTGATGCTTCATTGTAGAATAAAGATAACCTGAGTTCATTAAGACATTCCTATGTAGTACTAGCTTACATTGATAGGCTGTGATTGAAGCACTAATTTAAAGTCAATAGAAATTCATCACCAGTGATTGGATAAAAGTCATGAATTTTGGAACTATGAAATATAATGTGATCCTTAATTGTGTTTATCTCCATTCTTCTTCCAGCAGAGTGGCAGAAAATAGAACTGAGGGTTCAAAACATTTTAGGCTACATTTGAATAAATTTAATTGTTGGTAAGCATTTCAGTAGTATTGGTTTGATTAATATTCCCAGAGGTAAGAGGGGGGGATGGGGAGAGCAGTTTAGAGGGAGAATATATACTAATAGCATTGATTTTATTTAACTGCTTTAGCTTGTTACAGAGCTCTCATGAAGTGGGAGTAATTTGTAAATATCTGGCATAGTAAAACATAATATATCAATAAAACATTTTTAAAATTACTAAATGAAGTCCTCTAACACATATTCCATAGATATTCTATGAAACATTTAGGAAAGACTATACACATACTATCACACATGTACATGTATTCATAGAAAGAAGGCAACTATATCTAAAACTAGAAATCATGTAGCCCAAATCTTTCATTTAACAGATGAACAAAATGAGGCTCAGAAAGTTAGTTACCTTTCTTCATTACACATTTACTTAGCAGAGGAGCCATGATTGGAATCTAGCCAGTCTCCTAGTCCCCTGCTCTTTTCACTGTATCAATGTACTTTTCAAATTCTCAGAAGGGGAAAATAAAATCTCAATTTATTTCTGTTTCTAAACAAATCTCATTCAAGAATTCTGTAAATTGAATTTTGCCTTAATTTTTGAAATACGTTTTACTGATTTTTTTTAGGTTTTTTGTAAGGCAATGGGGTTAAGTGGCTTGCCTAAGGTCACACAGCTAGGTAAGTGCTTGAGGCGGAACATGAACTCAGGTACTCCTGACTCCAGGGGCCGGTGCTCTATCCGCTGCATCACCTAGCTGCCCCTGAAATACATTTTAAAAAGAAAAATACCAGCTCAAACTTATTGAAATCCACTGAGCTGAATTTTATAAGAACTCTATTGTGATGATTTTTTAAAAGAATATGGATTTGTGTTTTAGCTAACTAAACACTGAGGCAGCTAGTACTTGCCCTGAAGTCAGAAGACTCATTTTCTTGGGTTCAAATTTGGGCTCAGAAACTTACTGAGTGATCCTTTGCTAGTTAGTCACTTAACCCTGCTTGCCTTAATTTCCTCATCCTTAAAATGAACTGAAGAAGGAAATGGCAAACCACTTCAGTGTTATTGTCAAGAAAACTCCAAATGGAATGATAGACACAGCTGAAATTTAAAAAAAAAAAATATTAGTTTAAATGAATTAACAACATCAAAATTTTAAAATTACTCTCTGGTTATTAAAATCATATCTATCAGAAAACTCTGCATAGCTAGTCCAGACACACTTTATCCTAGTTTAAAGTTCTGGCTATGGAAAGAAAGCTTTCCCTAGGAGCCTCCTCTTACATCTTAGACTTTCTACTGAAGAGCTGGTCTCTAAAGAAGGAATTTCAACTGTTGCAAATTACTCAGTTAAATGATAGTAGTAGTAGGTCTAAATCATAAATAATCTAATCCAGGAAGGAGAGAGAAACACAAAGGATTAAAAAAAGGGAGGGGAAGACATTGATGGGAGAGATAATATGAAAATTATTTCTCCCATATCTTATTTAGGAGAAACAGGACAAGGAAGAAATGAGAGATTGGGTTGAGATGGGGATCAGGGTGAGCAGTAGGAAGGGAGGTGGGAAAGCAAGAAGAGAAAAGAGAGACAATATTTAGAAGGAAGTCATCAAAGAATGATTAAATTTTATTGTCATTTCCTGTTCAATTCAAAGAAGTTTTTTGTAGGACTATATAAAACTAGAAAAGAGATTTTTGTGTAATTTTTTCTAGAATTGGGAATCAAAATGTTTATTTTTAAATGAATATATACCCCCCCACACTCAATGAAACCATATAACCTTCAAAGTAACTATAGCTAGAGTCACTTATTTTCTCTTCTAGTAGTACCTATAATTGTGGAAATAAACATCTCTCTAGAAGTCTGACAGAATCCCCTGCCTAGCTGCTGCCCAAGCTTTCATTTGGCTACCACTGATTCACCTCACCAACCAGTAAATGGACAAATAGTCAAAGGTTCTTTTTTCCTAAAGGAAAGTGAACAGAACTAGTGACCCTAAAGAAAGATTTATATTTCAGAAAAAATTAATAATAATAATACACCATGACTCAGGGGAACAAATACTTAAATGTTATGTTTCTTGAAGGTAAAGACTACTTCATCATTTTCTTTATATCTCTAGAGCCTTTCAGAGTACCTGACATCCCTATTAAACAGGTGCTTAATACTTGTTGAATTGAATTGCTTCATGATTTGAGTCTTTCTCACACATACAGATGATGAGAACTTTGAGATTGTGCCTTTTAGTGCATAAAAAGTCAATAAGTGATAATGGAAAGAGCACTGAGTGGTCTGGAGTCACAAAGACATAAAATCAAATATGACTCAGACATTACTAGCTGTGTGACTGGGCAAGTTGCTTAACGTGGCTTGCCTCAATTTCCTTATCTGTAAGATGAGCTGGAAAAGGAAATGACATATATGACTAATATATCATTCCAGTATCTTTGCAAAGATAACTCCAAATAGAATCACAAAGAATCAGACATGATTTAAATGACTTAATACTTCTACCAAACTTATACCTAAAAATATTATTTTCTATAGGATATCTAGTCAGTGCTCATCCAGTTTTTGTTCAAAGACCTCTCTAATAAAGAGCAGCATTTTCAATTACCTTAACAATCCTTTTCTCCTAGAAATAAAAATATGTTGCTAACTTCAAAAACCATGTTTAGAAACCATGTTCAGAAAAAGAAATGGATGAAATAGTCATGAATAATAATATTTATCATTTACAAAGTTCTTTATATATATATCAACCAATTTGATCCTCACAACTTTATGTGGTAAATATTATTATTATCCATATTTTACATATGAGGAAATGAAAAGGAAGGAGAATAAGTGACTAACTTTAAATCCCACAACTACTAATTGTCTAAGGAGATAATTCAAAGCAATGTCTTCCTGATTCTAAGGCGGCTCACTGTGAGAAATTAAGTCACATTAGTTAACAGCTCTCCTTTATAGATATATTATTTTGTCATTTCAGTAGATTCATGTGAACACTTCAATCACAGTTAGGATCACAACCCTTCCACACCTCTTAATGCTGTGTAGTTCTTATCCACATCTTTCCATAAATTCTCTGTGGAGAAATTATCTAAGACCGGAGGTACACATCATTCCCACTCCATCCACATATTAATTAGGGAAACTGAAAGAGCAGTTTATAAGGAAAGGTTAAAGGAGCTAAATTTATCCTGGCTGCATGACAACTGAGGACATGATAGCTGCCTACAACTGCTAGACCAGTGTAAACAAGATGGAGAAAGAGGAATTGCTTTGCTTGGGGGTTTGGGGGTGGGGATAATTAGGCTTAATGGGATCAAATGAGGAGAGGAACCTTAAGCCCATCAGGAAAAAAAACTTCCTCACAATGAGAACTATTAGGAGATGGAATCATCTCCCAAGAGAAGTGCTAGAAACCCATCACTCAGACAGAATTCAGCTAGACCCCCACAGACATCCTGCAGTGGCAGGCTATATATGCTCTTCTCTATGCAACATTTTGGTTTGATGATTTCTCCTGAAAAGAAGGAAAGTTGTGGTCTTGAAGGTCAAAAAAAAAAAAAAAAAAAAGAATAAACACTTTCAGGTTACATGTGAAAACTCTGACAGGGTGTGCAAGTTATTACCAGAGATAAGAGACTCCTCCTTCCTCCTCATTACACTAATTACACCCTTAAGGGTAAACTAGGAAAAGTTTGGGTTTGAATTTCTCCTCAGTTAGCCCCAGTTGCCTCAGGGAGCAATGCAAAAAAAAAAAAGAGGGATGTGGATTTAGAACAACAGAACAACAGAAATGATCCAGACAAGAAGCAAAAAAGAAATCCTATAAACCCAGGGTGGACTTAGGTTCAGAGGCCTTCCAAACTTTTTAGAGGGGAAGGAAAAAACAACACTCACTTTTACAAAACAAGTGCCCCCAAGGAATGACGCACCAACTTCCTCCTAAACTTAGAGTGTGTTATCAGTGTTGCCATATATATCAACAACTGCCTGGCTGTGGCACACCATGTTTATCTAATGGACCATAACAGACAGTGCAAAAGAGCACAGTTGGAGACAGCGATCTTTAAGAGTATTTTCCCAACCAGGACAATCTTTTCTCTCCCTCTTTCTTTCTCATTCTCAAAAGGAGGGAAAGGATGCTCAGAGCAAGATATGCACAAGAGCATTTTGTTTAGATAAATATTATTATTTGAATCCACTTTCTTGTTTGGAGACATTTAAAATATAAAAACAAATCTCTGGAGAGCCAAGCTTTATTATACAAATATTCGAAAACCTCATATGAAAACTCAGGCAAGAAATTAAGAGAAGCTCTTTTTGTAATCTCCAATTTTTCTTCCCTGAGTTGTACCATACTTAACCAATTAGCTCCCAGCAAGGGGTCTGGATGATGGAGTGGGAAATCTGAGATAACCCCGGGCTACTTAAACAAGTGTTTGCTTGTTTAAACCTATAAAGTCCTCTGCTTAGCTGTTTCACTTTCATAGGTCTCAAAAGAATCAGGTGAAGACTTTCCATCTGTGCAGAGATGTAAGGAAAACTGGTACAGTGGATAGAGTGGCAACCCTCAGGTCAGGAAGGCTAATCTTCCTGAATTCAAATTTGGCCTCAGACAATTAGTAGCTGTGTGAGCCTAAGCAAATCATCTAATCCTATTTGCCTCAGTTGCCTCATTTGTAAAAGGATCTGGAAAAGGAAATGGCAAACTATTCCAGTATCTTTGCCAAGAACAACCCAAATGACCATGAAGACTCAGACTCAACTGAAAAACAATTGAACAACTTCTTGACTCTTTCCTGACACTCCACTGAGACAATAGCTGCCTCCAAAATAGTATATATACAGAAAGACAAAAAACAAACAAAAACAGCTCAACCAAAGCTTCTCCAGTTGCAGAATATTACAACTAGTTTCTTTCAGTCATCCTCAAAATCTTTCTCTTTAATTTCCATGAGCATTTTTGTGATTTCTATAACTATGTATGCCTCTAGATCCCTCTTCAAATATCTTTAAAAATTCTGCATTTATTGTGTATGTGTAAAATATATATGTATATAGATATGTATGTGCTTATGTGACTGAAACATAGCTAAGTATGCTCAGTTTTCCTAATATAAAATTTCTCATGAGGAGCCCATGTAGCATGTCCAGATTGCCCAACATGGAGTACCATATGGATAGACTTAATATCTTTTAATGGTTAACATCTTTAAAGACCACCTTCTTCTGTAGAAATAAGAGAAGAAAAAGAAATTGAAGGGGTCAGAATTGTCAATGAGGAAGCAGAGCTTTAACTCTTTGAAGATGATATCATGGTATAATTAGAGAACCCAAGAAAATCTTACAAAAACTCCTTGAAGCAATTAACAAATTCAGCAAAGTAGCAGGATATAAAATAAACCCACATAAATCATCATAATTTCTGTATATGAACAATAAAACCCACAAGCAGGAGATAGAAAGAGAAATTCCATTCAAAGTACCCATAAACAGGGGTGGCTAGGTGGCCCAGTAGATAGAGCCCTGGAGTCAGGAGTACCTGAGTTCAAATCCCACCTCAGACACTTACTAATTACCTAGCTGTGTGACTTTGGGCAAGCCACTTAACTCCATTTGCCTTGCAAAAACCTAAAAAAATAAAAAATAAAATAACCATAAACAACATTACATACTTGGGAATCTACCTCCCAAGACAAACAGAAAAACTGTTTGAACACAATTATAAAGCATGAAAAAAATATTTTCTCACCCAAAGTCAGATCTAAATAATTGGAAAAATGTCAGTTGCTCATGGTTAGGTCAAGTGAATATAATAAAAATGATTTAGTGCCATATCAATCAAACTACCAAAAACTACTTTACCAAGATAGAAAAAATAATAACAAAATTCATCTGAAGTACCAAAAGGTCAAGAATAGCAAGGGAACTGAAGAAAAAAAATGTAAAGGAAGGTGGCCTAGCTCTACTAGATCTAAAACTATGCTATAAAACAGCAGTCATCAAAACTGCCTGGTACTGATTAAGAAATAGAGTAATGGAGCAGTGGATTAGAAACCACAGTAAATAACTACAGCAATTACTATCTGACAAACCCAAAGGCATCAGCTTCTGGGAGAAAAATTCACCATTTTTTCAAAAATTGTTGGCAAAACTGGAAAATAGAATGGCAAAAACTTGGCATAGACCCACTTCTCACACCCTATACCAAAATAAGGTCAAAATGGGTACAGGATTTAGATATAAAGGGTGATACCATAGATAAATTAATAGACCAAGAAATACTCTATCAGATCTATGGAAAGGGCATAAATTCATAGCCAAACAAGAATTGTTAGTTCATTATAAACCACAAAAATGAATGATTTTGACCATATTAAATTAAAAAGGGTTTACACTAATAAAATCAATGCTGCCAAAATCAAAAGAAAAGCAGAAAATTGGGAAAGTATCTTCACAACCAGGAGTTCTGATAAATTTCTAAAACATATAGAGAATTGCATCAAGTGTATAAGGTTACAAGTCATTCCCCAATTAATAAATGGTCAAAAGATATGAATAGACAGTTTTCAAATGAAAAAATTAAAACTATATATAATAATATAAAAATATTCTAAATCATTATTGACTGGGGGAATGCAAATTAAAACAATGAGGTATCACCTCATACCTATCAAATCAACCAAGATGAGAAAAAGGGGAAAATGATCAATGTGGGAGAGGTTGTGGGAGAATTGGTACATTGATGCATTGCTGATGAAGTTGTGAATGGATCCAACCATTCTGGAGAGTAATATGGAACTATGCCCAAAGAGAAATAAAACTGTTCATACCCTTTGACCCAGCAATTCCAATTCTAGGTCTATATCCAGAAGAAATTATAAAAAATGGGGAAAGTCCTACATGTTCCAAAATATTTATAGCAAGCAGCTCTTTTTTAGTGGCAAAGAACTGGAAATTGAGAGGATGCCCATCAATGGGGAATGGCCTGACAAGTTATGGTACATAAATACTATGAAAAACTTGTTCTAGAAGAAGCCATGAATGCACTCTAGACAGGCATAGAATGAGTTACTGGATCTGATCTGATACTGAGCGAAGAGAGCAGAAGCAAGAGAACAAATGTTCACATTAACAACATTGTGAGATGATCAACTTTAATGGAAGCAGCTCCTCTCAGCAATTCAGCCCACTAGGACCACATTAGACCAGCTATGGACAATGTTATCCCCATCCAGAAGGAAGACAAATGAAACAAAACAAAAGAAAGAAACAAAAAAAAAAAAAGAAAAAACCAACCTTTTCAGAATCTGATGAACATGTTATAAAAATTATCTATATATCTCTTTCTCTTAATCCTAATTCCTCATACCAAAAATAACTAATCTGTTAACTTGACTGTTAGCTACTGAGGGGAGGAGGGTGGGAAGGGAGGGTGGAAGGAAATTTTGTAACTTAAAAATATACATAGGCATATGATAAAAAAAATGAAGAGAGAGAGAGAGAGAATAAAGAAAACTCATGAGAGGTGAAGAACTTTCCTTCCCTTACTCTGTATTTTACCCCACTGCAAAGAAATGAGCCTGAGTATTTTTTTTCTTTTCTGAATTTTTTGTTCTTTGTTTCAGGTACTAGAAATCATCCTCACAAGAACTGGAAACTGAAGCCATGCTGACCAAAGAGCCAGGATGGTAAATATGGTGGAGCAGTTATTAAGCTTGGCATAGAAGCCCTGAATGTATAGGATTTGAGGAGGATTCAGAAGAGGAACTGTGAGATACAGGAGATGAACTCAGAATGAAGAATCTAATCTCCCCTAGAGAAATTGCCTCCTACATCTTGGGGGAGGAAGTTTATTTATTTGTTATTATACCTTCTTAAGTAAATATTTCTATATAAAATCTAATCTAAATTTTAGTAACTAATAAGACCGAGATTCAGGGAACCACTCTACAGGTGAGGGGAAAACTATTTGTGGGGATAAATTATTTTCAGAGAGCCTAGATTCCCCATATCCCTTAAGGAGCCCAGAGAACCCTAAGGGAAGAGTGAAATGAAACAACTTCTACCTTAAGGCAATGGTGGCCAGGATAGTATGCGCTAAATTTATATGGGTAGGTGCTTTCAAAATGGAATGAAATTTCATGAGGCCAGGAATGTTCCATTTTTTTCCTTTGTGTTGCTGATTAATAAAATGCTAGTAATTATGAAAGGACAGGTAGGTATCACAGGGGAAGAGGAGATAGAGGCTTGGGCCTGGAGTCAGGAAGACACTTCTTGAATTCAAACCTAGGCTTAGAAAAGTTATAGCCGTGTGACCTTGGACAAGTCACTTAACCCTGGTTACCTCGGTTTCCTCATTTATAAAATGAGTTAAAGGAAATGGCAAACCACTAAGTATCTTTATCAAGAAAACCTCAAATTGGGTCCCAAACAATCAGACATGACTGAAAAATGACACAAATGATTAAGGAACATTTGTTGATTAATTAAACAAAATTCTTTTACCAATATTTTCCTTTCACTATTCCTTTACTTTTTCCCTTTATTAATCCCTTATTCGGATACCTTCCCAATATATTTTCTTTTCTAAAGTACAAAGTTATCCCTTCTTTATAGGCTGTTTTGGAACTAGTACCTTTGGGATAATCTGCTATTAACAATTAGAATAACATAAAGAGAAGTAATTTTAATTTAAATGGAAGAGTGTGGGAAAAGTCAGAAGCAAGAAATAAAAGGTCCTCTCAAAGTTAAGATTGGCAGAGAAAAATCATTTCTTTTTGTGAAATAAACTTCAAAACAACACCATCCCTTTGCACACTGAGAGTTTTAGTTACTTAGTTAGAATTGGACAATCTTTTAATAACTCCTTTCCTGGGGATAAGATTTTTATGATCTTTTCCAAAGAAGGTCCCAAGGAACCATTAAGCTTCCAAAAGACTTCACAGAGATTATGAATTTACAAAGTCTTTTGTATTTTCCTGAAAGAGTAAGTTATCGTTATTTGTTTTAAAACAAAGCATGGGGGCAGTTATGTAGTACAGTAGATAGAGCACTAGTTCTGGAGTCAGGAGGACCTGAGTTCAAATCCAGAATCAGATACTTAATAATTACTTAGCTGTGAGAAATTGGGCAAGTCAGTTAATCCCATTGCCTTTCAAAAACCAAAATAATAAAAATAATAATAATAAAATAAAAAATAAAGTTTAAGACTGGGGCCCCAGCAATGGCTGTCATTTTGAAAAAACGGGGGGGGGGGGCTGGAAAGCCAAGAATTACAAGGAAGTTTCAGTAGTTTAGATGAAAGGTAATTAAAGTATTTTTAAGGCTTTATCTCAAGCCCTCAAGGGTGGATAGAGGGGTAGAATGAGATCTTTGTTAAGATGTTTGTTAATATTTTTAGAAGCATGTTTTGTTTTTTTGGGGGGGTACCAGAGAATGGTTCTGGGAGAAAATGGGGGCCTGAGTGCTTGGAATTTTAGCTAAAGAAAAATAAATAATAATTTCAGAAGGAGAAAGACAAAATCAGAGGTGCTAAATTTTCTTTTCAATGCAAATTAAAGACTACATTGTCATCAAAATTTCAACTCTGAGCTTCTGTCCAAGCTTTATGAATCAATAATTCTCCAATTTTCTACCAAATATCTTTCAACTCTCTTAACTCATTTCTATTAAACATCCTCTGAGAAAGTTTCTGATAAACATATTCTGCATTCTGATAAAATGATTCCTTGCCTGAATCTCCCATTTAAATCATACTTATAATAACTACTGTTTATATGAACATGTTTATGTTGCCTAAAAGTCTGTCTTCATTTATTTACTACACACTTATTAAGCATGTGAATTTTGTTAGATATGTGCTTTAAAATTATGAATTTGGCAGTTTTGAAGAGGATGGTTTGGAGTAGAGAGAGGCTGGAGGTAGGGAGAACAAATAGAAGTCCTTTGCAATAATACAGAATATTGCTGATGAGGGGCTAAACAAGGGAATTAATGGTGCAAATAGGGAAAAGGAAGAAAGTGACAAAATGCTGTAAAACTACACGATTTGACAACTGATTAGATATGAGGAGTAAAAGATAATGAAATGTCTAGGATGAGGCCAAGATTGTAAACCTGTATAACCAGAAATAAAGTAGAGGAAATTTTTTTTTAATTCTGAAATTAGAAATAAAACAAGCATTTTATTTGCAAGGTAAAATGAAAAAAAAGATCATTATACATGAAACTGAAAATCTATGCTTTTACTGCTTTTTCATTTATATACACTATACTATTATATACTTTTAAAGTACAAGTAAAGCTTGGAGAGATGCAGGATTCTTGGCTCAGAAGGAAGGCAGATGAAATTCAGTTTTACACAGATAGCAACAATCCAAAGTGCTTTTATGATGCCCTGAAGGCTCTTTATGGGCCAAGGACAAATGGCATCTCAACTACTCAGTGCTGATGGATACACATTGATCAGTGATAGATACATGATCCTAGAGAGATGAGCTGAATACTTCCATAGTGTTCTTAGCAGACCATCATCAATCAGTGCAGAAGCCATTGACCATTTACCTTAGGTTGAAGTTAAATCAGTCCCTAGCTGAAGTTCCAACTGAAGAAGAGGTTTAGAATGCCATTAGGCTCCTTTCAAGTGGTAAAGCTCTTGGTGCTGATTCTTTCCAGCTGAGATCTACAAAGTTGCTCATCTAAAAGTTGACTGAAATTTTCCAGGTTAAATGGCATGAAGAGGATAGAGCACCAGCCCTGGAGTCAAGAGTACCTGGGTTCAAATCCTGCCTCAGATATTTAATAATTACCCAGCTGTGTGGCCTTGGGCAAGCCACTTAACCCCATTTGTCTTGCAAAAACCTAAAAAGAAAGAGGTTATCCTCCAAAAGTCAAGGATCAAGGATACCTCCATTGTCTATCTCTATAAAAATAAAGGGAAGGGGGCAGCTAAGTGGCATAGTGGATAAAGCAGGGCCCTGAAGTCAGGAGTACCTGGGTTCAAATTCAGTCCCAGACACTGTGTGGCCTTGGGCAAGCCACTTAACCCCATTTGCCTTTCAAAAACCTAAAAAAAAAAAGTAAAGGGAAGAGATTGACCTGTGATAACCACAGGAATGTTTCTCTTTACTTAATTGATGGTAATATTCTTGCCAGTCCTCCTCAGTGGGCTCACCTTCAACTGGAAGATGATCATCTCACCGAGAGCCAATGTAGCTTCAGAAATGGTCAAGGAATGGTCAATATGGTGTTTGTTGTTTGACAATTCCAGCAAAAATGCCAGGAACAGAATAGAGGTCTATGTACAATATTTGTAGATCTGACCAAGGTCTTTATACCATCATTCATGAGGGTTTATGGAAAATTATGTCAAAATCCGGTTGCCTGGACAAGTTAATCCATATTGTACATCAATTTCATGATAGAGTACATGCCCAGGTTCCAGAGAGAGGACAATGCTCTCAAGATTTATTGATCATTCATGGAGTGAAACAAGGATGTGTCCCATCCTTTTTAGCATGATGTTTTCAGTCATGTTATCAAATGTCTTCACTGAGGATGAAAATGGCATCAATTTTAACTATTGCATTGATGGCAAATTTTTCAACTTGAAAAGATTACAAGTCAAGACCAAAGTAGAGGGAGTGTTGGTACATGTTCTTCTGTTTGGAGATGATTATGCTCAATAGCCTCTGAAGCTAAGATGCAGCAAAGTATGGATCAATTCTCTGCTGTTTATCCTAATTTTGATCTAACAATTAACATCTAGAAAACTCTGGTGCACCATCAACCATCACACCATCCATATGTGGAACCATCAATTATAGCAAATGGAGAAGTTTTGAATACTATGGACAAGTTTACTTGCCTTGTCAGTGTCCTTTCCAGGGAGGTACACATTGACAAGGAGGTCACATTGCCAGAGCTAGCTGGGAAGCTCTAAAACAAAGTATGGGAGAGAAGAAGTATTGCCCTGACTACCAACTGAAGGTCTACAAAGCCATGTGCTGTATTGTATTGTATGCTTATTGTATCACATTACTGTATGCTTAAATTTAATTTGTCTTAGGAAGATTCTGAAGATCACCCAACCAGAGAAGATATCAGACTTTGAGGTCCTTTCTCAAGCTAAACTGCCAAGCATTCTAATGTTACTATAGACAGTATAACTACTGGGAAATATATATATATATATATATATATATATATATATATATATATATATATATATATAGTTTAACTATAACCTGGGAAAAGTATTAGAATGACAGTTATAAATGGCTATATATAAAAATGTATATATATATATATATATATATATTATATATATTATGAAAACAGCTTGGAGTGATTAAATAGATTTATAGATTTTATTTATTCCTGCAGGAATGGGCAATTCCCCCTAGTGATGAAAAAAACCAGAATTGTGATTATGTTCAGTTTTATATGAACTGGTCATTGGTCTGAATCATCAGAGGCACAATCTAATTGATAAGCCCACCCCATGCCACTCCTTAATATGTTCCCAGTCTCTGTTCATTTGATTCATATTATGCTGATGAGCCTCAGTCATCAAAGGGGGGTGTGGGAGATACTATGCATGAACCTAATTAAGCAAGTGCATTTGTGTAAGGTCAGGGACATAGGTCAACCTAGACTAATTGGAGTAGGCTTCAGTCTAATCTCAGGTCTGATATCTTTAGGTCACAATGGAAGACCTCTCCCAGTTCTGTGATTGGTAGGATTGAATTCCTTTATCTCCCCTTTTGTCTTATTCCTATATTCCTGAATTTAGGCTTTGAGCTTTTCTATCTAATCAATATTCTAGTCCTTTATCTTTTACTAACAGCCTCCTCTTACACCCTGGGGGAGAAAACTCTCAGGAATTTCTCACATTGCCAAAAGGACTGTTTGATGGAGAACTCTTACAGAGGGTCAGAAGAAATTGTATAGGGACACCCTGAAGTTCTCTCTCAAGAATTTTAGAATTGATTGTACAGCATGGGAGATACTGGCCCAGGACCACCCAGCATGGTGTGCCCTCATCAGAATGTACTCTACAAGGAATGCAGAATTGAAATAGCTCAAAGGAAATGTGATATATGTAAGTTTATGGCAAACAATCCAAGTATTCACTTGGACTATTTTTTTTTAGGTTTTTGCAAGGCAATGGGATTCAGTGGCTTGCCCAAGGACACAAAGCTAGGTAATTTTCAAGTGTCTGAGGCCAGATTTGAACTCAGGTACTCCTGACTCCAGGGCCAGTGTTCTATCCACTGTGCGACCTAGCCACCCCCAACATGGACTATTTTTGCCCAATTTATGGAAGAACATTCTGAGCTTGTATTAGTCTAATCATCCACAATTGGACATACTATAATTTGTCTCAAACAGAGCGTGGTCATTTTGGTCTTCTTCGAAAATGAAGGACAAGAACCAACCAATCAATATATCTATATCTATATCTATATCTATATCTATATCTATATCTATATCTATATCTGTATCTATATCTATATCTATATCTATATCTATCTCTATCTCTATCTATATCTATATCTATTATCTATCATCTATCTTTATATCTATCTATATCCATCTGTCTATCTGTCTGGCTGTCTGTCTATCTATCTATCTATCTATCTATCTATCTGTATGTCTGTGTATATATACCAATGTATACACATATAGAATATTTTTATATATCATATATAATATAAAAATAAAATAACTTTGTTTTTATCTGTCCCAAAAATAGTTACCATTAGACACACACATACATACAAACATATATGCATACAATTATATGTAAAACTACACTATACATACTTCTATTTATCAATTTTTTCTCTAATGCAGATAACATTCCTTAATTTCTTTGAAGTTAATTTAGGGTATTTATAATAGTCAGAATGACTTGATTAAACTAAGATTGTTGGATCAAATGGAACAGGCAGTTTTATAACTTTTGGGTCATACTTCCAAATTGCTTAGAGAACATAATTTTAAAAGAAATATAATGAATCCTGTCTGGTGCAAGGTGAATTTGAGAAGAGAGATGTAGGACTGGAATTGAGAGAAACTGGAATTGAATTATGAAAATATATTTATATAAAGAAGAAAATTGACTCTATGAAAGTTTATGAGACTATGGAAAGAGAGAAAAAAAGAGGGCATGAGACAAAGTATAAGTAGCAGGACATAGATGATAATCCAGGAAAGCAGACTAAAAAGGAGTAGACAATGTGAATAAGTTCCAGGTTACAATTGCTATGGTTAGATGTCACACTGGGTAAGAAGGCTAGACCTGGAATTCAGAAGACCTGAGTACAAATCCTGTCTTGGACACTTCAATTCTGGATAAATCACTTAAACTCTTAGCCTTAGTTTCCTTTTCAACATAATGAAAATAACAGCACAACTTCTGAAGATTGTTATAAAGATCAAATGATATAATATACACATTGTTTACAAACCTTAAAAGTGCTTTATAAATGTTTGCTATTAGTTGAAATGATATTTCATGACTCAGATTGTAAGAAAGGAAGTTAAGAGAGGAGGGTTGAATGGGATGATCAAATGGTAAGATAGTAAAATGTAGCAGTGTCTCTTGGGGCAAGGATTCTTCTGAAGATGTATGGAGAATTTTAGCAATGAAATGGTTTGGAATAATTGACTCAGCAGGTGCTAGAGGAGGTTGTTAAGAAATGAAAGCAAAAACAAAAACAAAAACACCAAATCTAGTATTTCCTGATTTTTCTTGTTGTCTATCTATATTGAAAGAATAAGAAAACTGGAAGTAATTGTCCCAGTGTATTTGGCAAGTAGAGACAAAGCTCTAGGTTTTAAGACCATGAAGTGAAAGCTGAAAGACAGTCAATGGAGTCAATAATAGCAAAAGTAAAGAGAGTTAAGTTGACTGACAGGCACCTACAGTCAGAAAGCAAGAAGTACAGTTTCCAATCCAGAAATTTCCTCTGAAAGATATCCAGTGTTCCTCTAAAATCAAAGCAATAAGACAGGTTGAGAGTGGAAAGGTAAGGTTTGGGAACATAGATGATTAAGAAGGTCCATAAATGATCCTATACTTATGAGCTTTAATGTTCCTTCCTTGAATGAAGAAGCAGCAGTTCGGGCAAGCTTTCCTACAAAGAAACCCTAGAGAATTCTAACAGAAATTAATATAGCAAGTCAATAAGTAACTGGAACAATGACTGATGGTGTGATCCAATGAAGCCAATTTAGAGATGCACTCCATTAAGAGTTCCATGGTTTGCAGGAGGGATGGGGATTTAGGGAAGCCTGGAAGGATTTGCATGAACTGATGCTGAGCAAGATGAGCAGAACCAGAACATTGTACATCCTAACTGCAACATGGGGGTGACTTGATGGACTTGCTCATTCCATTAATGCAACAATCAGGCACAATTTGGGGGTATCTGTGATAGAGAATACCATCTGTATTGTGGAATTTGAACAAAGACCAAAGACTATTACCTTTAATTTTTAAAAATTTTTTTAAAAGTTATCTTATTATGTAAGTTTGCTATCTCTTATATTTTATGTTTCTTCCTTAAGGGTATGATTTCTCTCTCATCACATTCAACTTAGATCAGTGTATCCCATGGAAACAATGTAAAGACTAACAGATTTCCTTCTGTGTGGGGGTGGAGGGAGGGAAACAAGATTGGGGAAAAATTATAAAATTCCAAATAAATAAAATATTTCTTACAGTTCCATAAGAATGAATTCCCATAGTTTTTCCCCCTGTGGCTTGCAATTGAAAAGTTCTTAAAGGATAAATGTTTGATATAACATATTGTATTTATGCCCTGACCCATCACTTTCTTTGTCTGCTTCTTTGGAGTCAACACCAAGGTAACAATTAGATCTTGCCTTCAAGGTAGAGTCACTAAAGAATAGTACAGGCACTATCAAGCCATCTTCTCTGCCATATCTTTAAAGAAACATGAGGAAATTATCTGGTGAAATTTGAGCAAGTCATTATTAGAGCACATATAGTTGTCACTTTCTAAAAGCTTTCTGGGAATAGTAAGAGGAGGTCTAATACCAGCCATCCTACTAGAAGGGTGGAAATTGATGACATTGGGACCTTTGGGTATGGTCACTCAGTGAATTAGCATTAATTAATTGCATACACTGTGTTAGTGCTGAGGGTATGACAAAAGATAAATTTAATAAGTATAACTCCTAAAAGATAGGATTGATTGATAAAGATGCAATTTTATAAAAGCTTGGGTATTGGAGAAAATATGTACCAATGATATCTAGAACCAGAGCAGTAAGATCTTCTATTATACCCATCTAAGGGATCCATCCCCTAAAGTTTCTACTTCTTTCAGCAGTCCTAAGCCACACATGTTTCTGGATCCAGACTTAAGAAATTTCAAGAATGTGTCCCATTTGTGTCAAGGTCAAATTTCCCTGAAGAATTGTAGAAACAAGGGGGAATCACAGGCTATCTGCCTGAGTGGTGGTAGTCTAGAAAGAGGTGAGATATGGGGCATCCTGTTAGATATTAGGAGTCAGGTTGCTATTATATTAGAGACTCTCAATAGGTAAATAGAGATAGGTGAAGTGTCAAAGAGAAGACATCCTTGATCTAGTAGAAATAGTTAAGGTAATCCTCTTTCTGACTCAAAATTGTGTTGACTACTCAGAAGAAAACTGTAAAAATAGATATTATGATCACATGAGTATAGGTCCAGTACAGGTCCTTTCAACAATCTCTCTGATTATCATGGGCAGTGGCAAATGGAAATCAGAAATATCCCATGTAGTTAACAAAAATAATATCAATTATTGGGATTTTTAATTGGGAAAGACTATTTGTTTTCTATTGATGGAAAGGAAAGAGCCAGACCACATCATTATGCCAAGTCCAGTTATTAAACAGTTAGAGGATGTTTTGGATAGAGCACTGACCCTACTCAGAGTCAGGAGGATGGGAGCTCAAATTTAGCCTTAGACATTGACACTTACTAGCTGTGTGACTTTGGACAAGTCACTTAACCCTGTTTGTCTCACAACAGGATCATCTCCAGTTATCCTAATTCAAATGTGGCCACTAAACTCAGATGATCCTGGAGGAGAAAATAAGACTGTTGACTTAGCACAGCATCCCCTCACTCAAATTCAACTCATATACTTGTCATGGCATCACCTTCCATGACATCATGCCCATGAAGGACAAATATCATCAATTAAAAACCTGTGAGAAAGACAGATGGCACCTATCAGCATACAATGTTACTAAACATGGTGTCTTTATCATGCCCTTACTTGCAACTAGTCCTGACCTCATCAATGTGGTAGACCATCTACTCCAGTCCCGGGGTAAGGCCAGTTCCATGTAAGCTTCATAAAGAAATTGCTAACTTACAAACACATTTTGAAAAGTTGTTACAAGGTAGGCCCTAATTACTACTGAACAGATGACAATTAGGTCACACTATTCTCTTTCACCTAGAATTGGCTTTTATGAGTTAAGTGATAAAAAAATCTGTATACTGATTGCTGGGTGGTGGCCATGAACTTAAGTGCTTTGTAGATTAAAGACCATACAGCTAAACAATCAAAGTCTCTCTACCCTTTGGGGTTGGGACAATGGAGAAAGTTTGTTGATGCCACACTTCAGTGTAGTTGCTTAGAAGGCATATGAGCGTCTATTAGAAATATTCTATATCCTCCAATGCATTGAACAATAATTATGATATTTTATGAGAATAACATAGGTTTGGGAAGGAGAATTCTATCACCAAATTGGACATGAGAGTCATGATGCCATATTGGAATAGAAACAAAACTTTTTCCCTAATGATGAGACAGTTACTTTTGCCAATTATACTATTCATGTCAATTGGAATAACCACCTTTGAAATGTCATATTACATGATCCCCTAGGGCTACTTCTAACTGGCAAATTAATTAAATTGGTTCTCTCCTCTAATCTTAGGGCCAGAAGTTACTATATCTGTTCCTTATTCAGAATTTGGCATTTCTGAATTAGTCAATAGACACCATCAAAGCTCTCATAGAACATCTTCTCATTTATGGGATCCCCCACACCATTATCTCTTTTGCATAGCTCAATGGATTTCTTCCCCATTGACATGTCAAGCCTTGTTTAAAAATGAGATGGCTAATTGTTTTGGTACCATAATGATATAGCTAGAGTGTTTTGTTTGGTTGGTTTAATAAAGAAAACACATCATTAAAAAGGATGTCTGAGTTATGGAATATCATCATATCAGTTGGAACTTTTTTGCCTCCATTGCCATCCTCATGCAGTTGAAATAGATTTTTTGATCCAATAACTTCATCATCCTCCTTCTGATAATTTTGATTAGATTATCTGTTTCCTGAAAACTACCATAGAGAAGGAAGGAAGGAAGGAAGGAAGGAAGGAAGGAAGGAAGGAAGGAAGGAAGGAAGGAAGGAAGGAAGGAAGGGAGGGAGGGAGGGAGGGAGGGAGGGAGGGAGGGAGGGAGGGAGGGAGGAAAAGAAAGGAAGTTAATTGGTAAAAGTAGACTTTTCAGGTTTTTCCTTGCTTTTTTCCCTATATGGATTCACTTGAGCTTCAATAATCTCTGGGGGCAGCATATTACCTGGGGAAATGGCAGGTCCCTCTGAGCTGCCAGTTCTTTTTACTTCAGAATGGTTTCAACTAATGTCTTGTCATAAAGGGCTTGAAGAATTGTGAGGTAAAAGTGTTGAGAGATGTCTTACTTTCTAACAATGTGTAGGAAGTTGAACTGTCCCCATACAATTATGCTGACTCTGAATTTTCCTGAAAGAAATGAGCTCCCTTAATTAACTTTGAGGAAATCTTGAGATTCTGAATGAAGTTTGGGAGAGTCCTTATCCAGGCCCCTGAAGATGAAGTGGGCAGTCCTTCAACAGATGCCTGAAAAGGAGCAAAGCTTTGGTATTATTCCCTAGTTCTCTAGAAGATGATTTTGATGGGGGGCCAAGAAACACTTAGTCATTGACTCAACTTCCAATTTTCTTAACAAGCTATCATGCTATATTTCTGGAGGGCTGTGAAACATTCTCGCAATGATACCAAAGCAATCTGTTATTTCAAATGCTATAATAATAAAAAAAATCAGCCAAATCAGTAGGGAGAAAAATCAGTTAAATCTGGCACTTAGAAGAAATAGCAGCCAATAGACTAATATCATCACTGTTCAGATTGCTATCTGATCATCTTGTAGGATTGATCCAGGAAACATAAAAGGTAACTCATGAATATAGTATCCATGATAACAAGGTAATCTTTGCACAGTAAAAAAAAAAATATTTATTTCACAAGTCTCATAAAAACCTATGTAAGAATTCAAAGAGAAAATCTGGGTAAATTAAACTTCAACATTTTTTGTTAATAAGTGATGGAGAAGATAGATAGCTTCCTAGACTAGTTTCATATCTAAAAGAAAATATACCAAAGTAGTTTGAGCCAACATGTGAGGTTTATTTTTAATAAGCCAGTAGGTAAAACTTAGGAAGAAAATAATGACAAGCATAAGAATGTTTAAGTGCTTAAGTTATCTTTAGTTTGACAGCATTCTGCCAGCACATTGAAATATAAAGATACATTTGACTGTAAAAAATGCATGCAGGACTAATTTCAATATCTAAGTGAGCAAAATTCACATGATATTTAAAAGCATGCAAGCAGAATTCCATCTGGAAATGCTTTTTTCCCCTAATCTGATATATCTATAAGTAAATAGTTTTGTACTTGTGATTTTTTTTAGAAATCAAACTTAATAGTTGACATTTATTAAATAAATGATGTCTAGGTACTTTTCAGAACATGTAAAAAAAGATAAAGTTTCAAACCAAGAAATATTTATTAAACACCCATAATGTGTATCATTATGCTATAATCTTTAGGATAGAGTCTAAAGGAAAACCAGTTCTAATTCTCTAGGAGCATGCATTCTACTGAGAAGTTTGAACTCTTTTTGCTCCATAATTTTTTTCTCTCAGAATCTTTCTGGATCACCACCTACTGCCCTAAGAATGCTAATTGTATCACTATATGTGCTATCAATTCTATTCCCTTCAATTGTCTGTAGTATGCAGTCACTCTAGCTTTCTCATGAGTTTTTAGAATTTTCTTTTCTACTGACTAGACTTAAAGTCAACTAACATGCCCATATTCATTTAATTATTAAAAAAAAGATTAAAAATTCAAAGATTTAAAAGAAAAATTTTGTAGCCTTCCCTTTATTTCTTGTCTTTTTGGGGAGGGCAGGAGGATATTATGAACTTGACGGATGAATCTCTACCACATACACTCTGGATATTTGTTTTTCCTTTTTTTCCTTTTCCTCTTTCTATCCTATTCTCTGCTTTTAAAAAAATCTTTTTTATTGGCATTCCTTTAACTAATTATAATAAACTTAATTTTTATTGAAAATAAAAATTTGTCCCCTGACGTCATTAAGCATAGGTAAACAAAACAAATCCATACATTGATCTTACGAAAAAGCTGTCATATTCTGTACTTTTAACCCATCACCTCTCTTTAGAGAAATGTAAATTAAAACATCTCTGAGGTACCACCTCACACTTCTCAGATTGGCCAATATGACTAGAGAGGACAACGATCAATGTTGGAAAGTATGTGGAAAATCTGGGACACTAATACATACTTGGTGGAGCTATGAACTCATCCAACCTTTCTGGAGAGCAATTTGGAATTATGGCCAAAGGGCAATAAAAATGTGCATACCCTTTGACCCAGCAATACCACTACTGGGTCTATACCCTGAAGAGAATATAAAAAAGGCTAAAGATAACACCTGTACAAAAATGTTCATAGCAGCTCTGTTGTGGCAAAGAAATGGAAACTGAGGGAATGTCCATCAATTGGGGAATGGCTTAACAAACTATTGTATAAGTATGTCATGGAACACTATTGTTCTATTAGTAACCAGGAGAGATGGGAATTCAGGGAAGCCTGGAAAGATCTACATGAACTCTTGCTGAGCAAGATGAGCAGAACCAGAAGAACATTATATACCTTAACAGCAACATGGAGGTGCTGATCAACCTTAATGGACTTGTTCATATCTACAGGGCAGCAAGCAGGCACAATTTTGGGGTGTCTGTGATGGAGAAGGCCATCTGTATCCTGAGAAAGAATTGTGGAGTTTGAACAAAGACAATTACCTTTAATTTTTAAAAAAAAGTTGTCTTACTTTGTAATTCTGCTATATCTCATATTATATGTTTATTTCTTAAGGATATGATTTCTCTCTCATCACATTCAACTTAGATCAGTCCATACTATGGGAATGATTTAAAGACTAGCAAACTGCCTTCTTGAGGGGTGTGGTGGGGGGAGGGAAGTGAGATTGGGGGAAAATTGTAAGACTCAAAATAAATAAAATCTTTCTAAAATTTAAAAAAAAGAGAAAGGTGGGAAACACATATCATCATTGGTTCTCTTGAGTAATGGCATTTTTTTTTATCAGATTTATTTAGTCTTTCAGATTAATTTTTCTTTATAATGATGTAACCATTGTATAAATTGCTTTCTTAGTTCTTTTTATTTCACTGAGCATTAATTCAAACAAGTCCTACCAATAGTTTTCCCCATCTATCCCTTTCCTTTTTTTCCCTAAGTTACAATACTTCATTACACTTTTTCATCTGTTCTCCAACTGATAGGTGCCACCCTTTAGCTTCCATTTCTTTGATAAAACAAAAAAAAGGTCTTTTCTCTTTTATCTCATTGGGTGGTAAAAGTCTAAAAGTGGTATCAGTGGGAAAGTAGAAACTGATATAGATAGTTATATGGATATAGATATAGATATGGATATAGATTAGATATAGATAGTTAGGAGTTTTTAAATCTAGTTACAAATTGATTTCCAGAGTAGCAAGATTAATATACATAGCTCCTTAAAAAATGCTTCAGTATGACATTTCCCTCATGTCTTTTCCAACAGTTGTCATTATTCTTTTTTGTCTTCTTTGCCAATAAATGCATATGAAATGAAATCCCCAAATTATTTTAATTTTTATCAGTCATTTGTATCTTTCTTTTAAATTTTGATTGATAGCTTTTGTTTCTTTTTTTTGAGAATTGCCTCTTCATATCTTTTGATCATTTATCTGTTGTAGAATGATTCTTACACACAAGTATTTGAACCAGATTTACATAAATATACCTTCATACATATATTTGTATTTTTATTACAAATATGTACATGTATACTACTTTATATGATAACAGAAAAACTTGGTTCAATGATTTCTTCCCCTAGTTAATTATCTTTGATTCTTTAATCCAACTACTATTCTACATCTATGTCTTTTCTACTTTCCTGGTAAACTTCTGGAAATTATTATCTTTAGAATTACCTCCACCATCTTTAAAATGTGCTAATGTATATAGAGCATTTTGCAAACCCTAAAGCTCTATTTAAATGAAAGTTAATGCTATTTTCTATTACTTATTCTTTCCTTAATCCTTTGGCAACTTCAATTCTGTTGAAACTGTTTCTTCTATAGTCAACAGTGACTTTCTAAAGCTTACATGGCCAGTTTAAGTGGTCAATGATCACTCTACAGTTTTATTCATTGTTCACTACCCTCTCTGGATATTATTATCTATATTAGCTTTCAGGATACTGCAAGCACTTATTATGTACCAGAGGTTTTAGTGGGTCAGCTATACGGCTCAGTGGATAGAGTATTCAGCCTGGATACAGGGAAACACTTTCTTGAATCCAAATTAGGATTCAGACACTACCTGTAAGATCCTGGGAAAAGCACCTAATCTTGTTTACCTCAACTTCTCCATCTGTAAAATGAACTGGAAAAGGAACTAGCAAACCACTTCAGAATCTTTGCTAAGAAAACTCTAAATGGGGTTATGAAGACCTTGTTGGTTTTTTCCTTCATTCTAGAAGAAGACCAATTACATCAAAAGGGTGATGTCTTGATGGGCAAGTCAACAGAATTTAAGAGAGTCAGGGCTGTGCAAAATCATGAGCCTCACTCTCTCCTCTAGAGTCACTGGAGTCCAGTGATAAGATATTGTTCAGGATGACTGGAAACCACTCAATTGGAGCAAAAGGGTCTAGCACTAATTTAGCAGAGCTGAGCCCTGGGGATATGAATGTAAACAAAAAGAAATATAGTTCCTGAACACAAAGCACTTATATTCTGATGGGTGAAGACAACACATAAAGAAAGATCTATCCTTAGCTTTCTAGACTCACTGTACACTCTCTCTCCCTCTCCAAGTTTACTCACAATTAATTAATTCTAAGTTCTCTTCAGAGTGCCAAACCCACATGACCTGTGTTCCTTAGGAAATGTGCCATTGAGATTGTAACTGTCCTCTCTTTACCAGTAACACCATCATCTCTTTAGTCTCATTTTTTGTTTTTTAATTTGGAGTCAATTTTTTTTAATTATCCCATTTCAATTTTCTCATCTGTAAAATGAGCTGGAGAAGGAAATGGCAAACAACTTCTATATCTTTGCCAAGAAAGCTCAAAAAAGGATCACAAAAATTTGGACCTGACTGAAAAATGATTAAACAACAACTTTTTCAAGCACAATCTTTTGCTAAGTCTTAGCAATTTTATTTTCACAATATCTCTCACACTAATCATAATCTTACATATAATAGGCAACTACTGAATGTTAGCCTAATCAGAGAATGGATAAGTATTATAGTTTACAGATAAACATTTTATGGATAATTGAATGAATGGAATGTGAGCAAAGAAACTTATCTGCCAATGTATATATATCTATCTCTGAATTAAAAGTAAAGAAAAGATCAATCTTGCTGAGTTAATTTATTGAATAAACATTTATTTAGTTTCTGCCAAATTCAAGGTACTTTTCTAGATCTGGAGGCAGATAAATTAGCCATAGGCCTTGCCTCAGGAAGTTTTTGTTTAGTAGATTATAGTAAATTGCAAAATGTGAAATTCTTTTACAGAATCAGTTTTCACAATTTACTATAATCTACTAAACAAAAACTTCCTGAGGCAAGGCCTATGACTCATTTATCTGCCTTCAAATCTCCTGAAGTACATAAATTTGGTAGAAACTAAATAAAGCACCTACTATGTACCAGTACTGTGTTAAGTGTGTGTGTGTGTGTGTGTGTGTGTGTGTGTGTGTGTGTGTGTATATATATATATATATATATAATATATATGTATATATAATTTCATTGGTTCTCACAACAGTCCCAAGAACTATTATTTTATGATATTATTGAGGAAATTGAGTCAGACAAAGGTTGTGATTCATCCAGAGTCACACAGCTGGTCTCTGAGGCTTAATTTGCATGCAAGTCTTCCTGATTCCCCATCTAGTTCTTCCTTCATTGCTTTTGTAGATGAAATTGTACCAAGAAGATCATGTTAAACTGCATCTTAGTTCTGAAATATCATGAGAAGATAAAATTCATTTCCTTATAATTATATTCTTTAGTCAATGATTCTTTTATTTTATTAATTTTTAAGGAAAGGAATACTATATAAACAGAAATTAAGGTTCTCAGTTGGATGAAGAAATGGGCATTTTCTTTCAGATGATGTGCACAGTAGAGTGACATGATTGATAGAGTATATCTCAGATGTAGGAAGATGGGCTCATGTCCAATTTCTGTGTGACTGCCTGAAGTCACTGCAGGATATTAGGAAAATTGTTTAACCTTTTAATGTTATAGGAATTTTCTTAGATTAGAATTGAAAGGAGGCACCATCTTACTTTGACAGAAGTTTTTTGGTAGAAGAATTCATGAAGGGACTCTCTTTAAAAGGGAAGCCAGGAGGCTAGTCCCTCCCTATATCTCAACTGTATATAAAATAAACAAAAGCATATCAACACCCAGCACAACAGGCAGTAACTGAAAATATTGGGATGGACTGTTCTGTCAGGTTATGCTATAAAACTAATCTGAAGAATTAGGTGAAGACATTTATATATGTTTACAGGAGCCTTGAGATGAAAAGCTCTGTGTTAACTTGCATTAGCAGTGCCTATCTCATCACTCATTTGTAGAGGGAGACTGGGAAACATTTACAGCTCTAGCCTTGGCTGTGTCATGGGTAAGGGAACCATTTACTGGCATGCAAACTATCTACTAACAACCTGGGGAGAACCTGGATCTGTTTATAGGATTAAACACCCAGAGTGGCCAGAAGGAATAATTATACTAGGATAAAAAAACTCATATCTACACACAGATGATGATTTTAAAGCATTTAATGGTGGTGAAGAGTAAATTATTTAACTATAACCAGGGATAAGAGCAGTTTGGTAGCTATTGCTTACTGCTGTAAATTTGCCTTCCGTTTGCATTTCCTGGCTGCTGGCTCTGTTTATTTAAAGTCATTTTGAATGCTCTGCTAGAAAGGATTTTAGTGGTGCTGCCAAATTTTCACTAGATTAAAAATGTGCATTGCTGATATTTTTATAAACAGTGCACATTGAACAAGAGCAATGTGCTTTCGATATCAATTTGTGGTACTTCTCTATTTAGTTTTTGCTCTGGGCCTTGTCACTTCACAGAATCTGTTCAACCAGGTTATTTCTAATGAAAGGTAACAGGAAACTTACACTGAAGTACCTTTATGGTTTCAGTGCTGAATTATGTGTCTATCTACTAACCTTCTAACATTTGTCAAGAGATACTGGCAATTTATCAGGGGAACTGTTTGTATTGTGAGAAAAGTGCTCTCTGAAGCAAATTTCCTTCTTATTTAGAAATATACATGTGGTGTACAAATGTGTTATATCTATGTATAAACATATATATGTGTATATATATATACACAGTATTGTGATATAGTGATAAAATTTTTGAATGAAATCAGAATTTTAAAAAATAAAATTACATTAATTAAAAAATCTCTTCATACAAGAAGGCACAACTTTGGAATTCTCAAACTCTTTCTTAGTTTTTATTTTTTCCTTGAGTAATAAACTTCATGGTCATTTTATTAAAATAAAGTTTGTTTTACTAGGTTTCCCAGGGAGGTTTAGAACTTGACCTGAAAAACAATGAATCAGCAAATCAGCAGAAGGCAAGGGCTAAAGCAATGAGAAAATAATAAAGTGTTAGAATAGCAGGATTAAACTGGGCCAGTCAAGCAAAGGTGGGAGCAAGGCTTGGAGAAAATAGAAACAAACTGCTGGAGTCAATTTGTACAAGGAGACAGATGACAGAAGATCAAGAAGAAAGTAGATATAATAGAAGAAAGTAAAACAAGAAACCCAGTAGGGGGAGTATCAAAATGCTATATAGTGTGAAGATATTTACAAAACTTCCCTGATGCCTTGAGGTCACATTGATCTTTCCTGTTTAATTATCTCGGCCTGTGACATTTTTGTCACTTAAAAGGGGTGGCAGTTTCAGTGAAAATTCAGGAAATGCTTAGCAATTCCTCTCTGGTACTTTTTCTTCTTCACTAGCTACTGTTGCCACTAGACAATGAATGGTCTTTCATTAGGATGATGTAAGCAGGCCTGCCTTCAGTCATAGAAAAACTAGAATGTCCTGTGTGGCCCATGCACTCATTTGGTTTTGGTTGTTGTTGCTGTTTTCTAAATAACACATATATACATACATACATACATATGTGTTATTTAGAATATAATATAAATAAATTAAATAGTTTCTACTTAGAAAACATAATCTCAGATTAATATGGAGTATGAAATGCACTCTGTCTAAATTATTTTTAAAACAATACTGTGAGGTAAGTAAAGTTAATGTCCATTTACAGGTTAGGGAACAGGATTTCAGAAAAGTTGAATGATATGCTCAGAATCACAAAGTTTATATGTGCCATAGATGTCACTCAGGGAAAGAAGGGAAAGTGTGGACTCTGAGGAAATTCTATTCAATAGATTTGACCCAGAGAGGGGATAAGATACATTCCCACTTAGTTTTTTTTTAGGTTTTTGCAAGGCAAATGGGGTTAAGTGACTTGCCCAAGGCCACACAGCTAGGTAATTATTAAGTGTCTGAGGCTGGATTTGAACTCAGGTACTCCTGACTCCAGGGCCAGTGCTTTATCCACTAGGCCACCTAGCCACCCCCATAGATGTCACTCAGAACAATGACTTATTGACTCCAAGTTCAACACTCTCTTCACTCACTCTCCAAAGTGAAAAATAAATATAAAAATACAAAAATAAGAACAGCAATTTATAGAACATATGCTGTATAAATACAAGTCACTGTGTCGATTTTAATTACCTTGTTTTTACCTTAACTGTTATTTGTCTTTCTCCAAATATGGGTTTATTATCTTACTCCCATTTAGGGGTGCCCTGTGATGACTTTTTTTAACAGTCTCTGACTTAAGCTCTGTCTCAGATTATATTCAGTTGATAAGGCATATGTGTTAAATACATTACAACCTTTTTGTTACTCTGAACACTATATCATGTATCAACAAATATTTATTGAATATCGACTTAGGTCCCATTCCAATGCCTCATCAAAGCATGGAAGTGACCCTTAGTTCTCAAAAGCTATGCCAAGAGAATTCAAACTTTGGCAGGTCTTAGTAAACTTGAAAATCATGGAGTTTGGGTTGAACCACACATAGACTTTACAAACTTTCATCTGAGTATCATATATGTACCTAAATTCATCATTTTCTAGTTTGACTACAAAGTGATGTTGTTTTATTTTGTGTTTTTCCCTACCAAGGCAACCACTAAGGTGTACATAATAGTTGCAATTGGTATGAATAGGTAGCAAATTCACATTTCTTCCACACTTTTAATGAGATTGCAAATTAAATTGAATAACAAACTGGAATTCTTAACCTCTTTGTGTAATGAACTTTTAAAAATAATGTTGATTAATGGATAAAATACATAAAATTACAAAAGAAACCAATTATTTTGAAATATATGTATCTATATGCATGAAATATACATATGTATGTATATTCACAGATTCCACTTTAAGAACTCTCACTCTAAAATATTTATTAATCATCTACTTTATTCAAGACACTGTGTGTCTCATTAGGTCAGTTGGTTAGAGGGGCCCAGATTTACTTGTGTTCAGTATGCCAGTCTGAGGTACAAAGTATTAAACACTAATGGGAAGGAAGAGTCAGAAATGGACCATTATCATGAAACTTGCTTTAGCTATTGCAATAACCTAGCTGTTCTCCCAGATTTGAGTTTTTCCCCTTTCTAATCCATCCTTTGGAACAGCTGCTAAAGTAATTTTCTTAAAGATCAAATGCTATCCTTATTCAATAAACTCCCAGGGCATCCTATTACTCAAAGGATCACATATAAACTCCTCTGTTGGGTATTTAAAATCTTTCATATCTGTTTCCAATCCACCTTTGTAGCATAATTGCTCATTACTTCTTTTCACACATGTACTCTAGCCAAATGTGTTATTTCTTCTGCCTCTGATTTACACTAGCTACACTATCTCCTCATCTCTATCTTTCCAAATTCTTAGTTTCCTTCAAGATTCAACTCAAATCCCACTTTGTACGTGAAGGTTTTCCTGATTGCCCCAGTTTCTTTCAGCATCTCCCAAATTACCTTGTATGTATGTGTGTATATGCTATTTAGTTTGCCTAGACTTTGAGCCCCTTGAAGACAAAGACTATTGCTTAGAATGGCACCTAATGCATTCATTATAGATGTTTAATGTTTTATTGCTGATAAAGTTTGAAAGGTAAATATACATATATATATATATATATATTCATATGTTGAAATATATGCATAAATTGTTTGGGAAGATATATTGCATAGACCAAAGGTATGAGAACTTCTTTGAGATTGCTATTAGATTATTTTGTAAACTATAGTAAAATAATGAATATAAAGCAGGTCTCTAGAGCCACTGACCAAAGTATATAGGAGAAATTTACAGCAACGGTTAATTCAACAGCTCTTGATAGGTTTCTATTTCCTTTTAAGTATGTAAGAAGAAAACTCTCAGTCCTTCCCTGATTGTCTAGACTTTAGTAATTAAAAGGGCACCATGCTAGTATTTGACCAGAGAATTTCACTCTTAGTATTATCCACTATGATTGAGTATAATTTGACAAGGCTACTGGTCTGGGAGATCATGGAACTATTTAATTGTACATATAATTTGTCTAGTTTTAAATAAAAAAATTATAAAGTTTGTTTCCCTTTTTCTTTGGAAAAGATAGAAATCTCCAGAGAGATTCAGAATTGATTTAATAGTCACATGAAAAGTTTGATGTTAACTAGGAAGGAGTATTCTAGACATCCCAGGGAACTATGCTTGGTTCTGAGATAACCAAAATTTTATCAGTAACTTGGATATAGTCAGCTTATCAAATTTCCAGATGCTTAACTTAATGTATCTGATATCAGAGTTAGGATAAAAAAAGATCTTGACAATGAAACACTGGGCTAAATCTAATATGATGAAATGTAATATAGAGAAATGTAAAATTCTATACTCATTCAAAAAATCAGCTTTGTTAGTAGAAAATCTAAGTAACATGACTTGACAGCAGTTTGAAAAAAAAAGCTAGAATGTCAGGTTCAAAAATGTTAGAAGGAGCCAAATATGGCAGCCAAAACTTGGATTGCATTAAGAGGAATAAAAGCTAGTATTGATGGCCAGATGTGGGGAGAATCATGCTCTGTACTAGCCTGTTGACATCACATCTTGAATATTGAGAGTTAGGTTCTGATTGCCTCATTATAAGACCAAAGATAAATTCCTAGGTAGTTAAAGAAGTGATGGACTTCAAGTTCTCATGAAGAAGGATTACATGAAATTCTAGCCAGGTGAAGACTTGGAAGAACAGAATAGCTCACTTCCAATATTTAAAGAACTGTCTTGAAAGAAAGATCAAATTTGTGTTTGATTCTGTGGAAGAGAACTACAAATAAGGGATTGAAGTTACAAAACAAGAATACTTAGATTTTTTCACCTATCAATTAGAGGTATACAAAAGTGAAATTAATTCCTAAGGAGGCTGGGGATTCTTCCTTAAAGAGTACTTTCAAGCAAAATGTGGATGACCACTGGTTGGGGATATTATGGAAGGGATGTACTCTAAGGTTCTTTGTAATTCTGAAATAATAAGATTCTTCACATACATGCTCCAAACACCTTGGGCCTTAGGCCCTTAGCAATCTCCTTATCAATGCTTTCAAAATCTAATTGAGGACAGAGATCCTGATGCTCTACTAGATGGTAATAAATACTGACTCTTAACTTTACTTTCAATACTTTCTGTCTATAGGGACTCTCAATTGCTTTTTAAAAAGGAAGCACATATGGGCACTGTGTCTGGCCCAGCTGTTACTAATTCTCTCACTCATGACCACTCCCTCTACACAAAAAGTGATACAACCTAACTCTTTAAAGAGGTCAGATATTCATTCCTTATACACTATTTAATAAAATAAAATGGGCTTGAAGAGATAACATGATGTTTAAGTCTCCAAACCCCAACTTTGGCGGTGAGGTAATGTGAGTTCTATTCCTTATGTACTACTTTATAAAATTTTAAGTAATTTATGAATGTAAATTTAACACCATAAAGCAATCTAAATATTAATAAAACTTAATAAACTTAATAAAAATAATAGTTTACTATTAAGAAGGGCAGTGTGGCATAATTGGGAAAGATAGAGGTTCAAATTGCAGCCTCTGATCCTGGGAAACATCTAAGTTTGGGGTAGAGTGGATAAAGCATTGGAACAAAGTGAGGAAGATTGCAGTCTAAATCCTGCCTCAAACATTTACTAGTTGTATGACCACTAAGTAAGTCTTATAATTTGTTTGCTTCAATTTCTTAAACTGTAAAAATAGCACTTACTTCATGGGATGTTGTAAGAATCAAATGAAATAATATTGTTGAAAAACTCAGCACAAGATCTGGTCCATCATAGGCACTTAAATACTGATGCCCTTCTTCCTTAACCTCTTGGTACTCAAGACAACTCTCAAAACCTCTAAGTCACATAGGAAATTCCAACCTGAACTGGTTGAAGGAGCTTCTGTACCTAGACGTTTACCATATCAAGGAAATCACAGGTTCATTCCTTTCCATATTTTGATATTTATACAACCTTCATCTTTCAGAATCCATATCAATTCAGGCAAAAATAAGACCAAGTACCCTTTGAAGAACTGAATGAAGAGAAACTAGAAATCTTAACACTTTATCTTTTTCTTTCCACTGCTTAGAGTTCTTCTCTAATCCCTTGTCAGTGTTGGAGATGGATAGCATCCCCTTCAAGATAGGGAAAAGTACCAGCCACAATTTCCTTAATGTAGAGCTACTATATTTATAGTTTATACCTTCCAGAAAGTAGGGAATAAATGTTTTGGTTTAAAAGATTTTGGTTTGTTGTTGTTGTTGAACTGTGAGCACCATGGGAGAATAAAATTAAATGAAAGAGAGGAAGTAGCTTTCAAATGACTTTATTATTTACTAGACTTAATTATGGCAATAAGAACTTGAAGGCAAAATTCATCAGGTATGCAGATAATCAAGAGTTGACACTGGTATTTTGCATAGTCATTTATCATCAGTGTCTTCTTGTCCTGTCAAAGACTTTCTGTACTATTACAGACTGCATGGAAATGGCTGCTTTCTACATTCTTTTATAATTCCCTGATTCCTGCTTGCTTAACTCCTGGATATTGTTTAAATATAAATATATATGTCATTCATAGAGCATTTTCATGGAAAAAAAAACTTATAAAATAATAATTGGTTATGCTGAAATTAAAATGGAAACAATCCACAGCATTGAGGAAAAGAAGGATGAAGTAAGAGTATAGTAGTTTCAGGTCTTTTGTGAATTATTAAACATTCTACATCTTAGGAATTTGAGAAAATATATATTATCTGACAAAACACTATAAGGAAATGATATCTCTTTGAGGGAAGGGAACATAATGTCCTCAATGGCAAATACTATATATTAAAGATTGGTACATTAGAAAAAACAATGAATCTGAGACAGAGGGTCTGGATTCAAATTCCAACTCTGATTCTTACTGCTTATTTGATCCTGGCTCTGTTTCTTCATGTAGAAAGATCGTTGGATTAGCTAAATAAACTGAGGTCTTTTCTAGATAGATCTAAACTTTGAGTGAGTAAATGAACATGTGATTAATAGGGAATCAATTAACTGTGAAGTTCACAAAAACTGACAAATTCCTTAACCAAAAAAATTATTATGTATAGACATTTTGGGATTGAAGAAAACTCTTTTTGAGTATATGTGAATTGATTTAGAAACAGAGAGCAAAGAATAGCAATAAGCAAAGCTATTTTCTCAAATTTAAAAAGCTTAAACAATGTATTTTCCCAGGATTCTGTAATAATTCTAGTCTAATATAACATTTGAAATTATAAATAAAATCTCAAGTTTAGAAGGCAAGACATTAAACTGTTCCCAGTATTATAATGGAAAGGTCATTGATCTTAGAGGACTAGATGACTTTGGACAAATTCCTTTACTTGTTTGGATCTGTTTCCTCCTTTATAAAATGAGTAAACTATATTGTTTCTCAGGTCTCTTCCTGCTCTTATACTATGATCACAGTGATTTAGGTTCAGATCTAAACCTTGAGGCTTACTAGCAAGTTGCCTAATGTCTCACAGCCTCAGTTTCCATATCCATTAAATAAATATAATAATATTTGAATTATTTTGTCACAGTTATAAATGAAATGGTATGTAGAAATGTACTGTAAATCTGAATAAATTTCATAAATTTTAGCTAGGAGGAAGAAAATAAACAAGAAATGGGAAACGAAGGATAATAGAAGAGGAAGCAAAGGAAAACAAGAAGTTGTCAAAAATCGACATAAAATTCAAAGTTGGTAAGGCTGTGCAAGTGGTCAAAAGTAGAAAATAGGAAACAAATGAATTTAGCATAAAATAATTTGAATTATACCTGAAGGATGATAAAGTTCTAAGGTATCTATTATCTTGAAAAAAAGAAAAGGCAGAATTTAAAAAACAATTTTACATTGAAACCTAGGAATGACAAATCTAATACACAAAACTCATAAAATATTGACAAAAATCTCTAAGATCTTTTTCCTCCATTATAAGTGGTCAAAGGGTATGAATTGACACCAAAAAACATCTGAAAACAGTTCAAAATTATTAATTATGAAAGAAATATATTAAAATTTTGAAGAATTATCTTATATCTATGAAATTCACAGTGATAAAAAAAAGAAAAATTTGATGCTGACAAGAATGTGGGAAAATATATCTATTAATTCATTGCTAGAAGAAATGTCAACTAGTCTATTTTTAAAATCAATATAGAATTATGCAAGAAGAATTATTATATTATTCTTATCCTTTGACCCAGTGACCCCATACTTAGTTTAGATACCAAGTTTAGATTTATAAGTACAAAAATATTTAGAGCATCAGATATAGCCCAAAGTTGAAAACAAACTATGTCTAATGAATGGGAAATCATAAATAGGAAGAAATATGGGAAGTCTTAAATTGTGAGGCACCCAAAGAAAATAGATGTAAGAAAATAATAATAAGCAAAAATATCAAATTTATTTAGTACTTTCCTTTACTTATTTGGATCTGTTTCCTTCTTTATAAAATGAGTAAACGAGAGTTTTGCAAAGTATTTAAAATTATCTTCACAACAACCAACAACCTTGGAGAAATGTCTTATTATTTATTCCTATTTTACAGATAAGGAAACAGATTACAGTTAAGTGATTTTCCCAGAATCTCATAACTAGTAAGCATCTGAAATAGATGAGACTCATCTTCCTAACTCTAGGTCCAGCATTCTCTACATTTCATCACCTAAATACATTGCCTTTTAACTAACTAAAATGGCAACAATCTTAATCAAAATGCATTAGTTTAAGTTGGTACTTGCTCATTGAATTTAAAACATGCAAACTTTTCTTTCTTTGGAAGAAGTAAATTATAAAAGTTCTCAGTATCATAAAATTTCAGTCACTAAAATTTTTTGATATTTTGTTTTTGCTTAGTTATTTTGAGGAAATATATTTGTAGTTGGTATATTTATTTGTCTATTAAAATAACTTTTAGAGATAAAGTCATGAAATATAACTTTTCATCGAAGTAAGAGAATTGGAAATCATTGTGGAACAATTATCAAACTATTCACATTTCAATGTTTCCACAGTCAAAGTGATCAACAACATTTTATTGTGAAGGATCCTGAAAACAAAATAAAAAACATAATTCTAATTTCATACAAAACCACTCACAGGATCCAGCTGACAAAGTATAAGACCCTCTTGATAATCATTTCACTCCTACCCTTGACTTGAACAAGAAACAGGACATAGCTTTAGATCTCTGACAAGTTTCTGACTCTAACCACAAATTATGTGGCGGGAAGTCACCACTTAGTCCTTAAGAACTAAAAATATAAATGTGCAAAAGGATTTCCTAGTATAAAAGCACACTTTAATATTAGTGTTCACTAGTGTGACTTCCTCAAAATTTCTGACTCATTGTACTTTAAATCTCACAATTAAATAGTTTTGAGAACTTCTGGATTCCTGAAGGTTTTATATCTCCCTGGATTCATTCACATTAGCTGACCAATACTAACCTCATCAGTTTTTTTTTTAATTTTAAGTAATTCTATCCATTACAAAATATTCAGACTCCTAGTCCTTGAACTACCTGTAATGCTCCTGTAGCCGTTTTAATCTCATCACAGCTCACTATTATTTTAAAAATCAAATTAAATGATCAATTTCATTGATATGTTTTGTCCAAAGAGGAAGATTACAGATATCCATATATTCTGATTAGTGGGACTCTTGCTCATGTCCTTCAATAAGATTTCATCATAGAGGATCTAAAAGACATAATTTGGGATCTTCATGCTTGTCTCTTTTCTGGAGGGGGGACGAGGGGTTAACATGGCAATGGGATTCAAAGACTTGCCCAAGGTCATACAGTTACGTAAATTTTTAAGTGTCTGGAAGTGGATTTGGACTCTAGGACCACTGTACCACCTAGCTGCCCCTTTATTGTCTTTTAATTAGAATACCAGTAGAGTTTTTTGCCCCTCACAAATGCTTTTGGTGATATACATTTCTCTGATGACATTTTTTAGTACTTCTTTGTTCTTTCTTGTAATTCCTTGTTTGCAATTCAATGCTTATCATTTGCTTTACCACCAACCCCTACTACCCTTTGGACAAGCCTCAATTTTAATTCATCATAGACTGCAGTATTCTATGATATGGTTAGAGTATAGATATTCAGAATTTGGGCTTTAGCTTCATGGAGAAATTTGGGGTCATTAAAAGAAATTTGTAATTTTCCCAAAGGCAATCAAACCTGCTCCCCTTTTCAATTCTGGAATCAATTTTTTTCAATTGATATTTCATTTTATTTTTCCAATTACATATTATGAAAGTTTTTCAACATTCACCCACATTCATTTGTATATTTTTAAATCATGCAATTTCCTTCCACCTTCCCTTCCCACCTCCCTCCCCTCAGCGAAAAACAGTCAGGTGAATATTGTATATACACATTTATTTTTAATATATTTACAGATTAGTAATTTTCAATATGAGGAATTAGGATTAAGGGGGAAAAAAGAAAAGCAAGAGATAGGAAAGAAATACCTAAAAGAATTTTTAAAAAAATGAATGTAGTGTTCATTCAGATTCTATAGGGGTTTTTGTTTGTTTTATTTTACTTTCTTTGGATGAGGATAGTATTATACATAGACAGACTTCTAGAGTTGTCCTAGCTCTCTGAACTGCTGAGAAGAGAGGTATCTATCAAGGCTGATCAACTCACAATGTTGTGGTTAATGTACACAATGTTCTCTTGGTTCTGCTCCCTTCACTCAGCATCACTTCTTGCAATTCGCTGCATGCTTCTCTAGAGTCTGACTATTCATGGTTTCTTATAGAATAATATTATTCTATATCATTCATATACCATAACTTATTCAGCCATTTCCCAATTGATGGGCATCCCCTCAATTCTGGAATCAATTTATTATGCATTTGCATTGTATGTCTAAAACATATATGTATAGAGATAGAGACACAGAGAGACAGAGATGAGAGACAGACAGACATAGAAAGTTTCTTTCATATGTTATGATTTCCATCTCATATTTTCAGGAATAAGCTTTCTTCATCCACTTAATGGTGGGGTTTTCCTTGTTCTTTGTGGATAGTTAAACTGCATTCAGTATGCTCACAGCTATATTCTAGGGTATTATTTAATTAGCTTAATGTCAATCATAAACCAGAGTATCTGGAGGACTTCACCATCTCTAGGGGGATATTTCTTAAATTTGAATTCTGTACTTTATATTCTTTAAAAACTGGTGAATATCTTTGGCATATATGTCTTTTTTATGTCTGCTGAAATTTAGAGTAATCAAACAAAGCTATATCTTTTGTCTAATATTTCAGGAATTCTTAAATAATGTTGATATCTGAATTGGAGATGATTCCTTGCCTTTAAGGTTGTACTTTGTTCCATCAAATCATTGTTTTTGGTTTTTATTATTCAATTGACAATAAGCACAGTGAGATTTTCCATTCCCTATATATTTCAGTCAATTTTGTAATTCTAAATATATTTGTAGAATATTTCTTGTGAAAGCATGTCTGTTGTCATTTAATACCTCTGCAAGAATACTCTTGATGTAGATATATATCACTGTTACAACATTTTATGCATAAGAAGTGAATATGTGGTTCTTGAGATAAGGATGTTCTTTGAGTCTCCCCTCTATAAGCAACTCTGGGACTAGTTAGAGCACATATGCAGGTACTCAATGGTTTCTGTTGCAAAAAAATAGTTGATTATAAAATATTTTTCATCTTTACTACAAAGTTAAGCAAAGCTTGAAGAAATTAGAATCTTCTCAAATGCATTTTAGTTTAAAACTGGAATCTCCTTTTGGATAACAATATTAATCTGATTTCCCTGATCCATTGCTTTTTGTAGCTTTTTTTTCAAGATGCATTAAAAAATAAATCCTTCCATATTAACAAAACTGCATCACAATTTCATATATATATATATATATATATATATATATATATATATATATATATATATATATATATATATATATGTATTTCATCCATTCCAACTGTTTCTGATTTTTTCCATCTTTGTGTCTTTGTATCATTTTCTATTTCCTTTATAAGCTATAGAGACTGAAAGATGTCTCACCATACATTCCTGAATTATTTTTGTCCTCAAAAAAACAGACATATTTTGTTCTAAGAACTGTAATCAAATGTTTTCTATCATGAGAGAAGATACCAGAACTCATAGTATTTTGGTAAAGCTTTGTACAGTTCAGGCTCATCTCCATACCACAACTAGGCATGAAAAGGGACCTTAACACAGTACTTACTAATAACTATTTTTCTTTTCTTTTCTTTTTGTTTTTTTGATTTTGCCCAAGGTCACACAACTAGGCAATTATTAAATGTCTGAGGTCCCCTGCATCACCTAACTGCCCCTAGCTATTTTTCTTAAAATCGACTTTTATTTTGTTATTCTAGATTTAAAATAAACCTTTCTGTTATTCTCTATTGCCTACCTCAAATTTAAACTTCTCTATATTTGAAAAATAGGAGCGGCTAGGTGGTACAGTGCGTAGAGCACCAGCCCTGGAGTCAAGAGTACCTGAGTACAAATCCAGCCTCAGACACTTAATAATTACCTAGCTATGTGGCCTTGGGCAAGCCACTTAACCCCATTGCCTTGCAAAAAAAAAAAAAAAAAAACCTAAAATAAAAAGAAAAATAACCATAATGTTTTAACCATAATGTGTACCTTTCCTTCTTATAGTAAGTTGTCTTATTTCCTACTGTTCCTTTCAATGTAACCCTCACAATCAACTTTTTGAACAAACATTCCCTATAATGTTTTTCCCTATCCTGGAATGTTGGATCCATTCTCTCTCCAGCTTCTCTAAAATTCTAGTTCTTTTTCTAGGTGAAGTGCAATTCTTACTTTTGCCATGCAAATTTCCTGCCTTATCAGTTTTATTAAGTACTTACCATAAGCCAGATATTATTTAAATGACAGTGATACAAAATATAATAAAAAAACCAGTCCCTACCCTCAAGAGAATATATATTTTAGTGGGTAGCAATTACATAAACATAATTCATTATATAAAAGATACCTGAGGATTATGTTCCCTTCACTGATTTCTCCTTTCTTTAAACTCTTGGGGCAAATACCAAATCTGAGTCTGTGTGACATAACTAAGAACTACATTTCCTGTTGTCTTGAATTCACTCATCTATTTCATGCATTTCAAATATTGTTTCTATCACTAGTTTGTAAGCTCTATGAAGTCAAGAACCATTTCTAAAATCTTTTATATTCTCAATGTCCATAATAGGACATTGCATGCATTCTTACTTAATGGGATCTAATAGATCAGCAGCTTGGTTGGATTAGGTTGGATTTATTGTTTAACAAAGGGGACATTCATTTTTGTAACAGTCATGCATCCACTTTTTCTGGCTCATCATTTGAAGAAAAATAATCAATCATTAAAAATTCACTTGCCACTTACTGGAAAAAATATCATAAGACAAGAATGGTAGAAAGGGACTAGGCTATAAAGGGTTTTGAAAGCCATGATACTTTTATATTTTGTCCTAGATTCAAGAAAAAACCCCAAAACTTTAATGAGTGGAGAGTGATGTGATCAGAAATTCACTTTAGAAAAATAACTTTGGCAGATGAGTAGGGAATGGAGTAAATAGAGAGAATAGAAGCTGGAAGTCCAACCAGAAATCTATTTCAATAGTCTAAAAGTGAGGGGATAAATGTCAGAGGCAAGAAAACAATAAACAAAATGACTATAACAATATGAATGAAAAAAAGAAAGTTTAACAATGACTAAATGAAAAACCAGTGAAGATGACACAGAATAGATGATTCAACAAATCTCTGACAGAGGTGGGTAACTATTAGGAGAGAAAATCTTAAAAATTCTAAGCCATGGGCTCTGTGTCTTATGTTTTTTGCTTAATTGTTTTCCTTTGTCATAATCTGAAGAGAAGAGAAATTATTGTGATGTAAATACAAAAGAAATCAGTTGGTCAATTAATATTTCTTAAGTATCTACCATACACAAAAAATGATATTCTCAGTATCTAGAATACAGCCATAAAAAGAATAGATCCTCTATTGATGATTGTCCTTCATTTTTGAAGAAGACCATGATATCATGGAAGGTGATGCCATGACAAGTACATGAATTGAATATAAGTGAAGGAGTGCAGTGTAAAGTCACCAGTCTCACTTTCTTCTACAGAGCAATGGTCAAACATTAATCAGGACAATAGGAGATGACCCTGAATTTGAGGCTGTCAGGGTTAAATGACTTGCCTGAGGTCACACAACTATTAAGTGCAAACTTGTTGGAGGCTGTATTCAAACTCCTACCCTCCAGACTCCAAGGGCAGTGCTATCAACCCATAAGAAAGGTATAAGTCATGAGGAGGGAGGTTAAATTTTTTTTAAAAAGGAAATAGGGGTTCCTTAAATTAAAAACAAGAATAAGGATGAAAAGATTTTTTTTATTTTGAACATGATGAGGATTCAGATTGATTTGATTGGAATCCATAAAATTATGAAGGATACAGAAAAAGTCCATACAGACTAGGTCATTAAGCTTTAGGATTCTAAAATTAAGGAAGAATCAATAAAACTTGAAAGAAACAAATTTTTAAATTCTGGTTACTATAAGAAGTAAATTTATGGAATTGTTATACCAAAAGCTGATGTAGGGATAAAATAAGTTTAGATTAAAATACCTTTCAACAAATTCCTGGAAAGCATAAATATAATGTTCTATACAAAAGAAATTTAGATTTGGCAAAAAGTCAATTTCTAGCCTTTGAAGTTAATATCCTTATATGACAATAGTTCTCTAAGGCCCTGTATCAGAAACTAAAAAAACTAGGCTATATGAATCATAGACCCACCATGAAGGTTTTACAGTAAATACTAGGCATAATCTTACTCCAAAGCCAAGAACTCATGGTCCACTATAATTTATCACTGTTTCTATCATTTCCTCATAGAATAAAGATTCATAACAGGGGTCCATGAACTTGCTTTTTAACCATATACATGCATACAAATATAAATATGTGTATGAATTTGTTTTTTAGGTTTTTTTCAAGGAAATGGGGTTAAGTGGCTTGCCCAAGGTCACACAGCTAGGTAATGAGGAAGTGTCTGAGGCCATATTTGAACTCAAGTACTCCCGACTACGGGGCCAGTGCTCTATCCACTGCACTACCTAGCCACCCCCTAATATTTGTATGAATTTTGCTGATAATTTTGGAATAAATGTGATTACTTTTAATCCTTTGTACTTTTTGCTTTTTACCATTATTCTAAGAAGAGATCCATAAACTTCACCACATTTCCAAAAGACTCCATAACATTTAAAGATTTCTTAGAGACAATTTTAAATATCTTGCCACTAAGACAGAATTCAATGTTCTTTCTTTTCTGATTTTACCATGTCTATGGCTTTCAGTTACACCCATCTATCTCAGTTTTTAAAATTGTACACTAAAATTTCAGTCCATATACGTGACTTTCATGTATCCCCTTCATAGATAGGTGCAGGTAGTCTGTGGTTCAGAATAGTCTTTTAGGGCTACAAAGTAATTTTCCTGATAGTAAATGGAAGGAGTGGTCTTGATTCTCTAGGGACCTTCCCAGATCTTAGCCTCTCTAAATTTTAAAGTCAAAGGAGAAAAAAATTAAAAGAGGGAGACATTAATTTGGGACTATTAAAAACCACTAGCTAGATGATATGAAAAGAAACACTAGTGAAAGGTCTTCCCCAAGGATTTTTTTAAGTTTCTTTATATTTAGCCTCATGGTTTTACAAAGAATATCACATTTCAGTGACACACTCAAATGAAACTAGCAGGTTTGAAAAATACTCTGTTCCTGACAACTAGGAACCCTGTGGTATGGTTTACTTACTTCGCGTGGATAACTTTTACTCCCCTGTGCCATAAACTAAGTCATTTTCTCCAATTTGATTTGATGCCATTCAACTCTTTTTAATTAGGCAAGGAGGTGGATGTTTCATTCAGGTGTAGCTGAGTCAACAGTCACACTATAAATCTGTGAGCATCATGAAATCTGAAGTGGAATTACAAATGATTTTTAGAGGGATATAACATTTCTTCTTCAGGAAGGAATAAAGAGCATGGGGAGAGATAAAGAAACCATAATAAAAGAATTTTAATGGGGAGATTCATGAAAAATCAGTTGTTTCATATGTAGCTGATTAGAGAAATAACTTATTGATACTATCTGGCAGAGACAGGATTCCACAAGCAGCAATATTTTTGACCTGGTTTTAAATGGTAACTGTATTGATACTATCTCATCTCTTAAGAGTACTATTAGTATTTCATTATTTCCCTTTCCAACTCAACTAATTCACAGTTACAATTTTCATCCTTAACTGTTATCTGCAAAAAGTGGACCTTTCTGATTATTCAGAGAAGAATGATTCCTTCCCCCCACTCAATTCTGATGCAATGAGGTAACTTTGAACAGTTGTGGGCATAACTCATTTTCTTCACTGCAGGGAAAACATGAGTTGCTTACATGAAAAAAAAAGCTCAGTCTCACTGCTAACTCATAGTTTTAAAGGGAAATGGAATAAAATTCAAATTTTTTTCCAGCTTTCCCCTAGTTTCAGCTAATAGTTTAAAAAGCTATTGAGCTAATTATTCTAACCTACGTTCAAAAATATTTTAACAACCCTGGGGAATTAAGAGAAAATGTAGACAAACGCACAAACACTCCAAGAATGTTCAGAAGTTATTCTTTGGGAATCAGAGAACCTGAGGCAGATGAAAGAAATAATGACTTTTTTGGAAAATAACTAGTCATACGTAAAAAGTTACACTGGTGATTTTTTTACTATGGAGAAGTGGGTTCAACAAAAATATTCAAGAAACGTTTTCTACTTCCCATGCTGCTCTTGGTCCTGAAATGAACCATGGGTGGAGATGACAGTAATGAAATCATTTAATAGAAATTACCTAAGCTGACACTACCCATAGTAAAGATGGCAAAGGCCAAGGCAAAAGCCACTGTGTTTCATTACCCCATACCTAGCATGGAGTTTCCTATGTGTGAAGTCCCTGCAGGTAACTTTGAGTGGAAAATGACTTCTTCGAATATTGAAGTGTCTTTTAAACATTAAAATACATTTATTTCTGTGAACACTTATCTTTCAGTCTGAAACAATCATCTTTCCATCTTCTTCTTACATCATACCCCTGCTTCATTCCAGCCACCTGTATTATCATCTTACCTGTCTTTTTCCCCCATCCCACTTATTTGTCTTCAAATACTTTTACTCATTTTTATCTTTGAAGGTTTCTCTTATTCCTTGCCTATTTCACTCTAGGATCTTAAGACTTGCAGGACTAAGCTGATACAAAGTGACTTAAGTAAAACAAGGAAATTAATATATACCATGACTTCAACAAGAGAAGAATGAAAACAACAATTAAAAAGTAAGAATGCTGCAAAATTATAATAGCCAAACTTGGCCCCCAAATAAGATATGTGAAAGGTCACACCTCTCTTTTACAAGGGTAGGGGACCATGGGTATATAATAGAGCTTATAATGTCAGAATTTTTAGATATATTCATTGTATTAGGAGATTTTGTCTTTATCTTTAAAAAATATTATAAATGATGGTTCTCTGGAAGGAAACTGAGAAGGAATGCAATAGCAAACAGAAGGTTTTAGAAACACCAGATATTAATAAAATTTACCTTAAAAATTGACATGACCAGGAGTAGGATGAGTACAAAGCAAAAACTGGGGAAAATTGCTCTTATCTCTCATGCCAAATAAGATTTCTAATATTCTAATATTCTATCCTCCTTGCTGTTTCGTACACAAATATTGCATCTTGTCTTGCTAGGCATGCCTAAATGTGCCCCATGCCTTAACTGCTTTCCTTCCTCATCTGTTCCTCCCTTGCCAGTTTAAATCTCATCTTTCCCAACCTTTACTCTCATCTTTCCCAAGCTTTCTTAATTCTGGTACATTCCTTCTATTGATTATTTTTCTATTTATCCTTTCTGTGACTTTTTTGTGTGTAGTTTTTTCCCATGTTATCTCCTTTATTAGATTGTGAATGCCTCTATCAAAGTAAATGGAAAGGTTGGCAACCTCTATAGCAGAGTCATAATCATTAAAAGAAACAAGAGTAAGATAACAATGACATGAGAGGGGCTCTTATCTAAAAAAGTATTTTGGCTTTTTCCGCCAGCTCCGCCATATTCCAGTGAGTTGCCAAAATGACAAATACAAAAGGAAAAAGGGGAGGGACTTGATACATGTTTTCTAGGCCCTTTCGAAAACATGGTGTCGTCCCTCTGACTACATATATGCACATATACAAGAAAGGTGATATTGTAGATATCAAGGGTATGGGCACAGTTCAGCAAGGAATGCCCCACAAATGTTACCATGGCAAGACTGGACGAGTCTATAATGTTACACAGCATGCTGTAGGCATTGTTGTAAACAAACAGGTTAAGGGCAAGATTCTAGCCAAGAGAATTAATGTGCGTATTGAGCATATTAAGCATTATAAGAGCAGAGACAGCTTCCTGAAGCGAGTAAAGGAAAATGATCAGAAGAAGAAAGAAGCCAAAGAAAAAGGCACTTGGGTTCAACTAAAATGTCAGCCTGCTCCACCCAGAGAAGCACACTTTGTGAGAACCAATGGCAAGGAACCTGAGCTGTTGGAACCAATCCCCTATGAATTCATGGCATCAATGACTTAAAAAAATAACCAATAAAAGATTTCTTGAATTTTGAAAAAAAAAAGTATTTGAAATACCTAAAAAAGAATTATCTAAATGAGGACAGTCTTCAGGAGTGGCCAATAGCAAGTAAAGTTAGGAATTACTATATGTCCAGATCAACCAGGACAAAGAGGAGGAATATGAGAAGTATTAAACCCTCTGGGACATAGAAAAAATTTTTATGTGATTTTGAATAAAACTTGAACAAAAAAGGAAAGAAAACAGGGGCGGCTAGGAGGTGTAGTGGGGCAGCTAGGTGGCATAATGGGGCATCTAGGTGGCGTGTTGGATAAAGCACCGGCCTTGGAGTCAAGAGTACCTGGGTTCAAATCTGGTCTGAGACACTTAATAATTACCTAACTGTGTGGACTTGGGCAAGCCACTTAACACCATTTGCCTTGCAAAAACCTTAAAAAAAAAAAAGGGAAGAAATCATAAGCTTCAGAAAAGCCTAGAAAGACTTGCATGAACTGATGCTTAGTGAAGTGAGCAGTATCAGAATGTTGTACCCATTAACAGCAACACTGTGTAATGATCAACTATGTTGGACACAGTTCTTCTCAGCAGTTCAGTGAAGAAGGACAATCCTAAAAGACTAGCAATGGAAAAATCATCTACATCCAGAGAAAGAATTATGGAGTCTGAATACGGAGCAAAGCATACTATGTTCAATTTTTAAAATTTGTTTTATGTTTTTCTAATTTTCATGTTTTTTCCTCTTTACTTCTGATTCTTCTTTCATAACATGACAAATATGGAAATGGGTTAACCATAATTGTACTTGTATTACTTCTATCACATTAGTCACCGTCATAGGGAGGGTGAAAAATGTGAAACTCAAAAGCTTACAAAAAGATGAATGTTGAAAACTATTTTTGCATGTAATTGGAAAAAGTAAAATGATATTCAAGAAAAAAAAAAGATAGCAAGTCCCTTGAGGGCAGGGACTATCTTTTACCTGTTTTTGTATACTGAATGCTTAACACAATATCTGACACAAGATGGTGCTTAATAAATGTTACTTGATTGATACAAACTATTTTGTATTCCCTCTTTATATATTATGTACTTTTATATGAATGTGCTACACAACCTGCCTTTTCCCCTCTATCTATACATCCAGCACCTTAAAGAATTACTTCATATTTATATAGTTGATATCTAGCAATGAATTTAACCCATAGTAGATACTTAAAAATACTTATTGATTGATAACATGAAAAAAATTGATATAATAGTCTACAAGATGACATGCTTCTTTCTCCTTTCTCATTTCCTATCTATCTAGCCGTTTCCCAGGGATAAATGGTTCCTTCTCCACTAGGCCAGTTTCCATCTTCCCATAGACAGCCTATGGTCCTATCATGGTCTTTCTTCACAGGTCCTTCTTTCCCAACATATTCCCTTTTGCTCAGGTAAAATTTTATCAGTTATTGTTTATATTATTTTCAAATCCCAACTCTCAAGGTTTATCTGAGGATATTTTGTGCTACTCAATCCAAGTACCAGAATTTCTAGCTATGACTTTGTTCAGACCTTTCTATAGCTCAGTCATTTAATTGTCTGAGACCTTAGGCAACTAACATATAAAATGAGAGAACTGGGCTGGATAATTCCTATTGCCTCTTCTGTATCTAAAAGATCAAAACATTTGCTCCTAACTTAAGCTCACTAATAAGATAACTAAATAAACATGTAAATCAATAAACAAATGATGTGTGCCTGCAATTTCCCAGATTTATATAATCTTTAAGTTTGGAACTACAACGTCATCTAGTCCGATCAATAACTGAACAGAAATCCCTATTACAATATCTAAGAAAATTATCATCCAATCTCTTTATGAAGTCCTTTATTGAAGGAGAACCTGCTATATACTGATTTAATATATTTGACTTCTGGATAGATCAAATTCTTAAGATTTTTCCCCTATAGATCAAATAGAAATATTTCTTTTTTTCTTATTCATTGATCTGACTTCTATGCCCTGGGATTAGGTAGAAAAAGTGTACAACATGACATCCTTTTTGATATTTCATGATGGTGATCAAGGCCCCATTTAGACATTTTTTTGCTAAAGGCTAAACATTCCCAAGTCCTCCAGATGATCATTTTACGGCATGATATTCCACATATGTCAGTTGCTCAATGTCCTTTCCTAAAAAATGTCCTCTAGTACTGAACACAATATTCTGGATGCATCCTGACTTCTGACCAAACTCAAGTCAAATAAAAAAAGGAAAAATGATAAGAAGGGCAATAATTTTACAGTATAAAATAATTATTTTTCTATTAGGAAATTCCAACTCTACTTTGCAATTCAAATATATTTAAAGTGGGTTTCAGTATTTAAATTGTACTGAATTGTTCAGAGTCATGGTATATCAATTAGATACTGAATGAATTTGGAAAACAAAATACCCTTTGTATAACACTATTAATATGTTCTTAATACCACTTGTTAAATAGGAGAGATCAGGTTCATGACTATTTCAACATCCCATTTGTTTTCATTCGTTTCCTCTAATTTCACAAAAGTAAGAGGACAATCATCAATAGAGTGATAAAATTTTTAGCTGTGCCAAAATATCACCTAGCCTTTAATCCACATCAAAACAGGATGTTGAAGCTATATAGTCAAAAGAAGTCTCAAGTCAGTTGGAGGACTAAGAATATATGAGGTTGCACAGAGAGCAGGTTAAGCTTCAAGATCATACTCAATCTAGGTTCCTTTTTATTTGCATCATTTAATGCATCCTGTCACCCAAAGTATGAAGTTAAAAAAACTGTCACACTAGTGTCAGTTCTCTGCAAGGTATTCATTAGAAAAACATCAAATGCTGACTAGACCACAGATTAACAGGTTAAATTTTCAAGGAATGGGGGGGGGGGTGGCTAGGTGGCGTGGTAGATAAAGCACGGGCCCTACAGTCAGGAGTACCTGGGTTCAAATCCAGTCTCAGACACTTAATAATTACCTAGCTGTGTGGCCTTGGGCAAGCCACTTAACCTCATTTGCCTTGCCAAAAAAAAATTTCAAGGAATGAATGAAATGGACATTAAAATCAGATCTGAAAAATCTAAATTCAACTGTTAAATTACCTTCTATTAGTAGCTGAATAACCCAAGATCTGATGCAATGTTAAATGCTATAGTGTAGAGATAATCTCAGGCATGGTTTATTAGTGGAAAGAATAGCAGAAAACTTTTTTTTCTGTAATCCACTACTTCCCTACATAAGAAAACAAGTAACAAAATATTCAATACCTTGTTTTACACAGAAAACAATGGTACCATAGTATCTTCATTATAAATGCATGATAATTTACATATGCATATGCATATAGAACTATATATGGAAAAGAAAAAAGCAACTAGTTTTCCTTTCTGATTTGTGTCCTTAAATATTATGTAACAAAGGAAGGCATTAAAGTAAACCAAAATCTCATTAACTGCAAATCACTTTCATCTAAATACTATTCCTCTCTACCTCCCATTATATGCAAAAATACATTAGATGTTTATACAATCCAATCTTATGAGGTATATGATGATGATTAGTATTGGCAAAGTAAGAAGTCCAATTATTTAATAACCAGGGAATCAAGCATTTTGCATAGATCTTTCTGAACTGAGTGATAAAGAGGCAGCTGTGAACAAGACCAAGGATACTGGGGGTAGATTTCAGGTGGCTAAAGTTACTCTTTTCTAAATTTTCCTGATTTTTTTATTAACCTCCCATACCCTCAACTGGAATTCCATCTTCAAAAATCAGTATCATATTCCAAGACGGTGCTGTGTACTATTTTCTCCTTTACAAGCCTGGAGAGACTGCTGAGGCAGCTAATTCTTAACACACAAAGCCTGCATATACCATGTGTTATTTCACAGACCTAACACTAATCCAAAATAAATAAAAATCATATATGGACAGAAACTTGACCTGTTCCTAGAAACACAGTGCAATGGGAAGGTACCTTTTTTGTCTCTAAAAGAAAATATTCTTCTTTCCACTAGAAAACTGTAGGTAGCTTTAAAAATTTGGTAAATATTGTGGCCAAGAGATCAATCTTTTCACAATCAAATAGTAATTTTCCATAATATCTTTGCATGGGTCAAAGAGCTAAAAAATATCCAGTCTTTAATGATTTGTTAATATCTGCAACTTTCCTTAAGGTTAAACAAATGAGGAAGCCATCTTGTTTTCCACATCACTGGATCTCGCACGCTATAGGAGATCACCATGGCAACAGGAGCTGGTGCTCCTGGTGTGAAGACAACAGTCTAGGCCTCATTTCCTAAAAGCATGTTTCTACTAAAGTTGAATCACCAATTAAAAGACTCTTTTCTGTCCTCAGGGGCCTGAGAGATGCAAATAGAGTTGAGAAGCCTGACTGGTCAGCTGCTACACCTTGTAACTCTTGCTGATTATCTAAAAATAGATTTTGATTTGGCATAAATAAGGAAAATAAGATATTTCTGGATCATTTTGAGGGCTAAGTTAAGTCTCACACACAAAAACCATGTTTTACACAGTGAGCAGCAACAGTTCTTCTAACTTTGATTACTGTTTAATGCAGTTAACAAAGAATTATTCTATATGCTCTTGAATTTTTACAGTGAAACCTTTCTGAGAGTCACAATAATATGGTTTGTCTTCCCTGTGTCAGTATGGATGAGTCACAGACACCTCATATATCAGTGATGATTAATTATAGATCTTAAATAGAAGATAATGAAAATGAGCCAGTACTCCACCAAGCTAACTTTTCAATAATATTGACTATGATTTTTGTTGATGGGATAAAAGATAAAGTACAAAATGAGGTTCTTCTAAGGTATAATCATGATAATAAAATCAATGTAAATGACAATCGGGAAATCAAAATACCAAAAATCCTAAACAAATTCCATCAATAAATTATGAAAATAGAGAGTTTGGAAGAAAAACAAATGAAAGGAAATATTTATCAAATAATTACAAAATATTTTAGAATGCTAAAAGGTAAATAGCTTTTAACAAACAGTAATATACAAAAGTTCTCAGATGTTGCTGATAACATTATTTTCATATAATGAAAAAACCATAATGTATGTAGAACAACCCATAAATCTCTTTCTTTGTGGTCAACTTCAAAGTATGCATATATAAACTATATACATACTGTAATATGTATATACATATGTATATTATATGAAGAGAGAGAGAGAGACAGAGAATATAGTTCTTTATAATGAAAATCCCTAATTATTCAAACTTATGGAAATCAATGCTAATTTCTCAATTTTTGCATGATATATAAAAGAATGATATTAGATGTTCAATAACATTGTTTTTCAATAAATTTACCTGAGTACATTAATAAAAATTATGTTGTAAAATGAAGTTATTGAAGAATTATAAGTGCAAAATTAACCACACAATCCAGCAATTCTGGATGTTTGTATATTTAACTGTTTCTTTGTATAGCTAATTAAATACCTTGTTCAAAGTCTCATGGGAAGCTCATTTGCATATACCTTGTTATAATGGCTAACCACATTCTAGCTAAGTATTTCCTGATAAATAGACATTTAATAAATGTCTATCATGGATAATCAACAATAAACATTGAATACATTTCACTCTTCTTGGAGCTCAACAAGAGAATATTTTATGGGTTTTTTATAACTGAAGCAATGCAGTTTTTTTCATTTATGACATTTCTAAAGTACTATAATCATTTTGATATAAAAATTTATTTAAAAAGCAATGAAAAATTAATTTTGTTTGACTTTTCCATTAAATTAAAAGTCTAAAAATTTGAGTTGATATGCAAGATTAAATTTAAATGAAAGGAAATATAAATTTAAAATGTTTTATAGTATATTTCAAAAACTAAAGAAACAGAAAAGTTAGCAAAAAGATTCTTACATGATATGACTAAACCTGGAATTCAATAGTTAAAATTTTAGCTAAATTAACTGACAAATGACTATGGTTTTATTAGTATAGCATTCCTTGTGGGAGAGCAAGAGTGCTTCTTGAGAATGAGAGGTGATGAAATTAGGCCATGATCATGCTGATAGTATAACAGGTAGATCTTAAAAGAGATCTTCTTGACTCCAAATCTAGCCTTCTATCTTCCAATCTACACACAAAACAAAATAAAGGAAAGGGAGAGGAGCAAATATAAAGAGAATATTAACATTGTGACAGTTGTAAAAAATGTTGGATTATAGCCTACACATTTCTATAATGTCTGTGTGTGTGTGTGTGTGTGTGTGTGTGTGTGTGTGTGTGTGTGTGTGTGTGTCTTCCAGAAGCCAAATTCATTTGCTGGGCCCAATAAAAGCAAAAAAGTATTTGACAGATAGCAGAGTGAAAATTGACCATTCCATCTCCTTATTCTAGAAATGTAATAGTTATATATATATATATATATATATATATATATATATATATATATATATATATGTGTGTGTGTGTGTGTGTATACATATATATGTAAAGATATATATCTATAAAATATATATATATATAAAATAAATGACCCATATTTCTTTTAAATTTAATATGACAGTCCCATAAGATATGAGTTTAAATGAAAAAGAAATTTCATTGTGTATATATATATATTTATATTTTCAGCCTCATATTCTATTAATATAGAAGCTATCTTATTACTTTACATTTTCTATGAATAGTGAGGGCTCTGATTAATAATTCCCTGAGTTGTTAGCTATAATTTTGCCAGATAAATATCATTTTGCTATTTCTTTCACATATTTCTAACCTCTTTATATATCTGTCCTCACTGATGTTCTCAACACCTCCCAATTTAGCATCATCTGTAAATTTAATTAATGTGGCTTTTTTCTCTTTTTACTAAATCATTAAAAAAGCTTGTAAAGTACAATCATGACTAACACCAATGCCTACTACACCCCCTGTTGTCTTGTCATGCAAAACATCGTACCTTATATACAATAATTATCAATGATGACAAGACAGGAATGATATGGGAACTTAACTAATCATAGCCCATGGAAAGAGATTAAAGCTTTGCTCACCAAGAAAAACTCTCAATATAATAGCACCTAATAGGATTCCTTAATACCTGATAACAATCTATTTTTATACTCAATTTCCTAATGTTTCTAACACTACAGATTTCTAATGAGTTTTTTTTTTAATGCCACAAAGTTTAGAACAATTAAACATTATCGCATAAGATCATGTACTTTAAGGTTCACTTCTAGAAATGAATCTTTGAAATATGATTTATTTTTTAAACCACATATCCTTGTAAGATAAATCACTTGCTGCATTTCATTCCATTCAGATAACTTAGAAAGACAGGAAGCTGGGAACAAACTAAGTGGATTTGAGAAAAAATCCTGGAACCGATTCCCCTAAAATAACCTATGAACGATTCAATTCTACAAAAATTTATTAAAGAGCTGATTAAAAAGTCAAGGCCTAGGTGTTGGGAAGGCCATGGAAGTCCCTCAAAGGGAAAATGTTAGAAATAATTGTTATAACTAGATTTTGAAGGATTTTATATAGGAGGAGTTTGCTTTTTATCCTATAGGAAATAAGAAATTCCTAAATCTTCTGTCATAGGAGTGATGTTTGTACGTGTGGTGGTGGTAGATGGGGTGTATAATATGGTAGACTTAACATATGAGATGAGGATGTGTGACTTCTCCCCATCACTATTATTGATGCCAATAAAAATCTAAATTTTTCTGATCGTTTGAATGTCATAAAGTTATTATCTCACCAATGGTGGAGAAAGTAGAGAAATTTGATCTTGTCCCCCACCAAGGACAATTCACTCTCAAGAGTCTTTCATCATTCATCTCCTTCTGTGATATTCAGTGTAGAACTGGAAAATTGATTAACTTAGGCTCAGAGATGTTTCTGATTCTTTCAGACAATCTCAAGATATTTCCTTTGTTGGCAATCTATCTTAATTCAGTGGTTAAAGCAATTTTTTTTCTCTCAAATAGTTTAAAGAGTTTTCCACATCTAAGTTTTCACCTAGATTTATTGATTTAATTCAGCTATCTAGGCTTTCTGTGATTACATTAATTCTGTTGGATATGGAATTTCCCATCCTTAGATAAAAGTTAGCAATGCTAAGAACTAGCAGAAGGGTGTGGAGAGAAGAAAACTTTTTTAAAAATGATTATTTTTATTTATATTTAATTTTTTCAAATATGTTATTGAAGTTTTTCAACATTCATCAATATGAATATGCATATTTTAAAGTTACAAAATTTCCTTCAAACCTCCCTTCCCATCCCGCTCCCCTTAGTGATAAACAGGTTAACATTGTAAATACATATTTGTGCTAAATATGTTTACAGATTAGTCATTTTGGGTATAAGCAATTAGAATTTAGAGAAAGAGATACACAAGAGATATTTTTTATAAAGTGTTCAGATTCTCAAGAATTTTTTTGGTTTTGTTTTGTGTTGTTTTTTCTTCCTCTAGATGGGGATAGCATTGTCCATAGTTGGTCTATACAATTGTCCTAACTCTCTGAACTGCTGATAGGAGCTGCTTCCATTAAGATTGATCATCTTACAATGTTATTGTTAATGTATACATTGTTCTCTTGGTTCTTATCCCTTTGTTCAGCATCATCAGATCCTGAAAGTCATTCTATGCTTCTCTAGATATTTGCCATTTATGGTTTCTTATAGCACAATAGTTTACCATAGTATTCATGTACCATAACTAGTTTAGCAATTCCCCAACTGATGGGCATCCCCTCAATTTCCAATTCTTTGTCACAACAAAAAGAGTTGGTATGGATATTTTGAAACATGTGGGACTTTCCCAATTTTTTAATTTCTTCTCAATATAGAACTAGAATCGGAATTGGTGGGTCAAAAGGAATGAATAATTTTATTGCTCTTTGGGCATAGCTCCATATTGCTCTCCAGAAAGGTTGGATCTGTTCACAACTCTACCAACAATGAATCAAAGTCCCAATCCTCCCACAACCTCTCCAACATTGATCATTTTCCCTTTTTTTTCATCTTGGCCAATCTGATAGGTGTAAGGCTATACTTCATTGCTGTTTTAATTTGCATTCCTCTAATCAATAATGATTTGGAGAATTTTTTTCATGTGATTGTATATAGCTTTAATTTCTTCATTTGAAAACTTTTTATTCATATCCTTTGATCATTATCAATTGGAGAATGACTTGTGACCTTATAAATTTGATTCAGTTCTCTATATAATTTAGAAATGAGACTTTTATTAGAAATCCTAGCTGTGAAGATTGGTTCCCAGCTTTCTGTTTTCTTCTAATTTTGGCAGCATTGGTTTTTTTAGTGCAAAAACTTTTCAATTTAATATAGTCAAAATAATTCACTTTGCAGATTATAATGTACTCCTCATTTGATCATAAATTTGTCTCCTTTCCATGTATCTGATAAATGAATATTTCTTAGTCTATAATTTATCTATGTGTCACCCCTTTATGTCTAAATCCTGTACCCATTTTGACCTCCTTTTGGTAGAGGGTATGAGATGTGAGTTTTTGCCCAGTTTTTGCCACAATATTTTCCAGTTTTCCCAAATTTTTTTGTCAAATAGTGAGGACTTATGCCAGAAGGTAATATCTTTGAATTTGTCAAATAGTAGATTACTGTAGTCATTTAATACTGTTTCTTTTGAACTTATCCTAAATCACTGATTTGTTACTCTATTTCTTAATAAATACCAGTCAGTTTTGATGACTAACACTTTATAGTACAGTTTTGGATCTGGTAGACCTAGGCTACCTTCATTTACATTTTTTGTCATCAGTTCCCTTGTTATTCTTGACCTTTTTGAAGCAGAGACCTCTGATACTTACCTTTATATTCTTCAAGGTAGTTTCCAAAAGGTCTTTCAACAGACAGATGCAAGATGAAAGAAAAAAAAAAGATGGATGGATGGGAGGAAGGAAGGAAGGAAGGAAGGAAGGAAGGAGGAAGGGAGGAAAGAAGAAGATTTATTTGACAAATTGACCCCTTATAGTAACTTTGCCATCAAATCACATGTCAAACTTCATTCAACTAACATTTCTTTTTTATTGATATTTTATTTTTCAAATACATGTTATGAAAGTTTCTCAACATCCATCCATATACCTATGTATATTTTTAAGTTACAAAATTTTCTTCCACCTTCCCTTTCCTACCCTCTCCCCTCAGTGGTGAACAGTCAGGTTGATATTATACATACACATTTGTGTTAAATATTCAACCAACATTTCTGATAAAGCAACAAGAAAATTCCATTGTGAAAATTTAAGCTATACTCCCTACCTGCTAAGGATATTTTATGATTCAATGAGATAATATATAAAAGACATTATAGCCATCAAGCACTATATAAATCATAAATTCTTGATAGAGATCATAGATTTATACCCTAAAGGGAATTTAGAATTCATCTAGTATAGCACTTTAATATTACAGATGGGGAATCTGAAACCCTGAGAAGTCTGAAGCAACTTGCTAAAGTCAATCAATTCCTGTAAACTATTATTGACAAGACAGAAACCTTGTTCTCAAAGAATTTACACTCTGATAGGAGAAAGAAAATAGATAGTTATCAACAACACAGTATATGATAAATGTTATGATATGATAAATATTATAGTAGTATTACAGAATAGATTCAGAGTAGGGAATCATTTATTTCTAGGCTGATGAAGAATAGTAATAAAAAGTTGGTATTTGAAATAGATGAACCTGATAAACTACCCACCTCCTGAGAAAGAGATGGTGAACATAGGAAGCAAAGTAAGACATCAGTTTGGATATAAACAATGTAGTAATTTATTTTGCTTGACCAATCATAGTTCTTGAAAAGGCCTTGTTTTGGTTGTTTTCTTGATGGGGTAGGAAGGATAGAAAATTGATTTTTCAATTATTTTTTTAGATTTTTCAAGGCAATGGGGTTAAGTGGCTTGCCCAAGGCCACATGGCTAGGTAATTATTAAGTGTCTGAGGTCAGATTTGAACCCAGGTACTCCTGACTCCAAGGCTGGTGCTCTATTCACTGTGCCACCTAGCTGCCCCTGGTTTTCAATTATTTTTAAAAATTAGTTTAAAATAATGGGAATGCTTTTTTAAAGCAAAGTGATATCAGAGGACATTCCAAGCAAAGGTCTTAGAAAAAAAGTTAGAACTTGAAAGTATTTGAATACTCAGGAAATGCAAGATAGTCCAAATTATAAGTGCAAAAGGATGCAGTGAGAAATATGGGTGATGGGTTGGCATGTAGATTGAACTACTGCAGTGGGTCCAGGGACTTTAAGAAGAATGTGCTTATGTGACCTGATATTCAGAAGTATGGACTCTAAGCAATAGGAAAAAAACCCCATAGGAATAGGAATCTAGTGCCCTAATCTAGCATATCTGCTGTGAATTCACTCCAATCTGTAACTAATACATCTACTGTTATTGGACCCATCTACCTTTCCTGCTTAATGATCCTAGGTTATTCCTCCCAATAACATGTATCTTGCTCTTCAAATTGACCTCCATTGGGAATATCCTGCTTCTGAATGAGACTACAAGTCATCTTACTCTCTCTGGTAACCCAAATTTCACAGTAACACTATTATTTCTATTCTACACCACATCAGATGCTAATGTTTTCATACATCAATACTGGAAAAGGAAAGATGGATAAGGTGAAATTGGGCAATAAATTCTTCCATGCTGATATGTTATGCTTTAGTAGAAGAACAATTTATACTAACTAATAAGCAACAATTTTTAGCTGGATAGTTGATGAAGGAAATCATTGCTCATTCTTGCACATTGAACCATGCAAAACAACAACAGTTAAGTTGATTTGACTATGTTGTAGTAAAATCAATGAAGTAGTTTTTTTTCCTTATATAGGAGGAATGTTGAGATAATCAGAATTTGAAATTTGTATATGTTTTCAGTACCTTCTCCCAGTTGTAGCAAGAATATTTGTTTACCAATAACATGAACACTAGAGAGGTGAAATTTCTAAATACAATTGATTTATAGAAAATTTCATCCTTCATAAAATAAAGAAAGCAATGATAGGAGAGATATTCTAAGCTTAATCATCCTTAATAATATTAGCGTTAACCTCTAATAACCTTTGAAAAGGATATTCTGTGCTTCATATGTATCTACCCTGTGTAGGAATAATTCTAAAATGGAACAAATTGAAGGGGCAACTTTCTATTCATGAAGATGGAGCCATGCCTCCTTTGACTTAAATTGTGTTCTTCAATAAATCTTGTGAGCTAGACTGAAGAGTCAGTTTTCTGGAAAGTAATGGTACAAGACCTTCTGAAGTTATAGTGAATTACTTCTCTGGAATAGTTTTTAATATAAAGTAGATATTTGAATTTTATCCTCTGTAGGAGGTAAGGAAAAGACTTTTATCTTAGAAAGAAGCTACATGACTAATTTGAATGGTAAATATAGAGGGAACAGGCTTCAAGCAGGTCTTCTGAGTTCTTTACACTTACCAAGCTCTCTCTTCTTTGAAAGGAGAGCAATGGGGATCATAGGGGTACCTCAATTTGTCTGTGGAAAGAAATAGTTGGAAAATTATTATTCTGGCAAGCAAAGAGGGAACCAGTAATATTTTCCACCTTCATTTTCACTCTTTTCTTTTATTTCTAACAGGAGTTACAAAGTCTTATATAGAGCAAACCAAGCTAATCAGGAAATTCACTGGCATTGATCTTTTATTTTTAGCATTATAGTTAAAAATTCTAATTTATTACCTAGGAGTCTATACCTTTTGATCCATCAAATTACTACTAGTCTGTAGCCCAAAGAGGTTACAAAAAAGGATCAATTTTTCTGCAAAACAAATAATTGTTTATATCCTTTCACCTCACAATACCACTACTAGATCTCTACTAAAAGAAAAAGAAAATGACTTATTTGTACAGAATATTTATAGCAATTATTTTTGAAGTGACAAAGACTTGTAAATTAAGAAGATGTTCATTAATTCTGGAATGGCTGGAAAAGTTGTGACAAATGATTGTGATGAGTATTATTGTGCTATAAAAAAATAACAAGAAGATAGTTTCAGGGGGAAAAAGTCAAACCTAAATGAACTGTTGCAAAAAGAATAGGGATATCATTGTGCAAAGTAAACAGCAATGGTGGAATGATGATCAGCTCAGAAAATTTGACTTCTATGATCAATACAATGATCCAAGGCAATTCAAAAAAAGTAGAAAAAATACTATTCACCTTCAAAGAGAGAACTGATGAACTTTGAGTACAAATCTGAGTATAAATTTTCTCACTTTATTTTTCTTGTCTTTGTTGTGATATGACTGCCAAAAAACTAGAAGCAATCCATAGTTGTAGTCTCTCAGTGTGTATATTTGGAGACTCATAAACAACCATTTGTTTTAATTTAAAATCCCCTTCTGCATTACCTTCTAAGAAAAGTATTAAGCAATTCTTATTCACTTTAATTCCATTTTTTTCTTTCTTCAAAATGTAAGTACCCAGAAATCATCTTTTTCTTCTCAAATAAACCAGTTTCATGCACATGTCATTGATCCTTGTTGATCAGCATATACATCTTCTTCCATTATTTTCTCCAAAACATCAGGATGTTAGAGTCCACATCCTCACCTACACTGACTCTCTAAAAATTTTAATATTAAGCCATTGAACTTGATTTTTAAAGTGATCGAACTGAACAACTCTTGCAGAAAAATTCTTCCCAAGCTACTTCATTTCTATTTCTTTTCAATACCTAAAGAAAGAAACTTGAAACTTTTGTTTGACTCTGCTATGAAGAGTGTGGTTTTGACTACAGTCTTCAATCTAAACAACTAAAACATACTCTGTTTCTATTACTGTAACACCGCTATTCTTCGTGGTCATATGCATACCACAAAACCTTGGTGCAAATTTGCCTCTTTCTTTTATTTCTCTTCTGTGCTTTATTTTATTTTTTGTTTCATAGATTCAGACATTCAAACATCTTTCTCTGTTTTAGGATTATTTTGGTCATGTTCATGCTGTTCAACTAGCATTTCCATCTTTTTGTAGTATATCATAGCTACACATGATGATAAAAAGGAGCAGGCTGACAACAAGTGGCATATTGCAAACCTCAGTTAGTTCATACATATCCCATTAGTTGAATTTTGGCTCACCTTACATGTGACCTGATATCATTTTATATTTTGCATTAAATTGAATTTTCCATTTTTGGAATTCACATTAATCATTTTAAGTGGCAGCCAGGTAATACAGTCAGGTAGTACGGATACAGTACTACATCTTGAGTATGGAAGACTAGAGTTCAAGTCTGACCTCAGACACTTATGATAGCTTTATGCCTCTGGGGAAGTCACTTAATGGATCTCTACCTGGGTTTCCTCTGCTGTAAAATAGGGATAATAATAGCATCGATCTCCTAGAATTGGTATAAGGAACAAATGAGATAATCATTTTAAAGTGTTAGCACTTTATGTGCCTGGCTCACAGGAAGCACCACAATATTAAGGTTGTTGATGAATATAATGATAATGATGAACTAGTTTATTCTTAAACTGATCTTCATATTATAACTATTCTATCATCTTCATTTTATCCTCTTTCAATCGTAGAAACTTGGTTTCTTTACATGCCTACATAGTGAATAGGCTACTGGCCCTAGAAAAAAGAAGACCTGAGTTAACATCCAGCCTCAGACATTTACTAGCTGTGTAACCTTGGGCAAGTAACTTAATCCTGATTACCTTGCATCCAGAACCATCTCCAGTCATCCAGATTCACTGGACTTAGATGGCTCTGAAAGAGAAAGTGATGCTGGTAACTTAGCATAGTACTCCCTCACTCAAATCCAAATATGTGCTTGTTATGGCTTCACCTCCCTGATGTCAGGGTCTTCTTTGAGAATGAAGGACAAATATCATCACTGAAAGTATATATCTTCTCAGTATTCCTTTCCCTATTTTGAGCAGGAAGAGAACATAGGAAGAGTCCCTACTCCCTCTTGCCACTTCCAGATTTTTCCTTTTCTTCTATTAAGGTGGCAATCTTCTTTTTCAGTTTCATTCCATTCAGCTACATTACCCCATGAAGATTATTATAGAACTTACACAGCAGTTCCCAGATCATTTTCATTTCCTTTTTCAAAAAGTTTAGACATTACTCTCGATCTTCCTCTCTACCCTAATTTCTTATCTTATGCATGGGAACCTCATTACTCATGTTGATATCCTCCATTAAATCGTCTTCTCAATTTATCAATCTCTTCAATATTTTTTATCTATATCTTTATTTTAAGCCATGTGAAATAATAGTCATTGCAATCTATCATCATCCACAAATTCTGCCCTTCCATTATTTAGAACTTTGAAGTACCTCTATTTGACCACAATTTCCTGTCCTATCTCTTTCTGCTTCTCATGCATATTAAAGGTAGTCATCATCTCCACCACAAATTCCAGGCACTTACTCCTATCTGACTTCACATTCCCCTACTCACAAACCTGGCTAAAATCAACTTAGTTCAGCTTTGTGTTAAGTTTTCTACCTTAAAATCCCATGCTTTTCATTTACTTGTAGGTCATCCCTTTCTAAGCCACCATGATAGATTATTATTCTCCAACATTTGCCTTTTCCTATTGAATTCTTATCTCTAATTTCTTCTAGTGACAACATGATAAAATTAGCAAAAGATTAGATTTTTGACAGACTTCAGTTTGAATCCTACCTCAGACGGTAGAGGAAACATTCTAAACAAGTTACTTAAAATATCTGTCTCCATTTACCCATCTATAAAATCAATGGGTTGGGCATGATGAGATCTATAGTTCCTTCAAACTTTAAAAGTATGATCCTTTGAATCACACAACTATTCTGAGTCCAGTGCAAATGTATGTTCTCTAATAACAGCTGGACACTTATTCAATTGAAATACTTTTTGCTGTTTGACTCTCTATTGCACTCCCCACTAAATATAGTCCACATCTTTTTTTGCCTCAATTTCTCTGCTCCACTCCTTCCTCCTCTCAAACACTTCTACCAAGAATTCTTCTCCCATTTCTATATTTCAAATACTCTCCACATCATGCCTCATCATATCTTCCTTTTTTCAATCACTGATGAAGAGATAGTATTCCCCCCTTGAAAAAGCTTGACCTTTTTTACCCTTAATTTAATACTCTCTTTTGCAAATTATTCTTTCAAATGTCTTCTCTGTTGTTTCTAATCCTTAATATTTCTTTATCTTCTGATTCCTTTGCTACTGATTACAACTGTTTCCAGATCCTCCCCTAGTCTATGAAAAAACATCATTTATATGTATATATTTATATATATAATGTATATATGTAAAATATGTGTGTATACTGCCTTTTCCTTGTAAATTCCAAGAAACACAGCTAAATTCCTAAAGAAAAGACCAGTGCCTTTAATTTTCACGTTTCACTCATTTTTCAACTCTTCAATCTGACTTCCATCTTTACCATTACATTCCAGAGACTGCTTTATCCAGGATTACAAAAGATGTCTTAGTACTCAATTCTGATGGTCTTTTCTCAGTATCATCTTTCTTGACCTGTCTCGCTATTGACCACTCTACCTTTTAATATATTTTTCCTCATTGTTTTTATGATGTTGTTCCTACCAAATTCTTCTTTTAAGTCTACTCCTGATTTTACTACTACTACTACTGCTGCTGCCAACACAACCACCACAATCATCATCTCTACCACTACCACTACTACTACTGCTGCTGCTGTTACTACTACTACTATTATTACTATTTCATAATCCTTAACTCATCTGATATATATATATATATATATATATATATATATATATATATATATATATATATATGTTAGTGTAATCCTGGGCTGTATCTTGGACCTTTTTTGCTCTCACCATACTTTCTATATCCATGATCCTATCAGTTCTCTCAGGATCACTTATCATCACTTTGCAGCTAAAGCGTCACTCTTCTGAGCACTAGTCCCTACTTTACCAAAATATGCCTGCTGCATATTTCATTCTGTATGGTCCATAGAAATCTCTGATTCAACATATCTTAAAAAGAACTCATATTCCCTGAAACTCATTTTTCTCCTCTCTCTGGTTCTTTATAATCCCTGGAAGTCATTTTCTCCTCTTTCTATTTCTTAATAATCACCTTTGTGGTTTACAATCTGGCTTCAACCTATCTTCTCATATTTATTTTTTATTATTCTCCTCATGTACTCTAGCCAGATTGTCCTCTAAATTCACCGTAGTTAGTTTAATCTCTCCTAACTCTCATCTTTCTCAAGTTAGCCCTATTCTCTTCACCCCCATCTCCTGGAATTCTTTCAAGACTCAAATCAAATGCAAAATCCTGCACAAGACATTTCTTCTTTTCACCATTATTCACAAAAACCAACCTAACTAAAACAAGTTAATGTGAAAGAGGGAAAAGAGGAGCATATTTCAGGTGAATAAAACCACAATTATCATATCAACCACCACATCCTTCCTCATATCCCAATAAAGAGAGACCAGGATCCTAAACTCAAAATCCCTGGGAACATCAATGCCCCCAGATAATAAACTTTGCTTACTGCCCTCAATAAAGGGAACAATCCCTGTGGAATAGGGGCCTTCCTTACTACCACTAATACCAATTGCTGACCAATTTTCACTGACTAAGAACAGCAGTATCCCCAGAGTACTAGCTCTACATCTAGTACAGTTCCTTTCAGTAATTATTCCAGGAAGCCCAATGGAAATATGACCCAGCAATTTCTTTAGCAGACAATAAAGTCTCAACCCCCCTAACAATAATAGATTCTGAAGACTTAAGAAAAAAGTTCTCAACACCAAAGCCCTTGGTCCTAACAAATGGTTTACTTTCAATATGGAATTGATTTTATTAGTGAAAATGACATTGAAAATAGCAGCAACTTTATTGTTGTTCCCTAAAACCCTTTTCATCTGACTTGCATTTGAAACCTACAATATGCATAGTCTTTTCCTGTTAAACTATGAGTTCTCTGAGAAGCCAGTATTGTCTTTGCTTTTCTGTTTGCATTTCCAAAACTTGAACACTTTGCACATAGGGAAAACACTGAATGAATGCTATTTCATCCAATTCCTCCTGAAATTAACTTATATATACTTATCTATGAAATGGTTGGGATGGTAGTTATTTTTTCCCAGTAGAATAGTAGGTCCCTGAGGGCAGGGATTTTTTGGTTCGTTTTCTCATTAAATTCTCAGTGATTAGCAGAGTTTCGTGGGTTTTTTTGAATGCATTAAATTTTATTGGATATGTTTGCATTTCTTCTTATGTATTTCACTAGATCTACTCATTCTTCCCAGCTAGAGATTTTTAAGCATTAATGACATTTTCTCATATAATATATTAGATTTTAAGCTCACAAGGTAAAAAGAGATCAGTAAGACTCTATTAAACCACCAGAAACAACTTTAAAGTTGCATTTATGAAGCTTCTTTCAAAATAACTAATGTCTTTGGTTAGTGACCCATGATTATTCTATTTAAAATTTGTGCTTAGTGTTACATTTCTAAAAATAGTTATCTTTCTTAAAGCACTAGTCTCATTAAAAGCACTTGATTAGGCTACAAAACAAAGGACACTATATAGGCACTCAGTTATGGCCCCTGAAATCTAATTCTTAAAGATTTATTTTATTGAATCTTAAAAATATTTCTATCAAAACCCAGAGAGACTTAACATGAACTGTTCCAGAATGAAGTAAGCAGAACTAGGAGATCATTGCATATAATAATAGCAATATTTTATGAACAACTATGAATGACTTAGCTATTCTCATCAATACAAAGTTCTAAGACAATCCCAAAGGATTCATGATAAAAATGCTATCAACATCCTGAGAAAAATACTAGTTTCTTTTTCTTCCTTCCTTCCTTCCTTCCTTCCTTCCTTCCTTCCTTCCTTCCTTCCTTCCTTCCTTCTTTCCTCCCCCCTCTCTCTCTTTCTTCCTTCCTGCCTTCCTTCCTCTCTTCCAATTTTTTTCCCACAAAATGACTAATAAGGAAATATCTTTATGTAATTGCACATTTATAACGTATCAGATTGCTAAACAAATAGGGGGAAGGGAATGAAGAAGGAAAAGAATTTGGAATCCAAAATTTTAGAAACAAGAATGCTAAAAATTATTTTGCATGTATTTGGGAAAATACATTTGACATATACATTTATACATATTTTCCTCTCCTCTATTCTTCATCCACATAGGGTATCAAACTTTACCTCTCTCTATAAAAACAAACATTGCACACACACACACACACACATATACACACATATATGCATAATTATATATTTATATACATATAGATATTTAAGCAGAGACTTTTATAAGCCTTAAAATTCTATACTCTAAAAATGTTATTTATCTTGCTATGAAGTTATCACCTCAAAAACTTAGTTAAAAGAATACCATTTATTCAAATGGGCAGGTTAACTATAATGTTACTATTCCTTTCTTATCTTGACCTTAATTCTTTTGAATTATTCTCCTTCATACAACTACCCTTACTTCCTATGTAATATTTCTGAGGATTCCATCACAGTACTAATAAATAAAGTCTATACCCATACTCTTCCCCCAACAAAAACAACATTAATAGCAACAACAGCAATATTGCACTTCACTAAACTTGCTACCAAAAGTCTGGGTACTAATTACTCTCTTGAATTAATCAATTTTATATTTGTTCTTCCCAACATTATATTGTAACCTATTACTTGACAGAAGCATTTAGGTATCTACAATACCTAAAATGTTTTGAATGTTTTTGCTCTGTTATAAACATTTGGTATGAAGTGAATTATTGAAATATTTTTATTTTAATAGGAGATAATTCCAGTTATGGATAAAAATACAACTAAGTCTCATTTCTGTTTATACATCTGACTCCTCATGACTCCTTTTGGGGTTTTTAGCAAACATACTGGAATGGTTTGGCATTTCCTTTTCTAGTTCATTTTATACATGATGAAACTGGGGCAGAGCTAAGTAACTTGCCCAGGGGGGTCACACAATTAGGAAGTATCTAAGGCAAGATTTCAACTCAGATGATTCTTCCTGGTTCTAGGTTCAGCACTATCTATCCTACCACCTAGCTGACTCCTTCCATATGCATACATACATACATACATACATACATACATACATATGTAGGTTTTATTGACACTTCTAAGTCTGAACATTCATGTAATTTCCTAAGGAGTCCATAAGAAAGTTAAATTGTTCTTAAGGTTAAAAATATACACATATAACCTTTCCTAAGGGGGAAAAAAGTGAAAGCCTTTATATGTATTCTCTTAAAAAAGGAATTTTTGCCTGCTTCCCACAAGCCAGAATTTTGAATTATCCTTTGCTTACAATTGATGGCTAGTATGGAAAAGCAATCCTTCAAGTGCCTTTTTGTCAAGAAAACAAACCCCAAAATAGATTGTATCAGTCCTATGTGTGATTTCTTGGGAATGTCCAAGAACATCAGAGCATTAGATGTAAAATCAATAGAAGGAAGCTGTTTCCATATGTTCTATGTATGTTTATTCCTTTAGAGGGATTTTTCCAAGAGTTAGTTAAATGGAATATATACAGGACACACTGAGCTTAAAATCAGGAAGAAGATCTGGGTTCAAATCCTAACCTCAGATTTTTTTTAGCTATGTGATACTAGGCATGTCGCTTAAATTTTCTCAGTTTATTTCCTCATGTATAAATTGAGATTAGACCTAATATATAGCCCTTCTAATTCTCCATTTATGATCATATGGCTTAGCTTACCCCACAAAGGATTTACTAAAATATAAATTTGGCAGGTTTTTTATGAAAGCTACCCTGAGGGTTTTTTCCTAGAAAAACCTCCTGAAAAACTTTGCTGTATTTTCTTTTGTTACAAATCAATGTTGTTTTAACTTTTTTAAAAAAGCCAACTTTACAAAAGCAGTTATTTGTTAGCTGCTGCTGTGAGAAAAATCCATTGATGTTCTCTGTGGAAGTGAGTTAACAATGACTTGCTAAATGCACTACCATTTCATACAATCAGCCCACTTCCCACCCTTGGCAAGCCAAGCCTGAACTGTGAAATAACATCCCATAAACCTGCAGGTGTCTTATAGAAATGGTGCTTTACAAAGAGTTTAAACTCAAAGTTGCTTTTCTTTGTTTTCAAGGGATGTTTTTGGTTAAATTTGATAAAAGAACTTTTTTCTTAATTGAAGAGTTTATCTACATTAATTTTATAATTCCTCTAAAACAATTTTATACTTGGGAATGAATATACATCTGTAAATATAATTTGGCACATTCCTAAAATCTTACTTATTTATAGAGAAGAAGGGGGAAGAGGGGAAGAGTTTAGAGAGACCAATTTTTAACCAATACCCTTGTATGACAGTTTCTACCTTTATTTTTCCATTAAAGGTCTACTAGTGTAGACATGAGCTGGAAGAGACATCAAGGGCCAAAGTATCCAATCCTCTTATTTTTCAGGTAAGAAAAATAAAGTCCATCAAGTTTAACTAACTTGCCCAAGATTAAACAGGTGGGAGTAAAGGAATGTTTGAAATTGATTTTAATGAATTGATTTTATCAATTTTATCAAAATCAATGAAATTGATTTTAAATATAAATTCTCACAACAAAATTATATGAATTGTTCTAAGAGAGTATATATATCCCAGTTGTTGGTATTCAAAAGCATCATTTTTATACTACAATAAACATATTGAACCAGAATTAGTCAAATGTACTATATAAAGTATTTTCATCCCTCCTAATCATATCAATATGATTTCTTTACTGAGTCATTCATATTGTTCTCACCAGTTCCCCTTGTGTCAAACAGCACATATTTACAAAACTGCATGTGCTAGAGGGAAAAATAATTTTTCCCTAGGCAAAGTCTACGTGGCCCATATGGGGATCCAACCTGTGACCTTGGGCTCATTTCCTCCATTCTTTAACCACCTGAGCTAACTAGTCCAAGCACCCCCTGTTTTTCTGCTTAATCTTCTCTCTATCAATTAACTCATGTTAAGTTGTTTGAAATGCTGATCTTCTTTGTCCACTCTCACCCATGTTCCTGTGGCCCAAGAGTGCACTCAGCAAAATGACTTGTCAGCATGAGAGTACTCCCATTCACAAACGTCTCAATATACCCTCCCCAGCGGCAGACAGCTGCCATGAAGCCGTCTATACTATGATTTAATGCTAGTACACTTGTTTTGAAAACCTCTTTCTGACACCAGATGTCCAACAATGGCTATTTTCACAGGCTTTCCACAGTCTCTGCCATGCCCATGCATGTCATTTTGCCCCAAAGTGTGCTATATCAATGACACGTCTCAGTACCACCTCTGATCTCAGGTTTCCTTAGAAAAGAAGAAACTGTGGAGATTGCAGAGGGCTGATTGGCAAGCCTACTCCTTATCTGGAGTCCCCCATGGTCCAGGAGGTAGTTGTATGCACTTTGGTGATGCTGAGAACAGATTGATGCCAATAAGCCATTTGAGATAAGAACTAATTGGAAACAGAAGGTTGAAGAATGATGATGTTGGGAATGAGCAAAGGGGACAGACAAGTAATTATTCAGGCAGAATTTCTTTACACAAAGGGCAGATGGAAAAAGGAACAAAATTCCAAGTCCAAGGCAGCAGCCAGCAGCTGCACTGTTTGCATGTGTGTATCCATCCACAATTCATGTATATGTGTTTTAAAAAGCAAAAAGAAAAGCTATAATGAACTGGAGAGATCTACAGGAATTCTTTTGGATCTCTCTATGAGTTGAGAATCAACTATGTAAAAAATAATTTAGAGCCTAAAATCTAGTTCTCCACAAGAGAGTTTTAATGGTTAGTAGTTTTTAAAGCTCGATATCTTTAAATGAATCACTCCTTTAAAAGGAATATACACCTTTGCATGAGGTGCTCTCTCCAAACTAGAGATATAATGCCTTGCTCAAAACAAAAATAAAGGAGTTGCTCAGAGCAGACCAGAAGCAAGAAGCTATATTCCCTTCCATATTCCAGAAAATCTCTCTGCTTTCCCTATCCATAAAATACATATATATGAATGGTTAAGAATATCAATTATATGTGTTCAGGCCAAAAATACTTTGAAGGGTAAATAAAATGAAATGTATCCCACAAATGAATATCATAAGAAAGACCTCATAGGATGTTGCCAACCATCTTTTTGTTCTTGTCAGAGTTTCTTTCCATGGAGATGAACTTTATAAATCATATTCTAGTCAAATAAAGTCTATTAGTTTCAGAACTAAATTTATTTGAGGAACAGAAACAATAATAATTAGTAATCAGTTCAAGAGAATGAATATCACAATTTTCATCCCCAAAGCAAAATCCATTTACTGCAATGTTAGCCAGCAATGTCAATTTAAAAACCATTTAATCAAGTACTGTGACAGTATACAAAAGATCGTTTCTATGATCTCCATTCCAAGCTCAAATTAAGCAGGGACACTGATTTCTCAATTGTATGAAATAAAATATCAAGCCCACCCATAGACATTTTTAACATTTAAGGGAGATTTGGAGAACAGAATATTAAAACATAATCAGAGGGTTCACCTTTCCTTAAAATGTAAGCACCAAAGAGAAGCAATGAATGTACAGTTAGTTGGGTATGGGATGCCATACCCCAGGCATCAGAGTGATGAAAGGAGCCATCAATCTGAAGCAAACTGTAAGGGAAATAAATAAGTAAAGAGAGATAAGATTAAATGTGAAGAGTTAGGAAGTACTTTGGTAAGGAAAGGAAAGGTGGAGGAAAAGACAGGTGGAGTAATTATAGAAAGAAGAGATGACACCAGTGTAACCCAATAAAACTGTACTGATAATGGATAGGCACATTTTCTATTTCCTTTTTTTTTAATTCTAGGGTTTATACTTTTTTCTGAAATAAAAAAATGTACTTAAATTGTAACCTGCAGTTACTCCCATCCCTACCAATCACATATATACAAACATAAATTACAAAGAAAAATAAAGTACAAAGCAATGTCTTCAAAACTACAAAGGAGCATCTGGATGTAAATAGTGATTTTTGTAAATACAAATTTTAATTTGGAAAGCTAAGCATAGTACTCTTTATATATCTACAAGTAAAAGTAGAGCTATAAAGACAAAAAAGACTAAATGGATGAATGAATGAATTAATTTAATTTAATGCATTTATTGAGTGTTTACTGAGTATAAGTGTAGAAGATACAAGTGGAAAGACAGGAGGCAGCTAGTGGGCACAATGATAGAGCACCAACCCTGAAGTCAGGAATATCTGAGTTCAAATCTAATGTTGGGCTGTGTGATTTTGGGTAAATCACTGAACCCCCACTGCCTTGCAAAAATTAACAAAAAATAGAAAAGCAAGTCACTCCGAATTTTTTGTGACTCATTAATGTCTGTGATCCATAATCTCATTTTTTACCTCACACAAGAGGAAAAATTCAGTATTTTAATGGTGATACAAGTTTTTAATTACTATAGCTAGATAGTAATTTTCACTCTAAATTAGCATAATGATTTTAAAAGATGAGAATGTTCCTTCTTTCCATTCTTCAATGGAAGTATCATTGAAATATCAGATTTGAAAAAAAAACAAGGAATGTAAGTTGCATTACAAAACATAAAAGTACTTAATCACCTTTCTTTCAATAGCCTGACAATTTTGTCTTTAACACTAAAAGAAGTTTAGGACTTACCATCTCTTAAGTGTTTCATTATTAGTAGCATTCTCAATGGCAATAGGGGGCAGAAGAAGAAGGAAAGATGGATAAAAAAGGGCAAAAGAAAGGAAGAAGAGAGGAAAAGAAGAAAAAAGGAAAGAAAGAAAGAAAGAAAGAAAGAAAGAAAGGAAGGAAGGAAGGAAGGAAGGAAGGAAGGAAGGAAGGAAGGAAGGAAGGAAGGAAGGAAGGAAGGAAGGAAGGAAAGAAAGAAGGAAAGAAAGAAAGGGAGTGAAAAATGAAGGGATTGTTTTTCCTAAAACTTACAACGTGTCAGAAAAGAAGATTTACAAATTCTTACTCTTATAAAACTTTGTCCAGTGTTTACTGGCTGAAGTTAAACATACTAAACATACTAAACAGAGTAGGCAGGACATGTAATGATTAGCCCTGCAAAATATCCTTTCCTACCTAGCAACTTATTACATGGCTAGAAATTTTCACCTTTAGAGTAAGATGTTTGTCTCATTTGGGTTAAGACAGTTCCACCACAAAGCCCAAATTAAATGCTACCTAGAAGAGGTAGCTCCTTAATTCATTAACTACTATATTTGTAGCCAGGAATCGTTTGTGAGATTAGCTAATTTAGGTTAATTGTTAGAGAGAACAGTAAGTATAAATCTATATCTTGCCCTTAAAACATATAGAAATGAATGAATGGATGAAAAAATATGCTCAATAGTAGATGTATAACTACAAAAGCCAAGGGATATCGAATATTATATCATCATAACCTCAGGGAAATAGGTGTTATTATTATTCCCATTTTACAGATAAGGAAACCATGGCAAATAAAAGTCAAGAGATTTTTCCTGGGTCACATAGCTAGGAAATGATTGAGGTTATATTTGCACTTATGTCTTCTTCCATCTTTAGTGCTTTATCCATTAATCCATTATATACCAAACTATCTATAGGAAAATAAATTTAGAGAGATAAATGAATCTATGAACAAATTAATGAATAATAAAACATTTAAATAACTTTTATGTGACAGGCCCTGGGAATGCAAATATAAAAATAAGAAGATCCTTGCTTTAAAGAATGTGCACTCTATTAGGGAGAATCAACTTATAATTGAGAGAATGGTGTCTGAAGAAGTAAATCACAGGAATAACAAGTAGAGCTATAATGCTTGATAATATGGGGATAATGATCAACCTTGATGGACTCACTCATTCCATCAGCGCAACAATCAGGGTCAATTTGGGGCTCTCTGCAATGGAGAATACCATCTGTATCCAGAGAAAGAACTGTGGAGTTTGAGCAAAGACCCAGGACTGTTACCTTAAATTTAGGGGAAAAAACCTGATATCTTATTGTCTGATCTTGCTATCTCTTATACTTTATGTTTCTTCCTTAAGGATATGATTTCTCTCTCATCACACTCAATTTGGATCAATGTATACCATAGAAACAATGTAAAGACTGACAAATTGCCTTCTGGGGGGAGGGGATGGAAGTAAGATTAGGAGAAAAATTGGAAAACTCAAAATAAAAAAAATCTTTAATCCAAAAAAAGAAAAGAAAAAGAAATAATACTTGAATTGATTTGATAACTGTTACTAGAGAATGAAGTAGAAATTTTGGGGAGGGAGGTAAGATGAAGAAATGAATGGAATGTTAAGCATAGTCTGGTGTCCACTAGATATTATAAGTTAGATGAATTTTCATCCATTCATTCTATGAATTTAGCCTAATCAATCTTACAATAAGAAGGAATAGACAGTTTCCAGAAGTCTGATGTCCAGAAGTGCTTTTCCATGTTGAAAGGGAGAGGGATAGGAGGGAAGGAATTCAATGTAGGTAAAATGATGAGATGTGGGATGGTTGGATAGCTGGAATGAGGAATTGGCCTTTTGATGGAATAACTAAAACTCATCTTAACTTGTCTTTTGGAAAGCCTTCAAAATCTAGGCTACCTTTCCAGACTTATTTCACATTATTAACCATGATAATAACGTTAAATTTTAAACAGGAATACTTTGGTGATTTCTTAATAATAATAATAATAATAATAATATTTATGAAAGAACAAAAACATACTAGCATTTCATGATGTCTGTAGAAAAATTGATCACTTATTTTTTCTTTTAAGTATTTTAGTTTTTCTACTTACATGAAAAGACAATTTTTTAACATTTTAAACAAAATTTTGAGTTCCAAATTTTCTTCCTCCCTTTCTCTCCTCCCCCCCTTTCCTGATGGTAAGCAATTTAATATAGGTTATATATATGCACAATAATGTAAAATATATTTCCATATTAGTCATCTTATGAAAGGAAAAAAAACAAAAGAAAAAAGCTACAAAAAATAAAGTGAACATAGTATGTTTTTATCTGTATTCAGACTCCATTAGTTTATATTCTAGATGTGGACAGAATTTTCCATCATGAGCCTATAGGAATTGTCTTACATTATTATATTACTGAGAAGAGTTGAGTCAGTCATAGTTTGTGATGGCATAATATTGTTGTCACTATGTATTAATGTTCTCCTGATTCTGGTCACTTCACTTTCCATCAGTTCATGTTAAGGCTTTACGTGTTTCTCTGAAATCTTCTGGTTCATCATTTCTTTTGGCACAATAGAATTCTATTATAATCATATTCCACAACCTAATAATCATATTCCACAGCCATTATGCAACTGATGGGCATCCCCTCAATTTCAGTTTTTGATAACAGAAAAACAGTTGCTATAAATATTTTTGTACATGGAGGTCATTCCCTCTCTGCCTCTGTTATTTAAATCTCTTTAAAATAGAGACCCTCTTTTTTATTGCTTTGGAATACAACCCTAGTTATAGTCTTGTTGCTGAATCAAAGGGTATGCACAGTTTGATTACCCTTTGGGCACAGTTTCAAATGACCAGAATGGTTGGACCAGGTCACTACTCCACCAACAATGGATTAGTGTCCCCCCCCCCAAAAAAATCTGATCATTTATTCTAGCAAAGATAAACCATAAAAAGTTTTTTTTAAAAAACTAAACTATTACTTTTGTATTTTTGGTCTTGACTTGTGATTTTATTAGTGTAAGAAATTCATTAGTGAAGGAACTCCCTCTATCAATGGAAAACAGCAACTACCTGGGGACAATGAGAAGCCCAAGTTCAGAGAGTTAATATTTGACAATGCTAAGACTTGAAATCACAACTGAATCCAAGAATGGTTCACTATCCACCATGCCATGTCATTTCACATTCAAATGGAATCAAATTGAAAGTAGTTATCAAAAAAGGATTTTTTTTTTGCAATGCAGATCTAAACAGAGACTAACATTCCTAAATAATGAATATGTCTAAGATAAAATCATATCAACAGCAATATTGTTTTTAAAATGCCTTTAAGTACATGTTATGTTGATTATAAATAGCCAAATTGACTATTAAGTATATTTGAAGAAAGATGCTAACTACATCTAAAGAAAGAACAGATAAATAGAAGAATGTATAGAGTGATTTTTTGTCAAATTGTAGCCTTCTCTAGGACAGAGAAGAAAAGAAAAAGAAAAATACTACATCATGATTTTGTTGTATATTTGAAAAGAATAGCAAGTTGTGCATAGTAGATTTGCAGTTTCATATACAATCATCATTATATTGTACTATGTTATGGAAAGGCTTACTTTATTTCATTAATTAAAAATAAAATATAAACAAATGATAACAATGGAACCATGAACATACAAAAGTCTGGGGAATAAACTTAATGGAATCTTCAAAGAAAAACTTATATTACTGAAAACATAAATTAAATAGAAAGGATTAATGAACCATGTATACTATTAAAAATCTTAAAATTCAAGAGACAAGTTAATGAAAAACAGCCACAAAAGAAGAAATTTTTTAAATCATGGAAATATTAAAAGCAATTTTTAAAAAAAGAAGAGAAATAAAAAACTGAGAGGTAGAGATGAGCAAAATTACCAAGTCATTAATTTTATAAAGAGAGGAAATTCAATTGATATGAGAAAATGAACATGAATTGATGAATCAAAATATTTGTCAGAAATTATAAAATCAAGAATTTAAGAAAAATAAGTACCAAAAATATAAAACATTTAAATAATAAAATAATAGATATCTTAAGCAATTTAATCTTATAAACATGAATTGAAATATCTATATATTTTAAATGGCTGTATATTTTAATGTAGCAATTCTAAAACTTTTTGTCCTGATGATTCATTTAAACTCTTTAATATTATTGAGTACACCAACGAACTTTTGTTTGAATTACATCTTGTGATGTACTAATATATTTTTAATAGTGGCTTTTCTGAGAAAAAAATCAAATAACACATTTTTAAGTTTAATTTATATTGTTAATATTTTGTTAACAACCTCTACTAAATACACAAAATAACTCAAACCTTGAATTCTTGAACTTACTGATTTGAAAATTTTAAAATGAACTTTCCTAGGTTTAAGCTGACTGCAGTATACTCCTGCATATATCTACTTATAGTGGTCATTATAAATTGAATTAATTGATCATTTAAAAATATTATTTACTAATTCAATTTCAAAATATAAACTCATTATAAAATCAAATTTTAACATAAAATAACCACTTTTAAAAATTAAGACTAGCATTGATCTTTGAAATTTTGCAAATATCTATAATTCCTAGCTTAATAGCAGACATATTTTTTCATATCTGCTCCTGCATTCAATCTATTGAATTGTGAACAAAATCTGACTTCACCCAGATATGTAGCTAGAATTTGGAGGCATATTTTAAAATACAAATAATATCAATATAATTACAAAAATATGAAATATGAGTTGAACGATTAGAGTTGCCCTCAGAGGGAAGAAGGCCAAGTTTCAGTCCTGTCTCTGATCATACATACAAGTGTGATCATAGATAAGACATTTGACCTCTCAGTGTTTTGGGTATCTCTTTCATAAATGCAGAGAAGAAACTGACCTTTTTTTTACTTGTCTAGGAATTTCCTATATTAGTGGAAGCATAGGTCCAATCTGTATCTCTATCATATAAAGAAAAAGGCCAGAGGAAGGGGGCAAAGTGGTTGATAAAGGTTCATAGCTGAATGTTATAGCAATTAAAGATAAATTAATTATTGTAGCAATGAAATCATTTTTTAAAAGGAAAAAAGTCACACTATATTCCATTCCATTTATGAAGCGTATATCTTGTCAGCACTCAAAACAAGTAGGGATAAACAGAGAAAGAGAATGACAGAGTATGATTTTTCATAATACTGATGCATTTAAAATTATATTTCATAGATTCTATAATATATGCCCCAAATTATTCAGCATGACAGGTTAAATTTATGTCAGAAATGTAAAAAGGTAAAATATTAATACAATAATGTATAAAAATAAAACCCATATAATTGTGCAAATAGATATAGGAAAAACCATCCACAAAACTTCTCTAATATATGTGTATATATATATATATATATATATATATATATATATATATATATGAAACCTTTAAATATATAGGAATCAAATGGCATTTAATTAATATAATTCAAAGCGAGCATGTTACTACACATACATAACCACATACTTATATGGATATTTACATCTATATAATTTTGTATAAATAAGAATCAGATTCATTTGCCATGAAGATTAGTTAAAACATTCAGGGGGAAAATGAGAATGATAGCTCCATTTAAGATTTTTTAAGGTAATAATATAAATATTATCTATGGAAGTGAGATAAGAAGAAGAAAGTAAAGGTAGCTTATCTTGGACAAGAGAAGACAAAGTTATCCTTATTATGTTATTTGCTTTGAAAATCCTGCTTTATCTGTAAATATACTAGTTGAAATGATTAGCAGTTTGAGTGAAATATCAATATTTGATCTACCAACATTTATAAATATATAATTTATAAAAGAAATTTATAAATGTCTGTGTATGTGTAAAATTCAAACAAATACAACAAAAACGTTTTATACAGAAGTCAGAATATACTTTCAAAAGTGGAGAGATTCCCCCATATGAATGGCTGCATTACATTAATACAATTTGAAATAATATATTACTTAACTATTTAAAAAATTAGTGCTAGTTATTAAAAAGTTATTTCATTGAATTAAAACAGTCATAAAATTTATTTGGAGGAAAAAGAATTTTTAAAAAACACAAGAAAAAAAGAAATAAAAAATAAAAGAGGAAGGAAATCCAAAGTAGCAGAATAAAGGCAAGGGCTTACCTCTACTCTCCTAATTTCCCCTCCAAACCAAATTTTTAACTAATTAGTTAATTTTTCCAATTATACATATAGAAACTTTTCAACATTCATTGTTGTAAAGTTTTCTCCTTTCCCACCCTAGGTTAGCAGGTAATATCATAAAGATTATATGTTTATAATCATCTTATACATATATTCCATCTAAAGTCATGTTGTGAAAGCTGAAACAGAAGGCAAAAAAACATGAAGAATGAAGCAAAAATCAAATTTAAAAAAAGTTGAACTTAGTATGCTTTGATCTGCATTCAGATTCCAATATTTCTTTGGATGTGGATGGCATTTTCCATCACAAGTCTTTTAGATTTGTCACATGACTGTATTGCTGAGAGGAATTAAGTCTGTCATATTACTATCAAAATGTATAATGTTCTCCTGATTCTGCTCAGTTCACTCAGCATCAGTTCATATAAATCTTTCAAGATTGTTCTGAAACCTGACTAGAGATTAATAATATTCTATCATAGTCAAATACTACAACTTGTCCAACTATTCCACAAAAGGTGGGCATACCCTCAATTTCCATATCTTTGCCACCACAAAAAACATTGTTATGAATATTCTTGTACATGTGGGTCTTTTTCCTATTTCTGTGATCTCTTTAGGATACAGATCTAATAATGGTATTATGGTATAAATAGGCATTCAGTTTTATTGCCCTATGGACATAGTTCCAAGCTGTTCTCCATCATGGATGTATCTGTTCACCATGCTGCTAACAATGCATTAATGTCCCAGTTTTCCCACATCCCCTCCAATATTTAGTTTTTTCCTTTCCTATCATATTAGTCTAATAGATATGAGGTGGTACCTTAAAGTTGCTTTCATTTGTATTTCTCTAAGTAATTATGATTTAGAATATTATTATATGGCTATATATATATATATATATATATATAGAGAGAGAGAGAGAGAGAGAGAGAGAGAGAGCGCCTTAATTTCTTCATCTAAAACTTGTCTATTCATATCCTCTCACCATTTATCAACTAAAAAGGGTTTATATTCTTATAAATTTGACTCAGTTTTCTATATATTTTAGAAATGAGACCTTTGTCAGAAACATTGGTTGGAAAAATGATTTCCCAGATTTTTCCTTTCCTTCTAATCTTGTTTCTATGTATTTCAAACAATATTTTAAGAGCCTCAAAATAGATTCTGGAAGGGCAAAGCTAACAGAAAGTCAGGGTGAAATAGTTTTTCATCCCAAGACAAGTTAGAAGATTGGCAGAAAAGGTATATCTGATGAGTGGGATGCAGTACAACTGAAGTACCACCTGGTAAGCTAGCAGCAGGACTTAAAGATGTTTACCTACAGGCTAAGCTCTCAGGTAATATACCAAAAGGGTGCTGGACAATTAGCCAAAAGGAGATTTCAAAAGGATCTTTGCTGTAACTATGTATAGGACTCTATTGCATTGTCTATGTGTTGGTCCAGGTAGCAATTCCAGCACTGGGAGTAGTGCCAGTATAGTATTTTGTAGCTAAGGGAAAAAGAGGACACTGGTCACAGTTCCAAGATGAAATACTGTGCTTGTAGTGGCTCACAGACTAGAACTCCATACCAGGAAAGAAGTGACAGCACTTTTCCTTAAATATTGCCACTTTAACAAAACAAAAAAAAAAAAAACATAAATCCCTATAATACAGCATGAAAAGACTGAAACTTGGGACAATGCCTTCTGTACCCCAAGAACAGAGCCCAAACTTAATATAAATTTAATCCAGAAGACAACAAAATCAAAGTAGCTACATGTAAAAACCTTAAAGAAAACTGTGAAATGATTAAAGACCCAAAATGAATTTCTGGAAAAACACACAAATGATTTTTAAAATCAAATAAGAGAGGTAGAAGTAATATTGGGAAAAGAAATTACTGATGCAAGATAATTATGGAAAGAAAGGCAATGGCTCGGTAAAAGACAGACAAAATTCCACTAGCAAACTCCTTAAAAAGCAGAACTGGTCAAATGGAAAAAGATATACAAAAATTCACTCAAGAAAAGTAAATATCTTGACAAAGTAGGCACAAAATAGGTTGAAGAAAATATCACTTTGACAAACAGAATTGGTCAATGATCCTTAAAAATTAGAAATGATCAATTGGAAATTTATGGCTCCATGAGCTATAAAAAAATTTAAAAATGAAAAGAATATGAAATATCTCATTTTGAAAACAACTGACCTGAAAAATAGATCAAGAAGAGATACTTTAAGAATTATTGGACTACCTGAAAGACATGATTCAAAAAGAAGTCAAGACATTCAATAAATTATAAGGGAAAACTGCTCTGATATAATAATCAATGATCATCTTCTGAAAGAGATCCCAAAATTGAATCTTAATTTGCCGAGAATTTCTAAGAAAATTGATGCCGTAAGTTAATTTTATATTGTTACTTTACCCCATGTGCCTAGGGCTATGCTGATAAACTAGTAAATAAGCTCTTTGAGAAGAATATATATTTATTTTATGTCTTTCAGTTTTATTTCTATTACTAATATCTCTTCCATCATTTTAGGTCAAAACATTCAACAAAAGAATATATAGCACTGTAAATTGTAGTAATTGCCAATTTTCAAGGTGTGAATGCTAACTCTGTATATTTAATGATCAACTATTTTGAGCAATATTCAGCACCTACCTGCATATATCATATTGAGCTCCAAATATATGATATGTAGAATGGAAAGAATCCCCTATTCATGGCTAGGGACTTTACTATTGCAAAGTAAAATAAGTTATTGCAATTATATTTTTAAAAAATTGTTCTCATACAAAGTAAGAAGAAATATAATGGCTCACAGAATCATAGCTTTAGAAGGGACCTTAGAGGCCATTAAGGCTGATACCCTCAACTTAAAGATGAGGAGATTAAAACACAGTGATATGAAATTATTTTTTTTAATCTCAGAGCCAGATTCACATTTAAGTCTTCCTAATTCCAAGTCCACATTATTAGTCACGAATATCACCTACCTACCTACCTCTAGACATTAGCAGTTGAAGAAAAATTTGGTGGATAGAAGACTTCAAATGAAGCACCTCTGATAAATGTATGACATTCTAGAGAATTGTCAGAAATTATTAGACTAAAAGTAAATAATTATTGCCAAGATGATATCAACAAAATGTTTCCAAAAGAATTTTATTATATTCACAATCATAAAACATTTATAATACTAACAGTAAGAACTAGAAGTCTAAACAATTCTCAAATATTATGTGATAACTCAGATTAGCAAAGATGATTAAATATGAAGATTGTGTTGGACAGTCTATAAAAAATAGTCACATTAATATAATTTTATGAGAGCTGTGAATTGATCCAATTGTTCTGAACAATCAAATGGGATTTATGAGAGAAAAGTTATTAACCTCTGTAGATCTTTTGACTCAAGAATTCCAGTCCTGGCCATATGCCACCAAGGTCATCAATAATAGAAAGTAAAGCCCCACGTATAACTAAATATTCTAAGCTGAACTTTTTGTAGTAACCATAAACTGGAAGCAAAGTTCCATCAATTAGGAAATGGTTGAACTTGTAATACACTGAAATTGTGATATAGGAATGTTAATACCATTACACCTTAAGGAATGTCATACATAAGGAATTCAGGGGAAAATGGAAAGATGTACAAATATAGACCCATGAGAGTAGAAAAAGAGGGATGATATACATAATGACCACAAAAGCATAAGAGAAGACAAAAGCATAGAATGAATATAAATATTAATGGTGGTTCTGATACTAAATGATTAATACTGATATGATATTAATTAATAATTAAATGTTTAATATACTGAATATTCAGTATATCCTTCCTCAGTAGCATGGACAAAAATTTCAAAAAAAATAGTTTAATAAAAAATGATTGCATTGTATTAGAACAAATAATAGATAAGAAAATAGAAACAAATCTAGTCCTAAGATTAAATGTTCATTCAGATAGTCCAGAGTCCAAATTCTTTGGCCATTTCCAGTTTGGACTTAGCAGTATTTGTCCTCTAGTGAGATAATGTTAGAGATTCCTGGTACCTGACCTACAAACTATGATGAATCACAAGAATTTTATGAAGGATTGGAGAACAAATTAATTTTCACTATAATTTGATGATTTAGAAATTAAGAATTCTGGTTTGTTTTCCTACCAAAAATAATTGCATGCTAAATTTTGAATTTTTGTAGCTCAATTATTCAACTCAATTTTCTTCTGAGGTTTAAAATTTCATTATTCAGTTATCTGAAGTCTCATGACCCACCAAAATTCCTTAATAATAAATTTTTAAGGATTCAAATATGAACAATGAGCTGTAGAAATCAGAATTCTGAAAAAATAGAGTACAGTCCTTCTGGTTTACTTTTTCTGTCAGAAAAGTAGGAATGAAATTCCTTATGGCTACTGTGTAAAGCCATTTATGGTGCCCAATGCTCCTAGTCCAGTCCTGTCTTCAAATGAAAGATGGCTTTTGTGAAAGGAGATGCCCACTAGAGGCCTGAAGTCAATATTAGCAAAGCATTTTAGAGAACTGAGGATAACAGGAGCTATTTACTAAGAACTTTTGCCCTTTGTTATCTTTTGACAACCCTAGAGTTTTACAATGGATCTGTATTCCATTCTCTGAAATACTGAGTTGCTGAGCATGCACTCAAGACAGAAGGATGTACCATACATTTACAGAACAATAGCACTCTGGAGACCAGCTCATCCAGCCTGCAACTTCCAAGCCCAGATTATGTTCAAGTCAGTCCAGACAGATGAATATTTTTTAGGCTAACATTTCCAAGAAAAAGTTTTCATAGACAGAAAAACCTAAAGAAAATGGACGGATGTAGAGTCATCATTTAAAATAATAGCTTGGGGAAACTGGGAAATAATATTTAAATTTCAAAAAATTCTACAGCTTCTCAACAAAGACAATCAATGTACATTAGTAAAGGAGAATGAACTTGTCTTAGACTTGCATATTTTACTGATAGCTGCTGCAGGGAGCAAGGGAAGAATTGAATGAAGCATTTATTAAACATATTATATTCTGCTAAGAGTTGGGGAAACAAACAGAAAATAAGACCATGACCACCCTGGCCCTCAAGAGTTCACATTCTAACGAGGGAGATGCATATGAAGTTTTCAGCTAAAAGTCAGATGAATATGGTCCATGGACCATAGGACGAAATAGTAGAAAAGATGATACTGCCTCTTTCTTCCACTGATAAAACCTTATCACTTATCAGTTATCAGTTATCAGTTTCTGATAACTATTTAAAGGTAATCAGATGTTAGTGGCAAGAACTTTCTTTTCTGGGTCTTCAATAGTTGTGACTATAGCTCCTTTAGGAGCAATTTCCAGGCTGTATCTTCATAGGGTTTACTCCCCAAGATGATAGCTGAGGCATTATGATAGAAGAATTGCTATTTCCAAGATTCTTGGGTCCAAATCCCTGGACTATCTCCATTGGGATCTGAGGGGAGATTATGATCAATATGGTGCTGGTCTGAGTGGCCTGACACATGCTGTCTCTCATCTCTTCTTCAATTTTCCTTACTATTTCAGTTTAGCTGGCTTGCCTGTCCCATGTGTGGTAGTATGCAGAGATGACTGACTCTCCTTTTCAAGAGTTTTTCTCCAGATAATGATGGAAAAACTGGGCTGCAAGCAAGAAAAATGGGCTAGGAAATGTTGCTATTCCCAGGGATCCTGTGCCAGTCTATAACAAATTAAGCTTGTAGTCTTCAAGTCTAAATGTGTTCTTCAGTTCTCTCAAGTGGTTATCTAGCCTCTGCTTCATCTCATTCCTCCAGTGTCAGGAAATTCACAAACTCATAAAGCAATGCATTTAGTTTTTAATTACTCTACTAATTTTAATTGACTTCATTATTTTGAGTTGAAATTCGCCTCCCTTAAAATTCCATCCATTGATCCCAGTTTTATTCTTTGAAAATAAGCAAAACAATCATCTCAGTTCCCCTTTCAACAAGTGGTTAAACAACATCACACATGTTGAAGAGCAACTATATTTTTTTTCCTAAGACTTCTTATTTCCTAGAGAAAAAAGTCAAGAGGGCAGGATAATTCATTGTCCCTGTGGGAGTCTCAATTTAAGCAGACTTTCAAAAAAAAAGGATAGAGCCTGCAATCTGTGAGGGGAAGTCCATGATAGTCATACTTTGCCTACTGGCAGCAGTTCTTGGACCCCAACCAAAATTATGTACAAAAGACACCTTTATCAATATGGAAATCTAATAGAAGGAAACATTTTTTCTATATCCCTCAAGATGGATCAAACAATTATCACACTCTTGTGGTTAAAGCTAGAAAATACACTGCAATGAACAAGGTTCTAGAAATTGTTAGTCTTAGCTAAAGAAAAAGATGAGGGATTTGTGGATAGACTTAAACAAAATTATCAGGCTATATAGAGATGTGTACTGAG